>NC_090439.1:597580251-597889133 GCF_031143425.1 Pleurodeles waltl
TGTGCTTACCATCGCTCTACGGAATTTAAAAACCCTCCCCATCGTGTGACCCCTACTCCAACCCGTCAGAATATTGGGCAAATCCCCTCCGGGGGGAGAAAACCCCTTGAGGACACTGTGAAAACTGGAGTACTGGAGAGACCTTTTCCTCAACAACCCCAGTGTTATAGTTGCGGGGAGTGGGGACATATAGCCCGGGTATGTCCCCTTAAAACTGACAAACCAGAGCCCATGGAAATAGGCATCACTCGAGGACGAGTATATTATACCGGAAGTAAAGATCACCGTATCGATCCGTTGTATTCACGGGGAATCCCAAGATTATCCTATGACCTGGGTCACGCTTACATGGGAGGGGAAAGAAACCCAAATCCGGATGGGAGTAGTGGACCGTCTGGTAGAAGAAGCCATATTTGGAACTGACTATATAGTCTTTGATACTCTTCTAAACAGTACAAGAGAAATCGAAGAAAGCGATTCCTGGTGGAAAGACACACCTTTTTCTAATGAACCAATACAACCCATGGCTATCCGTTATAAACTGAGTCAGAACGAAAAACGAGAAACCAAAAGACTATATGGACCTAAGGATAAGAAACCCATCGGGGTAATTACACGAGTTCATACTCTCAATAGTCTTCCCCCTTTTCGCTCCTGCCAGAGGGAGGATCCCAGTCTCCTTAATGCTTGGAGAACCGCACGACCTAGAACACCTGGAGAAAAGGGTCCCTCTTTTTCTATAATTAAAAATCTACTATATAGAATTACCAACCTTGATAACCAGGAAAAGAAACAATTGCTCGCCCAGAACCTTGTAGGCTTCACGTATTACACTTGGCCCATAGTCAGCCAGGAGAGGGCCACTACGGTAGAGAGAAAACCGAAGAATACCTGTTAAGAAGATTTTACTGTCCCGGAGTGTTTTCCCAGATCAGGAAGTTTTGCCAGCAATGCCCTAAGTGTCAGTTAATAGATCCTGGACCTAAAAAGAAAGCTCCCCTACAACCATTACCTATTATCGAAGTACCCTTTTCCCATGTAGGGATGGATATAATAGGACCCCTCATATCCTCCTCAAAGGGCTATAGATATGTACTAGTATTAGTGGACTACGCCACCAGATATCCCAAAGCCATTCCCCTCACCAGCATCAATACCAAAAATGTAGCCAACGCCATGATAGGATTCTTTACCCGGGTAGGTTTTCCTAAAGAAATATTAACTGACCAAGGAACCCAGTTTATGTCAAATTTAATGGCTCAGATATGCCAGCTACTAGGAATTAAACAACTAAGGACCACGGTCTATCACCCACAAACCGACGGTTTAGTAGAAAGATACAACCATACCTTAAAAACTCTTCTAAAAAAATCGGTATCCGAGTCAGCGAAGGACTGGGATAGGAGGTTGCCATTAGTACTCTATGTCATCCGGACACATGAACAAGCTTCTACGGGGCATAGTTCATTTGAATTAGTGTTCGGACGGCAACCCCGAAGATTGCTAGACATGGCTGCTGAAATGTGGGAGGAGGAGGAAGGAGGAGAGAAATCCCTTTTAGACTAGATGAGTGACTTAAAATCCCAAATACAATCAGTATGGGACGACGTCAGGGAACACTTAGAAAAAGCCCAGAATAAACAAAAACATTATTATGATAGAAATACCCAAATGCGAACCTTAAACAGGGGGGATAAAGTTCTTGTACTCTTACCCAGCTCTGAAAATAAACTTCTGGCTAGATAGGAAGGACCTTACGAGGTTTTAGGAGCCATAACCCCAGTTGCCTACACCATTGAAATGACAGGTAGTCCAAAAAGAACCCAGATATTTCACATAAATCTTTTAAAGAAATGGGAAGAACCGCCTGAACCAATGAGGTCTCAGTCAACCGGTTACTTGGTTAATACCATAAAAGAACTGGATATTGGATGGTGTCCCACGGATAGAACCACCAAACCAGAAGAGCCACAAAGAAATACATGTCTCCTAAAAAACAGCAGGAACAGTTAACCCATCTGCTCTCTCATCATGACAGATTATTCTCCACTCAACCCAGAAAAAACACGTTAGTACAGCACCATATTAAAACCCTACTGGTGAAAATAATACGATTGCGACCCTACCGCATGCCAGAAGCAGGGAAAATTCTGGTAGAGGAAGAAATAGAGAAAATGCTAGACCTGGGAATTATAGAACCATCAAAAAGTCCTTGGTGCTCCCTGGTGGTATTAGTTCCCAAACCTGATGGATCAATTTGTTTCTTCATTGACTTCCGCCAAGTCAATGCGGTATCCCATTTTGACACATATCCCCTTCCCAGGGTAGACGAACTCCTAGAAAGGCTCGGGAAAGCCAAGTATATGTCCACCCTTGATTTGACAAAGGGTTATTGGCAAATTCCGTTAGCAGCAGCAGACAAAGAAAAGACAACCTTCTCCACAACCTCAGGGCTTTACCATTTTAACGTCCTCCCTTTTGAGTTACATGGTGCCCCGGCCACCTTCCAACGTCTTATGGATTCCCTCTTATGACCCCACACCAGATATGCAGCTGCTTATCTGGATGATATTGTGATATATAGCGAAAGCTGGGAAGACCACCTAAGCCATCTACATAAAATATTTTCTGTTTTACACCAGGCGGGGCTCACTGCCAATCCCACAAAAAGTCGCCTAGCTTACACCGATATCTCCTATTTAAGATATCACATAGGAGGTGGCATAATAAAACCACAGATGAGCAAAGTGGAAGCCATTACCCATATAAAACCCCCTACTACAAAAAAAGAAGTGCGCTCCTTCCTAGGGCTGGTCGGTTACTATCATAGATTCATACCCCATTACTCAACTCTGGCTGCTCCCTTTACAGACCTCTTAAAAAAGGGACAGCCCACAAAAATAGCGAGGTTGACCCCCTCCCAACACGATAGTTATATTATTCTACAAAAATGTCTCACAACCAAACCGATATTGTGCTGTCATGACTTCAGTCGGCCCTTCCATTTACAAACTGACGCATTAGATGTAGGCCTAGGTGCGGTTTTATTTCAGAAGAACAACGATGACATAAGTCACCCCATTGATTTCATTAGTCGTAAACTCCTGGCAAGAGAACAACGGTATCCAATTATAGAAAGAGAATGTTTGGCCATCAAGTGGGCCATCGAAAGCCTACAATATTACCTTCTGGGACACCCTTTTTTGCTATATACTGATCACGCTCCTCTCACCTGACTCTCACGACACAAAGATACCAACGACGTATTCTAAGATGGTTCATGGAACTCCAACCTTTCTCCTTTCGGATGTGCCACCTGCCAGGGGAGCTAATGGGCCAGGCCGACTACTTGTCCCGTTATCCGATTGCTCTGGGTCTCAAACAGCCCAATCGCGGGGAGGGGCATGTAACCGGGTGTCCATTGCCGTGGTTACGAATGGTAGCCCAGGGCCGACGGAGTCGTACCCCCGGGGTACCTACAAGAGAACAGCCGACCAGGAAGAGGTCTCGGACATGGATATCCGGGACACGGCAGCGACTATAATAGGGAGAGAGAAGCCAGAGTGGGTGCGTCCCGACACGTCAGAGAAAGAACCGTACGAACGACAGAAGCAGCAACCCCGGGACAGCGGGAAGCCTGGATAAGGGTCAGAAGACCCCAACGGAGACACCGAGGAGAAACGATCAACGCCGCCACGTCCCTGGAGGGGCGTGGCTTACACAGGTACGATCGTACCTGAGATTAAAGTTCCTGCCCGAGTGGATAAGGGGTGGGAACCAGCAAGAGTGAGCTGAGAAGGGGCTGGAGGAAAGGATTAAAAGAAGGGGAAACTTTTGTTTAATTTTTCCCTCTCTGGTATCTGACAGCACAAAAGGGGGTGGTGAAGTGAACCACCCTCCTATACAAGTGAGAGAGAGAGAGACTCCTATACACGGGGAAAAAAGGGTGATTCACTATAAATATATTCCTCTCACACCCCTGCACTCCCACCCTCCCACACCTTTACTAACCCTTATAATCCTTCAAACCAACACCTGCACTTACCTGTTTTTCCCGTTCTTTTCTTTGGGGACACCTGCCAACATCCTCTGGGGATGAGTTCCTGTTCCTCCCGACGACCATCACAAGGGGATCCTGACCGGCCCTAGAGGAAATACAATCCATGTCATTATCGTTTCTGGATAAAGGAAGAGGACAAACTCAAAGACATTTCCTGAAGAGAGACCACCTATAAAGTGAAGGTTCCACTTAAAAATATCCCAAATAAAAGGAAATTGAAACCAAGGTCGCTGTCTACAGAGTCATTTGAATACTCAACCACATACAGAGTGGGAACCCACTACAGTCAGAGAGGGATTAGGAGTGTTTTATTGTCACCAGGCCTTCCTTGGAACACTACTGGACATGTGAAAGGATATAAGGCAGACTGAACTCTCTGCATTTGGCATCTAGGACCTGTGAGATGGACCTGAGGAGGTTGGATACCCTTTCCACTTGAATTTCAAGGACAGAAAGAACTCCAAGGATCATAAGGCTGATCTTCTGTGTGTCTCCAGGAACATAAAAAGCTGAAGAGGAAATTCATGTGAAGAATTCCAGTGGGCCCTTAGCAAATGGACTGAGACTGGACTTTGCTGTTGGCCTCTGCCTGACCACTTGAGAGAATCTCTAATTGTCTTCTACTGAGAAGTGTGCTCTTGTGGTTTTTTGGCTACCAGAAGAAAGTCTGGGAACATTTGAAAGCTCTTCCACTTGAGCTCCAGAGATCTGCTGACACAGGACCCATCAAAAAAAGTATCCGACTTGCAGGTCCACAGCGAAGGACTGGATTTCAACTACATCCTGCATGGAGATCTCTGCACCTCCAAAAAAGGATTAAGCCTCATTCTGAGTTGAGCCTTAGAACATTTTCAGTGAGTATTCTGAAAAGGTCCAGATTGCCAGAGAAACCAACAAACGTCAGGTATCTGGCATGCAGTCACACATTTATGGCTACAGTTTCAGTGGCTTCCCATGTGAAGAACATTTTTCTGCGCTGGGACTTAGAAGTCATTTCAAAAATTTTCCTCAAGAGAGTGACAAAGTTTGTTTCTGAAATGGTACTTAGAAACTATTTTGAACTTTTTGACAGAGACTATTGATTTACATTGGTTGCTTTATTTTTCTTGGCCCTTTTTCAATTCTTTCAACATTCATATCTCCAGTTCCCTATTTTGGATGTTGGTTGTTTTGGTATTGTTTTACTCATAAACATATTTCTTTATTTTGGAATTGGTTATGTGGCTTTATTGTGTTTGGTGTCACTTTTTCTACCATTAATGCACTACTGAAATATTTAACACATTGCTTTTGATTCCATCTGACCTCTTAGTGGCAAATTACCAGGGATTCAGCACTGGTTTATTTTATTTAAATTATTTGACTTCTAGCAAGTGGTAGCCTTATCCTTTAGAGGTGGACATTTGTCCACCCAAAATAATAATCCACTTTCCAATAATCCACTTTTCTGCAGCACATTTATACTCATTTTGTTTTACTGTTGAGGCATTAGAAAATACCTATTTAATTGCAGTTTGATTCAAGTGAACCATAATAAAATTAATTACAACAATTAAGCAATATCCAGTAATCATAAAACAAACAGAATTAGCTCATCAGAAAATCAGGGATAATGCAATACTCTTTGCAGCATTGTACTATGTTTACATAATCAAAACAGATTACTGATGATTGTTCACACATTTACTGAAACATTGAGTTATAATCTGAAAAAAACTGATTTTAGAATGTATTTGTTACCAAATTTGTAAGCATATTTTAGCTCATTCATACTTTCAGCTCTGATTTCAATGCATCTTAGTGTTGCACTTCCAAGTAGTTAAAGATGGATATGCTACGGGAATATACTCCAGTGCCTCTAAACCAAACTCAGGTAGGAAACAAAGGCCCATATTTGTACTTTATTTGCACCACATTTGTGGCATTTTTTATAAAATACAATTATATTTTGTAAGACTGTGCCGCTTTTGCGTAAACAAATAATGCAAATGCGGCGCACAATAAGTATAAATATGGGCCAAAGAGTCTTATCCTGCTAAGTGTTCAACTAAAATCTGCTCCTGCAAAAAATGGTGAATACGTTTGGACAAAACATAATAAAGATTGCTCTTATACATGGTGACCTGAACTCTATTAAATAAGGCTGGGGTTACAACTTAGTCAGTGTGCCCAAAATCAAAAAAGTTCTTTTTTAGAATGTTCTACATTTGATTCACTAGCGGTATTGTTACATTTGCAACTCAAATGTGTAAGAATTTCTTCAAATGGCGTTACAATTGCACTTCTTTACATTGAATGAAATATGCATTTGCACATATAACCTTTTTTAGCTTCTCCCTTGAGAACAAGAGTGCAAGATCTATTGGCCCTCATTACAACCCTGGCGGTTGGTGATAAAGTGGCAGTAATACTGGCAACAGGCTGGAGGTAAATACAGCCAAATTATGATCATTGACAGACAGACACTTTAACCCACCGACCGCCAGGGCGGAAGCAACAGGCACCATGGCGGTGTCTGCCTACAACAAGGTGGAAGACAATGTTCCGCCCACTATATTAAGACAGTCCAATCCGTCACCTTTTCCAGGGTAGTACCAATGACATCAAAAGCGGGAGCACTGCACAGAAGGGAAACGACTTACCTGTGGAGACTCTGGGAAGAACCACACTGCCATGGAGCCAGAGCTGCATATCTTCCCAGTGATCTTCTACGTGCTGCTCCACTATGAACACCAACGACGGCGAAGACGACCACAGTGAGTACAGCAACCTAGCACACAGGGGAGAGGGGAGGAAAAAGAGAGTGACACGTAACATGCAACACCACCACCCCCAACACCATACATATGTACAGCTGCAGTAACATAACATATACACCCCATACCCCTCAGGAATAATGCAAGGATAACTACTATAGATTAAAAAGAGTGTAATAAGATAAAATAGTAGCAATACGTGCATCCAAATCAAAAAGTATACACATATTTACAAATGTAGGGACACTGCCCAGTCCTCAATGTTCCTGGGCCACAGGGCCACATTTCAAAGTCCAAGGCCCCACTTCACTCCTGCACCAACACAGAGAGAACACTGCAGGGGCATCATTTGAAAAATAAGCAGGCACCTCAGGGGGACGGGGAATGGGGGGGCAACTCAGCCCGCAGATGGAACAACACCACTGGTCCTGGAGGGGGCAACATGCCCATTGCTCTTTGTCCTGGGAGTGCAAGGCCACAGTCTCTCAAGTGGGTGACTTGCCTACTGGCACTGGGGGAGGCATTGTGCCCTGTGATCTTCATCCTGAGGAGGATGGGGTGAGTAGATGGCTTCTCAACTGGTTCTGGAGGGGGCATTGTGCCCTGAGCTTTGTGCTGGGGAGCGCAAGGCCACAGCCTATCAAGTTGGTGACCTGCCCACTGGTTCTGGAGGGGGCATTGTGCCCTGTGATCTTCATCCTGGGGAGGATGGGGTGAATGCATGGCATCTCCACTGGTTCTGTAGGGGACTTTGTGCCCTGTGATCTTCAACCTGGGGAGGATGGGGAGAGTGGATGGCTTCTCCACTGCTTCTGGAGAGGTCATCGTGGCCTGTGATGCAGATCTTGGGAAGTACAAGGTCACAGTCTCTCAGGTGGGTGTCATACCCACTGGATTTTCAGGGGGCAGGCCGCATAACAGCCCATGGACGCAGGTCTACAGAATGTCTGCTGACGGTGATGGCTGCTCAGTGGTGGCAGTGGTGCTGCTGCAGCTGCTGCTGGTGGTAGTGGGGGGAGGCTCCAGCCCATACCCTGCAGCCTTGGATGGCTGCCAAGACTTGGTCTTCCCAGGTTGTTAGTTGTGAGGGAGGAGGTGGGGGTCCACCGCCAGTCCTCTGTACTGCAAGCTGGTGTCTTGATGCAATGGAACGCACCTTCCCCCATAGGTCGTTCCACCTGATGATTTCCTCCACCATGACTCCTAGCTCCTCCTCAGAGAATCTGGGGTGTCATTTTGGTGCCAGGAGTGTGGTGTGAGTGGTGTGTGTGAGGGTATGAAGGTGATGTGTTGGGGTGTGTGATGTAAAGTGTGTGGGTGGTATATAGGTGATGGTGGTATGTGGCTCTGGTTGTGTGAGTGTTCTTGCTTTCTCTCTCTGCTGGCAATTTTTTCTAGTCGTAAAGGGTTGTGGGTAATGTGGGTGTGTGTTTTATAGTGGTGTGGGTGTGTGGGTGTGGTGTGGGTATGGGTGTCAGGTGTATGTAGTTTGAATTGTCCAATGTGGTGCTGTTTTGTTAGTGTGTGTGTATCTTGAGCACGGCGGTATGTACCTGCCAGTGGTTTCCCGCTGTTGAATGCCCGCCATGGTGATTCGTGGGTCATAATGTTGTGGGTGTTGTTCTGTTGGCATAACGGTGTGGGTTTTGATACCACCAGTTTATCACTGACCTTCGTCTGTCGGATTTGTGTTTGTGGCTCAGTAGTGATGGATTGGTGTGTGTGTGTCATAATATGGTGAATGGATATCCGCCGTGGCAGCGTTATATTGGTGGCAGTCAGCATGGTGGTAAGTAGGATTTACCGCCAATGTCATAATGAGGGCCATTGGCTTTTTTCCTTTTTCTTTATAGTTTTTTTGTTGCACAGCTGTTTTTCTGAAGGTCATATTTGTATTTACATAAAGGACAATACTTTTCAGTTGAGCATCTTATACAGTCACTGAAGACAATAGGACAATGGTTCAATAACATTCTGTCATCTGCACATATCTGATGTACACAAAGGTGCACATTTGATGTGCACAAAGGTGCATCGCCCACTACATTCTTCGCTGCAGCAGGAAATCCTGTGCAGCGGACCTCTGCCACAGGGATATCTGAGCCTCATAGAACTCACATAGAACTCACATCAGTTACAGCCTCCAACCTCGTCTCACTAGAGATTTTTTATTTCAAAAAAAGAGTCCTGACAGAAACATTTTCACTGTCACTTCAGCCAGCAGCTCCCAGAGGATGACCCCTCTTTTTCTGACACTGCCTGCAGCATTGCCCCACTGTACTTTACCTTCTCAAGCTATTTTTAGTTGAGCTTTCTTCTAAGCCTGAAGGTGAGCACGAGTGGGCCTAATCCACTTTTTGTATCTGACTCATGCCCCATTGTGGTCAGTTATATTTTTCGACTTTGTGCAGGTCTCAATTGTCTAGATGTTTAAGGTTGCTGCTTTGATCTTTTAAGCACAGGTTTTTACTTGAAACTTCAACATAATTGTATTTTTGTCATTTTGGTGTCAAATAATTTATTAAAATTAATTCTAATTTTCTAAATTGGTGTGATTTTTCTTGTGTTGAGTTGTCACCTTATTACTATGAGTGTGGTGTGTATATGCTTACTACATTTCCTCTAAGTTAATCATGACTCCTTTTGTGCCAAGTTACCAGAGGGTTAAGCACAGATTAATTTAGTGTTTTTGAGGTTCACCTTGGCAGGGATAGCAGCTATTTCTTGACCTGGGTTAACATGCCACTCCACCAACAGCCCAATTTCTCATTGTCACAGCTTTCAGAGTAAGGTTCTACATTCAGACCAACTTTGGTGCAAATGTGTTACACAATATTTGCTTGTTAGCAAAATTCCCTGGGAGTTAAACTGGTAAATGATATACTTTTCACAAACTCTTATAGGGATTTTTTGATTTTTGTCCCTTAATACATTTTACCGTGTCTGTGAAACTTGGCATTCCTGCTGCCCGTTTCATTTTCAGAGTACTGAAAGTATTGCAGAGTTTTGCTAAAGTTGTGCAAAAAAAAAAAAAGGAGTCCCAAACGGCCTTGAGATCCAATGCCTTTTACATAGACGTTTGTATGTGACATAACATGAAAACGGCCAGTCGGATTTTGCTGAATTTTGGCTGCATTAGATATAAGAGTGCGTAGGTGATTCTTTTGGGTACTGCAGGTAAGTAGAGTATGTATTTCATAAGTTATAAGGCTTTTCAACTTAGCAATATTTTGCAGCACAATGCTGCTAACAGTAGCACAGAAGCCCCAAAAAATTAAACTAGACTGAATATATAAAGTTCCAGACTTACTACATGAACAGCTGAAAGACCCATTTTTCACATGCTAAGGAAAACCTATAAACAAATACATAATGAATAGAATACAACCTAATCTACACCACTTTTCTTTGCATGATCTCTTCTTCCAGAAATAAAAGTGGCCCAACAAGGTAAACAAAAAACATCTTTCTAATGCACCCCTGTGCCACCAAATAAAAATTGACCTAGCAGTGAACCACACAAACTGCTAATTGTATGGGTGATAATTTGCCACTATAAAAAATAATAATCTCAATTTTCATAACAGTAAAAATAATTGTATTTTATTCACTTTGGCCTTCATAAGTAGCACAAGCCCACTAAAAAGTAGCAAGAAAGCCCAAAGAATAAACGAGAGTGCATATGTTAAGTTTCAGATTTACTGTGTGAATAATTGAAAGACACATTCAAGGTCAAATGCTAATAGAAATCTATAAACAAATACACACCAAATAGAATACATCTTATTTTACATACGTTTTCTTTGCATGCTCTATGGCTCACAAAATAAAACTGTGGCCAAAAAGCCAAACAAAAACCAACTTCCTTATGTACTCCTGTGTACCCAAATGGAAAAGTGACCTAGCAGAGAGCTACACAAACTACTGCATGGAGAACATGATAACTGGCTTTTAGGAAAAATAATAATAACAATCATTGGCTTTCGTTCACTTTGGGCTTCATATGTGGTACAATACAATGTGTGGTAGAAAGGAAGCCCAAAAGTTAAACTAGACTGAATATGTAAAGTTCAAGAATTACTGCATGAACAATTAAAAGACAAATTTATGGTCATATGATTATGGAAACCAATTACCAAATACATAACAAATACAATAGATAAAAAGAAAGAAATCACATTAAATATGATTGCCACTCTGTAGTTATAGTTAGTATTTCTAAGGCTAACAATTTCTTGGATATTAGCTCCCTAAAATTTTCCATACTTTCCATAATTTTACAATTTTCTACATTTTGAAATGATGTAAATATTTGAAGTGAATCCTTAAGGAAGTGCAAAGATACAAGGGGGATCCCAAAATGTGTTTTTCCACCAATGTATTTTCCACAGATTATTGTATTTGACATAAGGGGTCATTTCAACCTCAGCGGTCTTTTCTCAAGACCGCCGAGGGACCGCCGAACTGAAGACCGCCAGTGGTGGCGGTTTTCCGCTCGGCGTATTATGACTGCTGGCAGCCCTCTGTCCTTTTTCGGATGGAGAGCCGCCAGCAGCCATACTGGCGGGCGGCGGGGAAGTGGAGGTTGCTCCACCTCCACCGCCACGTCAACAGAACACCACCCACCAAATCACGTTCTGTGATTCGGCGTGGCGGTGTTCTGTTGACGGTGTGGTGGTGGCGGAGCAGCCCCCATGGATCCCGTCCCCTCCCGGGAGATCAACGGACAAGGTAAGTTGATCGTCCGTTAGGGGAGGGGGGTGGGGAGGTGTTGTGTGATGTGTGGGTGCATGGGGGTGTGAGTATGTAGAGGGGGTGTGTGATTGTGCGTTGGTGGTGCCTGCATGCATGTCGGGTGTGTGTCTGTGTTGTGATGTCGGGGGTAGGGGTGGGGAGGGGGGTCCTGCCACCTTTGCGGGGTGGCAGGGGGGTGGGGGGTGTTGGGGACAGACTTGGGGGAGGGGGTGGGGGGTGGAGGAGACCCCTATCAGTGCCAGGGTTGGAATTCCCTGGCACTGACAGTGCTTACCGCCATGGATTTCATGGCGGTTCCAAACCCCATGGCGGTAAGCCGGGTCATGATACCGCCGGCGGACTTGTGATGCAAGTCTCCAGCCCAGCGGTCGTTTCCGCCATGGCGGTCTGATCGGAGAAGTAGCGGATGACCATGGCGGTAACCGCCATGGTCATAATTTCAAATGTTTTACAGCCAGCCTGTTGGCGGTAAAACCACCACTTCTCCGTCAACCGCCAGGGTCGTAATGACCACCATAGTGTGAAAACAGCTGAATGGATTGACATGACATTTTGAATTATTATATATTGCACTGCAGAGATTTTGCTTTTGGGATACTGCAGTTAAGTAGGGTAAGTGTGGTTTTACGTTATAAGGCATTTAAACTTAGAGATATCTGTCACCACAGTACTTTCACAGAATTTGACAAAAGTTTGTGAAACTATTGCAGTACATGGCCGTAAACTTATTTAAAAATATATTTAAAAATGCATTTCCTTACCTGATACCACTTAAATAAAGTGGTAATATGTAGGGACCTATTAGTTACCTATATCTAAGGCCCTAACACTGAACACAGCCAAAGATTAGTAAACAACAATATGGCTGCCTTTTCATTCTCTAAAAACAGCCATTACCCAATTAAGTACTGGCTTGTCATTGCCATTCTATGCCACTACACTCTATTCCTCTCAATTGTACGAGGCTCCACTCTATGCCACTCCACTGTCCGCTATTACACTGTGTGCAACACCACTGTACGCCACTCCAGCCTATGTCACTCCACTGTATGCCACTCCACTGGATGCTACTCCAATACACGCTATTCCACTTTATGCCATTCTGATGCATGCTACTCCACTCTACCACACTCCACTGTGTGCTATTCCACTGGATACCAGTCCACTCTAAATTACTCCACTCTATACTACTCCTGTGTATGGCACTCCACTGTATGCCGCTTCATTCTACACTATTTGATTGGACCTCACTCCAATGTTTACCACTCCATTGTATGCTCTTACACTCTATCACACACCATTGTACCCCACTTCAGTCTACCCCACTCATTATACTTCACTGAACTATTTGCTACTCCACTATGCACTATTACTCTCTGCGCCACTCCACTGTACAACACTTCTCTCTAAGCCACCCCAATCTATGCTATTACACTGTGCATAACTCCATTCTATGTCAGTCCATTCTATGCTATTACACTGTATAGAAATCCACTCTATGCCTCTTCAGTGTATGCCACTCCACTATATGACACTCCGCTATACGCTACTCCAGTATATGCTATTCCACTCTACCCGATTCCATTGCATGCCACTCCACTGTATGGTATTCCAACCTATGCCACTCCACTGTATGCTATTCCACTCTATGTGTGCCACCTCACTCTACACTTATCCACACCCTGCTGCACTCTACTGTACAACACAGTACTCTAATTTATGACAATTTACTCAACTGTATGCTATGCCCCTTCACTCTCCTGCACTCAAGCCACTATAGTCTAAAAGATGTCACCCCACTCTATGACACTTTACTCCACTCTACACTACCCCACTACAGTGTACTCTACTCCACTACACTCTACTCTACTACATTTTATCCCACTCTACGCCACTGTGCTATACCTCTATGACACTCCACTACTTCATATATACTCCACTGTGTACAATGTATACAACTCCACTGTACAACACTCTATGACACCCTACTCCACTCTATGCCCTGCACTGCTAATTACTCCAGATATTACAACACTCATGACATCTTTTATAACTTAAGTGCAAAGATCATTGAAACATTGCCAGTAACATTATTGACGAGAAAACTGCATGATGGGGATATAAGTTATAGTTACCTTATGGCACGAGTGTGTACATATATATATATTCACTTAAGAAAACAAAGATTACAGGCACATTAAAGTTAGGCTCATGTTTTAAACGCCATGCACAATTTTATCCTCAAAAACTTTACTGGATGTATTACACTGATATTATCAATGATGTTATCAAAGATGTCATGAGTGTTGCAATATCTGGGGTAATTAGCAGTGCACGGTGAGTAATTTTAATTACTAAATGTTAATCCAACCACCGCCACACATGGTCTTCGAGACCAGGTCATGTGGTCAATCCCATTTAACCTCCAAGCCCTGTGCCACACACGGTCCATAGTGGTTTAAGCCTAAAGGGGGCAACATTAAATAGATATTTTTAAGGGGGCCAGATGGGCCACCCCTAAACTCCAGCGACCACCACCTCCCCGGGGCTACACAATAAAAATACTTGGGGGGATATACAGACCGCCCGCCAGTCCTGGGGAAAGCCACCTCCCCGGGACAACAGTAAAAAAATATGTGGGGGGCCACACACACCCCTGGGCCCTGCAGACCACCAGCTCCCTGGGGCTTCATGTTAAAAAAATTTAGGGGGCCACTACAGACCTCCGTGTCCGAGGGATCACCACCTCACTGGGGCAACATTTAAAAAACATATGGAGGGGCTGCATGAACCATCCCAGGCCCCAGGGACCACCACCTAACCAAGGCTACATTTTAGAATGTGAGGAGGCTCCCAGGGGCCAAATACTTTTTGAAAAGGGAGGAGGGCAGCATGGCTGCAGGCCAGGCCCTGCGGTAAACCGGCACAGTGCAGTGTGGTGCAGGATTGGGTTCTTATAGGGGGTTGGACACAGGGCCTGGCTGCAGGGCAGGCCCTGCAGCCAACCCCTGCTACACACGGCCAAAGGCTGCACGTGTCATTGGTTGGATTAATTCAAATTAATTTACATTAAAAAAACGTACAAATTCACTGATAAAAACAAAGGTTGCTAGGACCTTATAGTTAGGATTTTTTTTTTTAACTCAGAAATTCACGTAGAAAACAAAAGGTTACAGTAACGTTATATTTAGACTCACATTTGAAATGTACAAAACCACAGAAATTCACCTATACAGTTAAACTTACTTCAAGTAACTATAAATTGTGCCCTAAGGTAATTATAGCTTGCACTCTCGCTATGCACTGCTAATAACCCCAGATATTATAGCACTCATGACATCTTTAATAGCAACATCAATAATATCACTGAAACATTTACTGTAAAATTATTCATAAAAAAACTGTGCATCGCGCTTTATTTTTCAATGCAGTTGGTAGTTACATTAAAAGTTAATGCAGGTCAGCCCTTCTGGAGGTTTTAAGTTTGGTTTAACTGTTAACTCCCAGGTATTGGATGAAGAAAGTAGATGGATCTCTCTAAAAATACTAACTCACTCTATGTCCTTAATATGTATTGCCCATAATGATAGCCCATAATTTTAGGATTCACTAATCTCTCCCCTATCCCAAATTTCCACTGATAGTTTACTCAAACTGGGTGGTGAACTGAATCTCACCATGGACATCATGCTAGAGAGACGATCTAAAACCTCTATCTTCCCATCTTGATCTCATAAAGCTCTCCTAAACTTGTGCTCAAGATTTAGGTGGTCATTACAACCCTGGCGGTCAGTGTTAAAGCGGCGGTAAGACCGCCAACATTCCGGCGGTAAAAAATTTTTTATTACGACCGTGGCGAAAACCGCCAACAAATACAGCCACTTTATCACTCCGACCGCCATGGCGGTACAAACAAACAGCTCCCAGACAGGCGCAACAGACAGGTGGAGGACAATGTACAGCCCACAGTATCACAACCTACCAATCCGTCACCTTTTCCGAGGCGGATTCACTGCGAACAAAAACACGGCGGAAACAGGACTTCGAAGGGAAAACGCTCACCTCTACACACCCCACGAGGAATCCGGGCGCCATGGAACCCGAGCTCCAGATCCTGCCAGGCCTTATCTTCTTCCTCCTCTACCAGGAGCACGAACGCCGGCGGCGAAGACAACGGTGAGTACTGCACCTACGACACAGGGGAGGGGGGAGGGAAAAAACAGGGACACACACATGCAACACCCCCACCCTCACCCACTACAACACACACACTAATACAGCATGATACATTACAGTTACACCCCCCAAACCTCCCGGAAGAATGCAAAGACAAAAGGAAATGAGTGTAACCATTGTAATATATTAAGATCCAGGGCGCAAAAATATATGTACACTATTAACAAATATATACACCAAGAATAGTAGTCCAGGTAGTGCTCCATTGAAGTCCGTGGAACACTGGGCCCACACGGCATGGGCGAGGCCCACACTCAATCCCCGAACATGAGGGAGAGAACACTGCAGGGGCATCAGATAGCAATAAAACAGGCACCTCAGGGGGAAGGGAAAGGGGGGGGAGCCTCAGCCGGTTGAGTGCACGATGCCAGATCCATGAGGGGGCCACATGCCCACTGTTCAATCCTGGGGAGTGCAAAGCCACAGTCTCTCAAGTCTCTACAGTGGGTTGTTTGCCCACAGTTCAATCCTGGGGAGTGCAAAGCCACAGTCTCTCAAGTCTCTACAGTGGGTGGTTTGCCCACTGTTCAATCCTGGGGAGTGCAAAGCCACAGTCTCTCAAGTCTCTACAGTGGGTGGGTTGCCCACTGCTTCATCCTGGGGAGTGCAAAGCCACGGTCTCTCAGGTGGATGCCTTTCTCCACTGGTTCTGGAGGGGGCTTGTGCCCAGAGTGCTTCATCCTGCCAAGGACAGAGGTAGTGGATGTATCTCTCCACTGGTTCTGGAGGGGGCCTTGTGCCCAGAGTGCTTCATCCTGCCAAGGACAGAGGTCGTTCATGCATCTCTCCACTGGTTCTGGAGGGGGCCTAGTGCACAGAGTGCTTCATCCTGCTCCTGACGGACCCAGTAGCATCAGTGCCCTTTGCGCTCATGGGCCAGCGGTGCTTGTTGCGGCGGTGTCCGTGGCAGCGGTGCTTGTGGCGGCAGTGTCCTGTTCAGCGGTGCTTGTTGCAGCGGTGTCCTTGGCAGCTGGTGCTGGCGGTCCTGTCTGGCCCAACGGGGCTGGTGCTGGCGGTCCTTTATGGCCAAGCGGAGCTGGTGCTGGCAGGCCCTTATGGCCCAGAGGGGCTGGTGCTGGCGGTTCTGTCTGGCCCAGCAGGCTGGTGCTGGCGGTCCTGTCCTGGGCAGCAAGGCTGGTGCTGGCGGTCCTGGGCAGCAGGGCTCGTGCTGGCAGTCCTGTCCTGGGCAGCTGGGCTGGTGCTGGCGGTGGCCTCCTGGGCAGCTGGGCTGGTGCTGGCGGTGGCCTCCTGGGCAACGGGGATGATGGCGGTGGCCTACTGGGCAGCAGGGCTGGTGCTGGCGGTGGCCTCCTGGGCAGCGGGGATGATGGTGGTGGCCTCCTGGGCAGGGGGGATGATGGCGGTGGCCTCCTGGGCAGCTGGGCTGGTGCTGGCAGTGGCCTCCTGGGCAGCGGGATGATGGCGGTGGCCTCCTGGGCAGCGGGGATGATGGCGGTCTTCTCCGCCGTGCTGCTCTTCCCAGACTTGCTGAGTTTCTTGTGCCCCTTCCCCACCTTGGAAGGTATCGTAGCTGAATCCACACTCCCACCTGTACCCCTGGGAGCGGCTTTGATGTCTGGAGTCTTCCCCCTCTCCCGCCGGGCACTGGCCAACTTTTGAAGCTTGACAGGTGGGGGACTGTCCGTGCTGTGGCTCCGTGCCACACTGGCTGCCCTGGTGGCCGGTGCAGTCCAGATTCCCGTGACTACAGGCACCACTGGTCCCGGAGATGTTGTGGCTGAGGTGCTAGGTTGGGACCTGGAGAGTCAGGTCCTAGGAGACTGACGGGGTGGGTGAGGTGAGGGAAAGAGGTCAAGGGTGGACAGGAAAAGTTTTTGGGGAACACTGGGACGGGTAGCTGGAGGGGGTTTGGGAGTGGAGGAAGAGGTTGTGGTTGTAGGAGGTGTTCGTTTGGTGACTTTGGGTGAAGGTGCATGTGCTGGAGGCTGTTGTGAGGTGGATGGCTGTTGGGTGGGTGTGTGGCTGCGTTTGTGTATCTTGGGAGGTGGCGTCACAGACACACTAGGAGAGGACACAGGGGACGTGTGAATGGTAGTGGGGGTGGTGAGTGCACGTCAGTGGGGTGTTGTGGTGTGTGTGCTGGTGATGAAAGTAGTGGCTGTAGATGTACTGCATGCAGGTGTGAGTGGAAACGAGACAGGGAGGGAGGAGGGAGACGAGGAGGAGGGGGACACAGTGGAGGCAGTGGATGTCGGTGTGTCTGCATGTGTGTGATGCTTGCGTGCGTGCCTGTGGGATGTGTGGTGCTTATGTTTGCCAGAGCTTCCCTTGTGTGTTGGCGTGTGTGCATGCTGGTCTGAAGGTGTGCTTGGGATAGGCTGAGGTAGAGGGGATTGGGTGGAGGAAGTTGGAGGGGGGAGGCTAGAGACAGGGACAATAGCTGACATCAGTGCTGAGGCCAGAGTCTGAAAAGCTCGCTGAAGGGCTGCCGCACCAGAATGAATGCCCTCCAGGAATGCATTTGTTTGTTGCAACTGCTTTTCTACACCCTGGTTGGCATTCAAAATGGTACACTGCCCAACAGTGAGGGACCTGAAGAGGTCAATGGCCTCCTCACTGAGGGCAGCAGGGGTGACTGGGGCTGCGCCTGAGGTGCCTGGGGCGAAGGTGATGCCCACCCTCCTGGGTGAGCGGGCACGGGGCAAAGGCTGAGGGGCTGCTGGGAGGGCGGTGCTGGTTGAGGGGGTGGCGGCTGTACCTGTAGATGTTGGGGGAACAGATGTGGCTACCACCATAAGGGAGCTCCCATCAGACGACGAGTCCGTATCACTGGTGTCAGCTCCTGTCCCCGCCATGGAGCTCCCCTCACCCTCCGTCCCACTGGTGAATTCAGAGTCTTTAGTCTCGCCCTCCACGGCCATGTGGGATGCAGCTCCCTCCTGCTCCAGTGCCACTGCTCCTCCGCCTGATGATGCTAATGCACACAAGAATAGGGAGACCACAAAAAGGGGGGGAACGACAGAAGAAAGACATGTTGAGTGCATGCATTACCGCTACCGTTGGTGGACACGACAGACACAGAAGCCCCCTGCACTACGCCGTGCACTTGGGCTCCACTGTTCAATCCCTGGGACATGGCCTACAAGGCTATGGCCGACATCCGCACACATGGATTTCACAGGAGCCTGACTAGGTGTACTTGGCACTGTGCACAGGTGGGGTGGGGTGCCACAGGGTCTGCCAGAACAAGGGGACCTAACTAGCACACTCGCCCTGGCCTAGGGAAACCCACAGCCCATCTCCCCCACCCAGACACCTCTACTGCACGCAAAATCAGCAGAATGAGAGTGTACTCACCCCCTTTGTGGCTGCTGTGATGCCCTCAAGCACCCATCCAACTCCGGGTATGCCACCGCCAGGATCCAGAACATCAGGGTGGTCATGGTGCGACGGGCACCCCTCTCACGTTGGGAGGCCATCCCCAGCTGGGCCTCAGCCGTCTTCTTGCTCTAGCAGTGAATGTCCTCCCATCTTTTACGGCAGTGGGTGCACCGTCTGTGGTAGACCCCCAGGGTCCGGACTTCCTTGGCGATGGCACATCAAATATCCTTCTTCTGGTGGGCGCTGACCTACAGGAATAGTACAGGGGAAAAGGAGAAGATATAACCATCCACACCGTCACAGTCATTGGCCCCCTTCCCTACCCTTGCCATGTGGCACATGCACTCACCGCCGTTTCATGCACTCCTCAATCTCCCCCCCTCAATCTTTCATCCACCTCACTCCACACAGGCATAGCCCATAAAGCATGCTCCCAGTGTACTTACCTGTTTGTCTGGAGGACCGTAGAGTAGCGTGTACTGGGGGAGGACCCCATCCACGAGTTTCTCCAACTCCTCCGATGTGAAGCCAGGGGACCTTTACGCAGACGCACAAGCACTTGGCTCTTCCAGACCGAGGTCACATCAGCACTTGCAGTGTAGGTCCTCTCCTGTCGAAGATCAGATATCGAGTGATTGAACAGATAGAAAATGGCAGTCACGTCCGCGGCGGTGCGTACCGTCACAGCCGGCGTACATCGTCATTGGCTCCTGGGACCCATAGGGTCCAATGTTAACCAATGCAGAATTGAGCCACGGTCTTCGACCGCCTACCGCGACGGTGTACAACGCCAGCGCAGTTACCTCACATACCATTGTCCCACTTTACAGGTCAGACAGCCGCCATTTCAGGGACCCACATGGCTTAATTTTTCACTGCGTCACACATACCTAGGCCTTGCCTCAACACTCATACAGGCCAAATTTCAGATTATGATTTGTGTTCTGTGTAAACTGTAGGTACGTACCTCTGAGTTGGTTGACTCTGTGCTCGCCGTTTTCCTTCATAGGCACCGTCCGCTGGGACATGTGAGGAGATGGCGGCATCCTCCGGTGTACAGACCGCTGGTGGACCTGTCGACAATGGAGGAAAGACATGTGATCAGCACCTACAGGCTTGATCGTGCCACAATCCTGGAACTGTGTGCCCAGCTGGAGCCAGACCCGATGTCAGCTATCCGCCATCCCACAGGAATCCCCCCTCTAGTGCAGCTGCTGTCAGTACTCCATTTCCTTGCAAGTGGGTCATTTCAAACAACAGTGGCCATAGCATCAGGAATATACCAGCCTATGTTTTCCAACGTGTTGTCCAGAGTGTTGTCTGCCCTGCTGAAACACATGGAGAGCTACATCGTTTTCCCTCAGGTGGAGGATTTGCCTACAGTGAAAGGTGACTTCTATGCCCTGGGACATATCCCCAACATCATAGGTGCCATTGATGGGACACATGTGGCTTTGGTACCCCCCCCGCAGGAGTGAACAGGTGTACAGAAACCAGAAGAGTTAACATTCCATGAATGTGCAGATGGTGTGTTTGGCCGACCAGTACATCTCCCATGTTAATGCCAAATTCCCTGGCTCAGTGCATGATGCTTACATCCTGCGGAATAGCAGCATACCTTATGTGATGGGGCAACTCCAGAGGCACCGTGTGTGGCTATTATGTGAGCACCTGGAAGCAAGTCAGTGGGAATGGTTGTCTGGGTCTGGGGATATCCCTACAGGTTAGTGTGTGTCTAACAGTTGCCCTCGCCATTTGCAGGTGACTCTGGTTACCCCAACCTGTCATGGCTACTGACCCCAGTGAGGAATCCCAGGACAAGGGCAGAGGAATGCTTCAATGAGGCCCATGGGCAAACTTGGCGGATTATAGAGCGGACGTTCGGCCTCCTGAAGGCCAGGTTCAGGTGCCTCCATATGACAGGTGGATCCCTATTCTACTCACCAAAGAAGGTGTGCCAGATCATCGTGGCCTGCTGTATGCTTCACAACTTAGCTTTGCAACGACAGGTGCCTTTTCTGCAGGAGGATGGTCTAGATGGCAGTGTTGGGCAGCTGTGGAGCCTGTGGACAGTGAAGACGAGGAAGCAGAGGAAGAGGTCATGGACAACAGGAACTCGGTAATCCTGCAATATTTCCAGTGAGACACAGGTAAGAATACAAACCTGCCTACTACATGTACTTTACACTTACACTTAACACTACTACCCTCTCAACTGTCTGTCGTTTTCACCCAGTGTATGGTCACTGAGTTGTCACTTTCCCTTACGATTTCACAGATGTGGGTCCCACTGTGTGACATCTGCTTTGTTTCCTCATGGACTAGAGCTGTGTGACATAGGTATGTTGACATTACATTTGAAAGAACATTTTGACACTGTAATTGCTAATACACTATTTCGAAATCACAGACTGACTCCAGATTGTTTTGTGCTTCAAGGGTGTTTATTTAAGTGCTCAATATTGGAGAGGGTTGTAAAATGGTGAGGGGTGATGGTGGAGGAATGTCCATGGCAGAGTCCAGTCTATTAGTCTCACAGGTGCATTGCCCAAATGGGCATAGGAAGTGGAGCTGGGGCAGTTTGAGGATGGACAGGGTGATAAAGTGGGACAGAAGGATGACATTCAGGATGGTCTCATTTCTTGGCGGGGGTCTTGGCATCATTCTCTGTCTTTGTCCTGGATCTCAGGGACCGTTTGTGGGGTGGTTCACCCTCTGCAGGGGGTGGGGTGCTGTTGTGGTGGTCCTGTGGCGGTGCCTCTTGTCCACTAGCGTTGGCGGAGGTGGTGGGCAATTCATCGTCCAGGCTAGTGTCAGGGGCCCCTAGTAGTGCCACAGTGTCCCTCCTGGTGTTGAGGACTTGCTTCAGCACCCCTACGATGGTGCCCAGGGTGGAATTGATGGATTTGAGTTCCTCCCTGAAGCCCAAATACTGTTCCTCCTGCAGGCGCTGGGTCTCCTGAAACTTGGCCAGTACCGTTGCCATTGTCTCCTGGAAATGGTGGTAGGCTCCCATGATGTTGGAGAGGGCCTCGTGGAGAGTGGGTTCACTTGGCCTGTCCTCCCCCTGTCGCACAGCAGCCCTCCCAGTTCCCCTCTGTTCCTGGGCCTCCGTCCCCTGGACCGTGTGCCCACTGCCACTGCCCCCAGGTCCCTGTTGTTGTTGGGTTGGTGGGTTAGCCTGGGTTCCCTGTAGTGGTGGACACACTGCTGATTGACGTGTCCTGGGGACAGAGGTATGGGCCTGCTGGGTGGGTGCTGTGCTGGTGTTTCCAGAGGGGGGAAGCTCTGTGGTGGCCTGTGACTGTGTCAGGGGAACCGACTGTCCAGAGGTCCCCGATGGGCCGGGCTGGTCATCTAGATCCAGTTGGACAGAGCTGCTGTCATCACTGTGGGCCTCTTCTGTTGGTGGTGTGGACATGTGTGGACCCTCCTGTCCGGTGACGTTGGGTAAGGGTCCTGCAGGGGTATAAAAGGATGTTTATTACATCTGTGTGTGCCATGGTGTGCAATGGGTGTGTGACCGTGTACCCCAGTGCTTGCATTCCTGTGTGGGTCCTTGTGTGATGGTGGTTTAGGGGGGTGTATGGGTATGTGCAGTGGCCCTGCTTTGGTCATGGGTGTCTATGCTTTGTTGTTGCATGAGGGCTTGGTGTTAGGATGTGTGGTTTGTGATGTTGGGTCATTTGTGAGGAGTTGGAGTGATGGGGGTGAGGGTGAGGGTATGTGATAGCATGCAAGTAGGGTGGGGGATATAATAGTTAAGATTTGACTTACCAGAGTCAATTTCTCCATCTACTCCTGCAAGGCCCTCAGGAGGCATAATCGCCAAGACCTGCTCCTCCCATGTTGTTAGTTGTGGGGGAGGAGGTGGGGGTCCGCCACCAGTCTGCTGAACTGCAAGGTGGTGTCTTGAGACCACAGAACGCACCTTCCCCCGTAGGTAGTTCCACCTCTTTCTGATGTCATCCCTATTTCTTGGGTGCTGTCCCACTGCGTTGACCCTGTCCACTATTCTGCACCATAGCTCCATCTTCCTAGCTATGGAGGTGTGCTGCACCTGTGATCCGAATAGCTGTGGCTCTACCCGGACGATTTCCTCCAGCATGACCCTGAGCTCCTCCTCAGAGAACCTGGGGGGTCTTTGCCGTGCCATGGGGTGGTGTGGGTGGTGTGTGGGGTGGTGTGTGTAGTGATAAGTGGGGTAATATTTATTGGTGTGTTGTGTGAGGTGCGTGGAAGTTATGTGGGTGATGGTATTGTGTGCCTGTGGATGCTTGGTAGTTATTTGTAGTGTCTCTCTCTGCCCTTCTCTCTGTAATTTTGTTGTAGGGGTTTGTGGGTGAAGTGGGTGTGTGTTTTATATTGTAATGGGTATGTGGGAGTGGTGTGTTTATGTGTATTAGGTGTGTGTATTTGTAATCGTCCCATGTGGTAGTGTTTTGTAAATGGGTGTGTATTTTGAGCGTGTGGATTCGTGGGTCGTGATAGTGTGGGCGTATTTCTGTTGGCGTGACGGTGGAGGTTTTGTTTTCGCCAGTTTATCACTGACCTTTGGTGTGGTGGACTTGTGTGGGTGTCTCAATTTTGGCGGTTTCCAAGCAGTGGGTCATAATGACCGTTGCGGAATTCCGCTGCCGCGGCGGTGTGTTGGCGGTCTTCTGCACGGCGGTATGCGTCTTTTACCGCCAATGTTGTAATGAGGGCCTTAATCTTGTGGATGCCCGGAGACTTCAACACCCAGATACTAGCGCTTATACATTATTTTCAGTCCCTCACAATTTATATTGCAGAATCGAATATCTTCTTATCTTTAAAATTCATACGCATTTGATTGATCAGTCAGACATTCATCCTCATCTCATCTCCGACCATTCAGCCATCTCTTTATCTTTACTTGGCAGGAAGGAATTCTAGACCAATCAACAAAATTAGGAGATATAATGATGATTCAATTGCAGGCACCTCTTCTAAAGCCGTTGTTGAAGACACTATACTTAATTATATAAATTAATATTCTAGTGATACAATTTCCCCTTACACCTTTTGGGATGCAAAAAAAGCAACTGTTAGGGGCTCACTTATTGAAATTCAATCCAATATGAACAAGTCCTATAACAACTACCTCCTCAATCTAGAAAGAGATTTTATATCCTTAGAATCCAAACATATATCTGGTAATGATCCTATGAGCTAGCTACCCTTACAAGTAAACAATATGAATATAATAAAATCCAGAGTAAGAGAGCCACGGTTTGGATTAATAAGTACAGAAGCTTGAAATTATGTGAATCTAAAAAGACGGGTAGAATATTAGCTTCTTAATTAAAACATAGACATAAATTGCCACTTTAGTGAAAGACAATCCAAATGTACCTCATACAAACCCCCAAATGATTTTGTATATCTTTAAAGACTTTTATAAATCCCTTTATAGCGATGACACTAGCCTTCTTCAGAAGTTTATAGAGAATACTTAATACACATACAATTAACCACCATCTCTGAAATAGAAAAAGAATCACTTGATTCCCCTGTATTCCTAGACAAAATTACTACTCCAATCCATTCTCTAAAAACCAATATGGCTCCAGGTCCTGCTGGCTTCTCTACCTCAATGTAATAAACATTCTCCTCTACTCTTTCACCCGTTTCCCTATATTTCTTAAACTTTTTCATCATTTTTCAACTTCAGGTTATGTTTCAGGGACCGCTAGTGAGGTCACCAATATGATGATTCTGAAAGAAGGAAAAGATCATACACCGCCAAAAAGTATAGGCCTATTTCCTTGATTAATCTAGATGCGAACATTTATGCAAAAATTATTTGCTGAAGGTTAGGAAGAAACTGTATTTATTCGTTTGATTAGCCACTCTCAAGTAGGTTTCATGAAAAAAAGAATATCTAATGATAATGCGCGCTTTTAATGCCATATCATAGATGAAGCTAAATCTCTGAACTCTGATAATGTAGCAATAACTTTAGATGCTGAAAAAGCACTCATTATAGTTTCTTGGACTTTTCTCTGTGAAATCCTTCAACCTAGGTGAAATCTTTATTAGTACGATCATAGCCCCCTACAGATCCCCTTCAGCTGAAGTACGTCCTGGGTGTCTCCTTACAGACTCTAATAAATTTAGAGGGAGGTACCATACAGGGTTGTCTGATTTCCCTTTCTTCATTTATTCTCTCTCTTGAACCTTTACTATAGTGCATCCATTCTAATTATTCAGTCTCCGGGATCACCTTTAATAAAACTACAATAAAAGTGGTGGCCTATGCTGATGACATTTTGAGTATGACAGAAAATGCTAAACAGCCAATTGCAGGACTTCTGCATTCTAGTGAAGATTACAGTTGAGTTGCTGGATATAAACTTAATAAAGAAAAGTTAGAGGTTGTTGGTCTAAATAACCGTTGTACCAAAGATGTGATTGCTTATGATGTGAACTTTATCAAATATTTAGGCTTGGAATTCAATTCCAATTTATTAGAAACTTTTCATCAGAATGAATATCTCATCCTAAAGAAAACTGAAACACTTCTGGATAACTGGAACGCTAAATTCATTAATTGCAGGGTCTGTATTGAGACTATTAAAATGATGGTAACCCCTGTTATTAATTATCGCATAACTATGCTTCCTCTGATCCTCTCTGATGACTTTCATTAAAAACTTGATATAGTACTATAAACTTTTATCTGGCAAAACAAATGCCTAGAATATCCCTTATCTCCCTACTGAACTTGGTGGTGGCTCCTTTTGGCTCTCACAACAACCTGGTTATTCCCCCTTCTGGCTATTGATGGAGAAAGAACTCCTTGGTGATATAGATCGTGTTACAGTGCTATTTTCTAACCCCATTCCCTACTTACCTGCTAATTATATTTTCAACAACACCAAACGCGCTCTCTTAAGAATTTATAAATTACTTGAAACTCCAAATGCCTTCTCCAATATGATCTCACTATGATCTAACCCTAAGAATAAAATTATCGATTTACGTATATTCTGATCCCATTGGACCTCTAAATGAATTCACATCTTGAATCAACTGGGTTCACTATGAGATCCTCTCTCTTAGAGAACTTCAAATTCAATATAATTTACTGGATATAGACTTTCATCATTTTCTTGAGCTGAAGTCTAGTATTGCTAAGGCTAATCTATCCTATAAAGACCCATCTCTTACTATATTTATTGCTGTTTTTCATAAATCTGGCTATCAAACCTCCACGTTTCACCAGCTATTAAAACCTAAGTGTTCACAACTGAACCCCAATTTACTTAGAAAATGGGAATCTTTAGATACAGCCTCATGACTGGAACTTAATCTGGAAGTCGGTAATATATCACACGATATCTCCAACTTTATCCCTGACAAAATTCTGGCTTTCACAAAGGACTTTTTTGAATCCCTCTCACCTCCACAAGCTATCGCTCATAGACTCCCCTACATGTTGAAAATGAGGTGAGGCAATTGGTGATTTACTGAACTTGCTCATTTACTGCAGTTCTAGCTCTGGCTTTTGGGACAAAAGTTTTGACTTTTTAAGTTACTTTTTTGCAATCTAATTGCATTGAGAATTTACTTCTCTTATTAGAGGCTTCCTTGACCCTCAAATTAAGACGACTGATGACTCCCTACTACTTGATATACTGCTGACTGTGGCCTCAAAATCTGTGCATTCTAACTGGAAAAAGCACCTCTTTGAACTCTTTTAAATCTTGGTTGCACTGGGTATCCTTTTTAAGAAGTACAGCTAATAGTTCCCTTCAAAGCTCACCTTGGAAACAGCAATCTAGACTTCATTGGAAAACATTAGATGAGTACTTTGCTACTTCCAAACCCCAGTGTCTCACTGTTACATTCATTTTCTTGATTAATAGATTATGGGGGTCATTACAACATTGGCAGGCGGCTACCATCGCCCGCCAAGCTGTAACCTCTGTGCGGTCGCCAATGCGGCCGCACTCCCGCGGTCCCCATTACAACATCCCCGCTGAGCCGGCGGGCGCAAACCTAGGTTATGCCCGCCGGCCCAGCGGGGATGCGGCCGCAACATAGGAGCCGGCTCCTAATGGAGCCGGCGGTGTTGCGGCCGTGCGACGGGTGCAGTAGCACCTGTCGCGCTTTTCAATGTCTGCTATGCAGACAGTGAAAAGCTGCACGGGGCCCTGTTAGGTGGCCCCTGCACTGCCCATGCCAGTGGCATGGGCAGTGCAGGGGCCCCCAAGGCCCCAGGACTCCCCTTACCGCCAGTCTCTTCCTGGCGGTGCAAACCGCCAGAAACAGGCTGGCGGTAGGGGAGTCATAATCCCCAGGGCAGCGCTGCTTGCAGCGCTGCCCTGGCGGATTATCACCGCCGGGGCTAAAACGGTGGGAAACCGATGGCCCCGGCGGTGCGACCGCGGCACTACCGCTGCGGTCAAAATACGCCGGAAGGCCCCGCCAGCCTGTTGACGGTGCTCCCATCATTTTGGCCCTGCGGTTGTAATACCGCCAGGGTCATAATGACCACCTATGTCTTTTTTATCTTCTGTTACTTTCGTACAATGCCCTATTTTATTATCATTGCTTCATCAAATCTATGATCATAATTTATGTGCTTTAATTATTTTCTTAGTTTTCCCTCTAAGTTTGCTAAATTTTCTTTTACCCTGATTGTATGGCCCAATTTCAAATGTACCTCACTCACTTAATTTACTTGATGCTTTATAATGCTGATACATGTATTTTCTCTTTCTATTTTCCTCTGTTTGTTTCCTTTCTATTTCTACAAAATTCAATAATCGTTGTTTGAAATTAAAAAGAAGATGGTGTATTGCATTGCAGTCTTTTGTTCTCTGACAAGTCTGTAGATGTAACACATCGTTGTGCATGTATTTCCTGAGAGGTGGTTGATGTTGTCATATGACAGTAATTTCATAGTCTTTACCTTTTCTTGTAATAATGAATTCTACAGCTTATTGCATCAGGAAGAATACCCTGGAGGTTTTGAGGGGGATAGAGGCGAGCATCTACACCTAAGGAGCTGAGAGAACCTATCAGGTAATTAAAGTCTTACCATCACACCTTTTCTGGGTGAAGTAAGCAAAACAATAAAGGATGGAATTCTTTAATTAATCTCAGCCACTGGTAATTAATTATAGCTGCATCCCAGTGCATGTTTTTTCCACCACTATTTTCTCAGAGTAAACCCAGTCATGTGCAAATCATCCTTGGTCCTGTTCCAATTGGAACAGTCCAGCCTGAACTGCCAAGTCACGTCCTCTCCGAATCAGAACACATGTAAGCCAAGACCAGTTTTGGCCCAACAGATCCTCAGTCAGGTGCAGTTTGGTTCCAGTGGCACAGTTAGCATGGGACTCACATCTGGGCATACCCATTGCTCTTAATCCATCACGCTAAAGTAAAAAAGAAAGTGATGGATGAAATGTTTGAATTTATCCACTGGTAATTATTTGAAGTTGCATCTTAGCCCATTGTTTTTTTGCCCATCACACCACCTTTGATTAAACCTATCCATATGCATATCAGAATTAGTCCTGATCTAATAGAAGCAGTTCAGCCTGAACTGCTGATTCAAACCTTCACTGAACCGGAAGACAAGCAACCAAAGTATTTTTTTGGTCTAATTGTACTTCTTGAGTCAGTGCAGCATGGTTATCCAGTGGGCCCTTAATAAAGTAGTGCTTTCTGAAGTGACTTCCTGGAATGCTATGTTATCATATTATAATGAGCTTCCAATACCTGGGAACTTAAATCTAAAACTGCTCCTGCTCTGTACAAGTCCCCTCATCCCAAATATGATTTTAAGCCTGCTGTAAAGTCACAGGTGATATCTTGCATAAAATACAGCAACCCTCTGATAAATTAAATGCCGAAGTCCTGCCTAAACACTCTCAAAGCCACATTCTACTCTGCAGCCAGGTTGGTCAAATATATTAAAAAATGACAAACATGTATTCCCATTTTTAAACTCCTCTAAGTGGTTAACACTTTCTCCCATTATCACATATCAGGTGATACACCTAAATTCCTCATCCTACCTTGGACGAAAATTGGAACTGAAACAAATCTAAAATTCTCCTCAAAACATCTCATTTAAAAAAAATGTCAGCAATAAAAATCAACTTCGTAGGGAATGCACTGAAGAGCTATACTGTCCTTCTAATCCATATACACGTTACACTTTCACTGCTGCTGACCTCAAATGTACAAATCCCATCAGTTGCACGACTACTAGACCCAATGGGCCTTATTATGATTTTGGTGGACAGATAAGCCTGTCCACTGAAAATTCCAGAGGGGAGGCCGCCATTGTGGCTCCCTCCCCACTTGGCCCATTACGATTTTCCTGCTGGCCCAGTGGGAAGCGGCCTGCAGCATTGTCTCCGGCTCATAATAGAGCCGGTGGCAGCGCTGTAGTGCGCAAGGTACACCAGCACACTCGCAGTGTTCACTGTCTGCTAAGGAAACCGTGAACACTGCACTGGTGCTGGCGGGGGTCCCTGCACTGCCCATGCCAAGTGCATGGGCAGTACAGGGACATTCTTGGGGCCCACTACATCTGTTCTCCACCAGCCTTTTCATGGCAGTGAAAATGCCATAAAATCGCTTGTGGAAAACAAAGTTGTAATCCCCAGGGCAGCACTGCCTGCAGCACTGCCCTGGTGGATTAAGACCACCATGACCGCCAGACCACCGGGACGACTAATCCTGGTGGTGCTGCGGTCCTATCGTGGCACAACTGCTGCAGTCCTAATATGGCGTTTGGACCACCGAATTTGGAGGTGGTCCGTATGCCACCGGGTGTCTGGTGGTGAAGAGACCACCAGACTCGTAATGAGGCCCAATTTTGTCAAACGCTTATCACCAAAAGAGGTTCAAGTGAGCTTTGGTCTCTTTCATAGAATAACCACACTCTCTCATGACCTCTTTCCAAATAATGCTGGTTAACACAAATGTTAATATCTTACATATCTCACAACTGCACTTCTGTTCTTAATGTGTGTTTTATTACTGCTATATGTGTATTTTACTGGAACAAGGTGGTTGATGCTTAGCGACGCACATCTGAAACCAAGAAACAAAAAACAACAAACACAATAGTATGTCGTCAGCAAGTCCTGTGGCGGGTGCCAGCCTGGTGCAGAGAAACCCAACCACCGAGGGTTCCAAGGTGCACACACACAGAGGTGGATGGCGACAACCACCTCTGTCGAGCGCTGTAGGTTACAAAATCTAAGAAAAGAGCAAACCGGGGCACTCCAAACAAAGAGAGTCCAAAAGTCGGGTGACTTAGTGTGGAAAAGTTTAATCCTCAGTAATTGGTCGTTGAATCATAGTTCAAAATTGTTTGAATCCACATATGAGAAAGTATATAGCAGGTTACAATAACAAACTGACTCCTCAGAATGAACAGGCATAGATGAGCAACAAAACAGCCAACACGTGTTTCGTCCTCTCGGACTTTTTCAAGGCTGCAGACAGAAACAAAGAGGAACTATTTACAATTATTGGCACTACCCTCTGGTAGCTAAATTTTGAACCGTGCAGATCATGCACGTAAAAACACAGAGTGATTATGTCACCAATGTGAAGAAATAATAATAAATAGAGAAAACCCTGTGGACTATTACTTTGCATGCATTTAAAAGAAATTGCAAAAAAGGGGGATAGATGATCACCCTCCGTGAACCCATTGTTTTAATAACACTACAGAAGTGTCTGAAGAGAAATTAATTTATCATAGGAAGAGTGGGAGACACAAAAAGAGGCGAAAAAAAGAAAAAGAAAAAGGAAGTAGACAACGAGTTCTATATATAATATAGGATACTGTCAAACAAAGTCCGTTTTACTCTTAATTTACCTCTAGGTATACTTTTTAGGTAAAGAATGGCTGATGGTGTTCAGTTAGATATCCACACGATGAAATAGACCTGACTAGGCAAGATAAAAAGTTGGAAAACACAGTGTTTAACCGAGAGTTAATCTCAATAGTACTAATATGAAATTGGCAAAAATTGAAATATTTTTAGCAAAATTAAAATATTTAGAGCGGAGAGGTAAGAAACTTGAAGGTTAGAGGACCTACCACAAATGAAGGACCTACCAAAAGTAAAAGGATCCAAAGTACTGTAACTGTGTTCCTTCCAAATCAATACCAGGTGTTCCTTATGCGTAGTGACTTCAAAATCCAAAATGCATGCCCCCCAGTACGGGACATGCAAACAAACGAAAAAGTCTAAATAGACCCTGTCTGTGGAAATAGAGCGGAACGGCAAAAAGTAAGAGCTATGCTGAATAAAGTGTATATTAATCCTGCACAACAAAGAAACCCGATGTAGTAGACTAAAAAACCACTTCGTATTAAAAAACAAAAGACATTCCCGTTGCATATTGCACTATCCACCTAAGCATCCACCAAAACTGCAGCGAAGGCAAGTCCCTTCCAAAGCCCCGGTTACAATGTCTATTTGAGGCAAACCAGTTACACAGACTACCGCCAAGATACAACATAAGATCTGGGGGTGGCGCCCCGCATGTCTTAATAACTAAGTAGTCTCTCGTTGGTAAGAAACTACGCTACTAAATCTATAAATAAAGAGAGAAAGGCCTCACCGTCTTTCTCTTTTGAAATACGCCGTTCCTTTAAACCCCCCCAAAAACAACACACGTCCATGAAGTAGCAGTCAAAAATGCCAAACCATGTTAATAAACGACTCCAAGGGCAAATAGCCCGTTATCCTGTAGCCAATACAGCGATATTCAAATAAGTTTAGGCAACCGGCACACGAACATTAAACATTAATCCCCTACCTGTTTCTAACCGTAGAGTTCGGGAAGCAAATAACAAAGGCGTATGTGCTTGCCACTGCAGCGTCTGATACCGCTGCCGTTTCACCATATGAAGTGAAGCCGCTAAGCCGTCCTCGGTAATAAGCGTGCACTCTAGACATAAAAGAAGGACTGGGGGGATAAAAATGAAAGGGAGTTCCTGTTAGCTGTTCGAATTGGGCGCCATGTTGGAGAGTATCCGTGGCAATCGGAAGTGCAGGGCTGCATTCAGTCCACACAGAAAGTGAAAGAGTGAAACAGAAACAAGGTGGATCAACAAGCCCCAGAAATTGACAAACTTTTGCATTGACAGTACGAAGTACAGGGGGAACGTGTTGTTAAGAGACATAAAAATGCTTACTAGGAGAGTAGATAAGAACATGTTATGATTTATATGGGTGGAACAAGGTTATAGAGGCAAAAAATATAGTAAACCGAATTGACAAAGTTCCTCTGGTATCATGATACAGACAACCATGTATACATAAGACAAAGTAAATACAAAGTAACGTCAAATATAGCAGTGATGCATATCATCTATATGAAAATTATACAATAAAAAGTTACCAACCATAACCCACCATAATCAACATATTGACATGTTCTACACAGGCATATATATGCATGGATATGTACTCAATATCACATGAGAAATAAGGAAACATCTTAAAGGATATGCTTCCATATACTAATATGATGATGTGGTATTTCCAAAACGTTTTTAATAAAAACATAATTGTTACATACGAAAAAGAAAAAGAAACAAACACCCATATTAATTTACTTATGTTGTAAAGATACCATGATCTTATATTATTATAGATTATATAAATACAAATTATAAATTTATATTTATATAAATTACATATAATATAGTACGATTTACATACAGATGTGTGCTTAGAGAAATACATGGAGGTCCTTATGTATGTTCAAGCCCTGTTCAACCGCTCGTAGCTTGATTATCCACCTGCTCTCTAAGCGTCTTAGGGCCAAAATGCGGTTACCTCCTCGAGGTGGCTTTCTAAGAGAATCGATCCCATGTATGTGAATGTCTAAAATTTCCCTTTGTCCATGTGTCTCATTGAAATGAACCGCAAAAGGATAATTAACATTAGAAGAACGTATGGCTCTAAGATGTTCCTGAATCCGTTCTTTCAATGGTCTGATGGTACTTCCGACATAGATTAACCCACATGTACACACAATACAGTAAACAACATAGCTCGTATTGCAATTGATGAAATGTTTTAGTTCGTGTGTGATCAGAGTATTATACTGGAATCTCACTGTCTTGTCTTTGATGTACTCACAAATATTGCAATGTCCACACCTGTATGTGCCTGGTGGTGGTTTAGGGAGCCAGGTGTCCGTATTCTCAGGGGGCAGAAAACTGTGGCACAGTTGGTCACGAAGGCGGGTACCCCTCTTGTATACAATACTAGGTTTATCAGTCAGGCCATTCTTAAGTATCTCATCTGTCAATAACACGGACCAATGCTTTTGTATAGTTTTATGAATTTGAGAACTCAATGCACTCTGTTGAAAAACAAGGGAGATATGTTCTCGTGGGTTGTTCTTCTTAGTATTAGTGAGTAAGGTTGGGCGTTTAATTTTCATGATCTTGTTACAGGCTTTGTTAAGGGCCTGTGGATGGTAACCCCTGTGTCTGAACCTTAGTTCCATGTTATGTAATTCTTCATGGAAAACCCTTTCCTCACTACAGTTACGGCGAATCCTTGTACTTTCCCCATATGGGATGGCATTGATTTGGGGCTTAGGATGTGAGCTGGTGGCGTGCAGGATAGAATTACATGCCGTAGGCTTCCTAAAAAGTTTAGTGCAGATTTTTCCATGTTCAATATAGATAGTGAGGTCCAGAAAATTGATGGTAGATTGGCTGGCCTCATGCGTAAAGCTGATGTTAAAGGTGTTGTTGTTAAGGTGCTCTATGAAAGCTAAAAGAGACGATGCATTTCCTGACCAAAAGACTAAGATGTCATCGATATATCTGCCCCAATAAAGGATGTGCTGAGATAGGAGTGGAGGGCATGAACGCCAAACATGTGTTTTTTCCATATACCCCATATATAGATTAGCATATGATGGGGAGAATTTAGCTCCCATAGCCACTCCTCGTATTTGGCGAAACCAGTCTCCATTGTGTAGGAAGATGTTATTATCCAGGACCAGACTTATCAAGTCAATAAGCATGTTTGTGTGATCTAGTAGAGAGGCATCCCTAGTGTCCAGGTAGTGCTGGATGGCAGTAAGGCCCTCTACTCTCGGGATGCTCGTGTAAAGCGAGGTCACATCCAAAGTGACTAAATAATGGCCCTCTGTCCATTCATAGTCAGCCATTTTACACAATACATCCTTAGTGTCCCTGATGTAAGAGGGTAGGTTATGGACAAACGGCTGTAGGAAAATGTCTATGTATTCCGATAGTTTCTCCGTAGGGGAGCCAATGCCAGAGATGATGGGTCGGCCTGGTGGAAAATTGCCTCTCTTGTGTATTTTTGGCAGAATATAGATACAAGGTGAAGTAGGCGCGTTGTTATATAGATATTTGAACTCCATATCAGATATTAAGTCAAGGTTAAGATAACCTTGTAGTTTTTGCATAATGGTTCTATTAACCCCCAGCATGGGGTTAGATGTGAGTTTGAGGTATGCAGTACTGTCAGAAAGTTGGCGATCCAGTTCCGAAACATAATCAGTCCTGTCAATGATCACGATGTTCCCACCCTTGTCCGCCTCTTTAATGACTATGTCCTTGCAGGATCCCAGTGATATTAGCGCTTGCTTTTCAGCTAATGTGATATTATATGCAGGGATGGACTTGTGTCCTAGAACATACTGTTCCTCCATGTGATAGAAATCATTGGTAACCCTGTGGCAAAAAGAGTCAATAGCGTAGTCCCTCGGTATAATGGGCGTGAACTTAGAGGTTGTTTTTAGACCACTAGTGGCCCTAGTGCCAGACTCTATATTCAATTCATTGATGATCTCTACAAGTGATGGCATGGGGCCCTCTTGATGCTCAATTGATAGCAAGGTTTGTATGTCCTTAACATCTTTGATGGTCATGGTGCTAGGAGTATGGACAAGGGCATTAGTGGATCGAGCAGAGGTGTTAACATCATAGAATTATTTATAGAGTTTACACCTACCCATGAATTTAAACAAACTGACATGTAGTTGTGTAAAATCAGGAAGTGAAGTAGGTACAAATCCCAGACCTTTCTTCAGAATGTTACTTTGGTCAGGATTCAAAGTTATAGATGAGATATTTACAATTGCAATAGTGTCCGGGGTATCTGCCGTAGAGACATGTGTGCCCGTCATTGTTGAAGATTTCGAGTCGTCGAACGTGTTGCCACGCCATCCACTCGTTTGTTTGTATTTGTGCCTGCGCTTCCCCCGTCTAATGGTCTTAAGGTGTTTTCTTCTCTCCTTTGGGGTTGTTTTTGGCCTCTCCGGAACCTCTCTAGCTCTAGTAAAAAAGGTGACCTATGTGTGGAGGTAGATGGAAGAGTTTGGTCCCTTGAATCCTCACTAGTCCCACTAGAAATGCTAGATAAGTCTGTATCACTAGTAGTGAGATTAGTCGAAGGGAGATTTTTCTTGATATTGGGGGATGTCTTATTACTATCTGTTCTAAGATTGTCATATTTGCGAGCAAACGTGAACACCCTTCCGTTTTTATAGTCATTGTCATCTCTCTTGAGTTTACGTAGTTTCTTATCTTTTATGTACAGTTGATGTTTATGTAGGACATCCTTTAGTATATTATAGTTTTTCGCTTTATTGTCAGTACAGTCAATGTCATCAATCTCTTTTTCTAGTAATGTGATCTCCTGCATAAGTTTATCCCGCTTGTCCTTAGCGTCCCGAATAAGTATGTCCATCATACCATACGATGATGTGATCAAAAGTTGTTCCCACTCCTTGAGTAGGTTGGGGCTGAGATCATCAAAAGAAGGAAATAGAATGACCCTCAACCCCCTAGGTATTTGTTCATTTTCCAGATATTTTTGTAAAATCGTATAATCCCACCAACGTGAGAGTTCTTGTTTTTTTAGACGTTCGAGCTTAATGAACTTAATTCTAAGGCCCTCATGTGTGGGATTGGAAGTGCTAGAAACACTGGTTTGGGCACTCGACTGAAATAGTTCTTGAAACAGGGTATCCCTATTATCATCAAATTTTGCCATTTTTCTACCAATTGTTCAGATATTAGGAAAAGTAAAAACAAAATAATGTACACATTAATACAGAGTTGTTAAACACAAAAGGAAAATATTACCAAATGTTAAGAATCGAGTTAGGGAAGTGACAGAGTGCAAACAGCATCAAATTACAGAGCAACTACAATACTGGAACAAGGTGGTTGATGCTTAGCGACGCACATCTGAAACCAAGAAACAAAAAACAACAAACACAATAGTATGTCGTCAGCAAGTCCTGTGGCGGGTGCCAGCCTGGTGCAGAGAAACCCAACCACCGAGGGTTCCAAGGTGCACACACACAGAGGTGGATGGCGACAACCACCTCTGTCGAGCGCTGTAGGTTACAAAATCTAAGAAAAGAGCAAACCGGGGCACTCCAAACAAAGAGAGTCCAAAAGTCAGGTGACTTAGTGTGGAAAAGTTTAATCTTCAGTAATTGGTCGTTGAATCATAGTTCAAAATTGTTTGAATCCACATATGAGAAAGTATATAGCAGGTTACAATAACAAACTGACTCCTCAGAATGAACAGGCATAGATGAGCAACAAAACAGCCAACACGTGTTTCGTCCTCTCGGACTTTTTCAAGGCTGCAGACAGAAACAAAGAGGAACTATTTACAATTATTGGCACTACCCTCTGGTAGCTAAATTTTGAACCGTGCAGATCATGCACGTAAAAACACAGAGTGATTATGTCACCAATGTGAAGAAATAATAATAAATAGAGAAAACCCTGTGGACTATTACTTTGCATGCATTTAAAAGAAATTGCAAAAAAGGGGGATAGATGATCACCCTCCGTGAACCCATTGTTTTAATAACACTACAGAAGTGTCTGAAGAGAAATTAATTTATCATAGGAAGAGTGGGAGACACAAAAAGAGGCGAAAAAAAGAAAAAGAAAAAGGAAGTAGACAACGAGTTCTATATATAATATAGGATACTGTCAAACAAAGTCCGTTTTACTCTTAATTTACCTCTAGGTATACTTTTTAGGTAAAGAATGGCTGATGGTGTTCAGTTAGATATCCACACGATGAAATAGACCTGACTAGGCAAGATAAAAAGTTGGAAAACACAGTGTTTAACCGAGAGTTAATCTCAATAGTACTAATATGAAATTGGCAAAAATTGAAATATTTTTAGCAAAATTAAAATATTTAGAGCGGAGAGGTAAGAAACTTGAAGGTTAGAGGACCTACCACAAATGAAGGACCTACCAAAAGTAAAAGGATCCAAAGTACTGTAACTGTGTTCCTTCCAAATCAATACCAGGTGTTCCTTATGCGTAGTGACTTCAAAATCCAAAATGCATGCCCCCCAGTACGGGACATGCAAACAAACGAAAAAGTCTAAATAGACCCTGTCTGTGGAAATAGAGCGGAACGGCAAAAAGTAAGAGCTATGCTGAATAAAGTGTATATTAATCCTGCACAACAAAGAAACCCGATGTAGTAGACTAAAAAACCACTTCGTATTAAAAAACAAAAGACATTCCCATTGCATATTGCACTATCCACCTAAGCATCCACCAAAACTGCAGCGAAGGCAAGTCCCTTCCAAAGCCCCGGATACAATGTCTATTTGAGGCAAACCAGTTACACAGACTACCGCCAAGATACAACATAAGATCTGGGGGTGGCGCCCCGCATGTCTTAATAACTAAGTAGTCTCTCGTTGGTAAGAAACTACGCTACTAAATCTATAAATAAAGAGAGAAAGGCCTCACCGTCTTTCTCTTTTGAAATACGCCGTTCCTTTAAACCCCCCCAAAAACAACACACGTCCATGAAGTAGCAGTCAAAAATGCCAAACCATGTTAATAAACGACTCCAAGGGCAAATAGCCTGTTATCCTGTAGCCAATACAGCGATATTCAAATAAGTTTAGGCAACCGGCACACGAACATTAAACATTAATCCCCTACCTGTTTCTAACCGTAGAGTTCGGGAAGCAAATAACAAAGGCGTATGTGCTTGCCACTGCAGCGTCTGATACCGCTGCCGTTTCACCATATGAAGTGAAGCCGCTAAGCCGTCCTCGGTAATAAGCGTGCACTCTAGACATAAAAGAAGGACTGGGGGGATAAAAATGAAAGGGAGTTCCTGTTAGCTGTTCGAATTGGGCGCCATGTTGGAGAGTATCCGTGGCAATCGGAAGTGCAGGGCTGCATTCAGTCCACACAGAAAGTGAAAGAGTGAAACAGAAACAAGGTGGATCAACAAGCCCCAGAAATTGACAAACTTTTGCATTGACAGTACGAAGTACAGGGGGAACGTGTTGTTAAGAGACATAAAAATGCTTACTAGGAGAGTAGATAAGAACATGTTATGATTTATATGGGTGGAACAAGGTTATAGAGGCAAAAAATATAGTAAACCGAATTGACAAAGTTCCTCTGGTATCATGATACAGACAACCATGTATACATAAGACAAAGTAAATACAAAGTAACGTCAAATATAGCAGTGATGCATATCATCTATATGAAAATTATACAATAAAAAGTTACCAACCATAACCCACCATAATCAACATATTGACATGTTCTACACAGGCATATATATGCATGGATATGTACTCAATATCACATGAGAAATAAGGAAACATCTTAAAGGATATGCTTCGATATACTAATATGATGATGTGGTATTTCCAAAACGTTTTTAATAAAAACATAATTGTTACATACGAAAAAGAAAAAGAAACAAACACCCATATTAATTTACTTATGTTGTAAAGATACCATGATCTTATATTATTATAGATTATATAAATACAAATTATAAATTTATATTTATATAAATTACATATAATATAGTACGATTTACATACAGATGTGTGCTTAGAGAAATACATGGAGGTCCTTATGTATGTTCAAGCCCTGTTCAACCGCTCGTAGCTTGATTATCCACCTGCTCTCTAAGCGTCTTAGGGCCAAAATGCGGTTACCTCCTCGAGGTGGCTTTCTAAGAGAATCGATCCCATGTATGTGAATGTCTAAAATTTCCCTTTGTCCATGTGTCTCATTGAAATGAACCGCAAAAGGATAATTAACATTAGAAGAACGTATGGCTCTAAGATGTTCCTGAATCCGTTCTTTCAATGGTCTGATGGTACTTCCGACATAGATTAACCCACATGTACACACAATACAGTAAACAACATAGCTCGTATTGCAATTGATGAAATGTTTTAGTTCGTGTGTGATCAGAGTATTATACTGGAATCTCACTGTCTTGTCTTTGATGTACTCACAAATATTGCAATGTCCACACCTGTATGTGCCTGGTGGTGGTTTAGGGAGCCAGGTGTCCGTATTCTCAGGGGGCAGAAAACTGTGGCACAGTTGGTCACGAAGGCGGGTACCCCTCTTGTATACAATACTAGGTTTATCAGTCAGGCCATTCTTAAGTATCTCATCTGTCAATAACACGGACCAATGCTTTTGTATAGTTTTATGAATTTGAGAACTCAATGCACTCTGTTGAAAAACAAGGGAGATATGTTCTCGTGGGTTGTTCTTCTTAGTATTAGTGAGTAAGGTTGGGCGTTTAATTTTCATGATCTTGTTACAGGCTTTGTTAAGGGCCTGTGGATGGTAACCCCTGTGTCTGAACCTTAGTTCCATGTTATGTAATTCTTCATGGAAAACCCTTTCCTCACTACAGTTACGGCGAATCCTTGTACTTTCCCCATATGGGATGGCATTGATTTGGGGCTTAGGATGTGAGCTGGTGGCGTGCAGGATAGAATTACATGCCGTAGGCTTCCTAAAAAGTTTAGTGCAGATTTTTCCATGTTCAATATAGATAGTGAGGTCCAGAAAATTGATGGTAGATTGGCTGGCCTCATGCGTAAAGCTGATGTTAAAGGTGTTGTTGTTAAGGTGCTCTATGAAAGCTAAAAGAGACGATGCATTTCCAGACCATTGTAACCTGCTATATACTTTCTCATATGTGGATTCAAACAATTTTGAACTATGATTCAACGACCAATTACTGAGTATTAAACTTTTCCACACTAAGTCACCCGACTTTTGGACTCTCTTTGTTTGGAGTGCCCCGGTTTGCTCTTTTCTTAGATTTTGTAACCTACAGCGCTCGACAGAGGTGGTTGTCGCCATCCACCTCTGTGTGTGTGCACCTTGGAACCCTCGGTGGTTGGGTTTCTCTGCACCAGGCTGGCACCCGCCACAGGACTTGCTGACGACATACTATTGTGTTTGTTGTTTTTTGTTTCTTGGTTTCAGATGTGCGTCGCTAAGCATCAACCACCTTGTTCCAGTATTGTAGTTGCTCTGTAATTTGATGCTGTTTGCACTCTGTCACTTCCCTAACTCGATTCTTAACATTTGGTAATATTTTCCTTTTGTGTTTAACAACTCTGTATTAATGTGTACATTATTTTGTTTTTACTTTTCCTAATATCTGAACAATTGGTAGAAAAATGGCAAAATTTGATGATAATAGGGATACCCTGTTTCAAGAACTATTTCAGTCGAGTGCCCAAACCAGTGTTTCTAGCACTTCCAATCCCACACATGAGGGCCTTAGAATTAAGTTCATTAAGCTCGAACGTCTAAAAAAACAAGAACTCTCACGTTGGTGGGATTATACGATTTTACAAAAATATCTGGAAAATGAACAAATACCTAGGGGGTTGAGGGTCATTCTATTTCCTTCTTTTGATGATCTCAGCCCCAACCTACTCAAGGAGTGGGAACAACTTTTGATCACATCATCGTATGGTATGATGGACATACTTATTCGGGACGCTAAGGACAAGCGGGATAAACTTATGCAGGAGATCACATTACTAGAAAAAGAGATTGATGACATTGACTGTACTGACAATAAAGCGAAAAACTATAATATACTAAAGGATGTCCTACATAAACATCAACTGTACATAAAAGATAAGAAACTACGTAAACTCAAGAGAGATGACAATGACTATAAAAACGGAAGGGTGTTCACGTTTGCTCGCAAATATGACAATCTTAGAACAGATAGTAATAAGACATCCCCCAATATCAAGAAAAATCTCCCTTCGACTAATCTCACTACTAGTGATACAGACTTATCTAGCATTTCTAGTGGGACTAGTGAGGATTCAAGGGACCAAACTCTTCCATCTACCTCCACACATAGGTCACCTTTTTTACTAGAGCTAGAGAGTTTCCGGAGAGGCCAAAAACAACCCCAAAGGAGAGAAGAAAACACCTTAAGACCATTAGACGGGGGAAGCGCAGGCACAAATACAAACAAACGAGTGGATGGCGTGGCAACACGTTCGACGACTCGAAATCTTCAACAATGACGGGCACACATGTCTCTACGGCAGATACCCCGGACACTATTGCAATTGTAAATATCTCATCTATAACTTTGAATCCTGACCAAAGTAACATTCTGAAGAAAGGTCTGGGATTTGTACCTACTTCACTTCCTGATTTTACACAACTACATGTCAGTTTGTTTAAATTCATGCGTAGGTGTAAACTCTATAAATACTTCTATGATGTTAACACCTCTGCTCGATCCACTAATGCCCTTGTCCATACTCCTAGCACCATGACCATCAAAGATGTTAAGGGCATACAAACCTTGCTATCAATTGAGCATCAAGAGGGCCCCATGCCATCACTTGTAGAGATCATCAATGAATTGAATATAGAGTCTGGCACTACAGTAGGGCCACTAGTGGTCTAAAAACAACCTCTAAGTTCACGCCCATTATACCGAGGGACTACGCTATTGACTCTTTTTGCCACAGGGTTACCAATGATTTCTATCACATGGAGGAACAGTATGTTCTAGGACACAAGTCCATCCCTGCATATAATATCACATTAGCTGAAAAGCAAGCGCTAATATCACTGGGATCCTGCAAGGACATAGTCATTAAAGAGGCGGACAAGGGTGGGAACATCGTGATCATGGACAGGACTGATTATGTTTCGGAACTGGATCGCCAACTTTCTGACAGTACTGCATACCTCAAACTCACATCTAACCCCATGCTGGGGGTTAATAGAACCATTATGCAAAAACTACAAGGTTATCTTAACCTTGACTTAATATCTGATATGGAGTTCAAATATCTATATAACAACGCGCCTACTTCACCTTGTATCTATATTCTGCCAAAAAATACACAAGAGTGGCAATTTTCCACCAGGCCGACCCATCATCTCTGGCATTGGCTCCCCTACGGAGAAACTATCGGAATACATAGACATTTTCCTACAGCCGTTTGTCCATAACCTACCCTCTTACATCAGGGACACTAAGGATGTATTGTGTAAAATGGCTGACTATGAATGGACAGAGGGCCATTATTTAGTCACTTTGGATGTGACCTCGCTTTACACGAGCATCCCGAGAGTAGAGGGCCTTACTGCCATCCAGCACTACCTGGACACTAGGGATGCCTCTCTACTAGATCACACAAACATGCTTATTGACTTGATAAGTCTGGTCCTGGATAATAACATCTTCCTACACAATGGAGACTGGTTTCGCCAAATACGAGGAGTGGCTATGGGAGCTAAATTCTCCCCATCATATGCTAATCTATATATGGGGTATATGGAAAAAACACATGTTTGGCGTTCATGCCCTCCACTCCTATCTCAGCACATCCTTTATTGGGGCAGATATATCGATGACATCTTAGTCTTTTGGTCAGGAAATGCATCGTCTCTTTTAGCTTTCATAGAGCACCTTAACAACAACACCTTTAACATCAGCTTTACGCATGAGGCCAGCCAATCTACCATCAATTTTCTGGACCTCACTATCTATATTGAACATGGAAAAATCTGCACTAAACTTTTTAGGAAGCCTACGGCATGTAATTCTATCCTGCACGCCACCAGCTCACATCCTAAGCCCCAAATCAATGCCATCCCATATGGGGAAAGTACAAGGATTCGCCGTAACTGTAGTGAGGAAAGGGTTTTCCATGAAGAATTACATAACATGGAACTAAGGTTCAGACACAGGGGTTACCATCCACAGGCCCTTAACAAAGCCTGTAACAAGATCATGAAAATTAAACGCCCAACCTTACTCACTAATACTAAGAAGAACAACCCACGAGAACATATCTCCCTTGTTTTTCAACAGAGTGCATTGAGTTCTCAAATTCATAAAACTATACAAAAGCATTGGTCCGTGTTATTGACAGATGAGATACTTAAGAATGGCCTGACTGATAAACCTAGTATTGTATACAAGAGGGGTACCCGCCTTCGTGACCAACTGTGCCACAGTTTTCTGCCCCCTGAGAATACGGACACCTGGCTCCCTAAACCACCACCAGGCACATACAGGTGTGGACATTGCAATATTTGTGAGTACATCAAAGACAAGACAGTGAGATTCCAGTATGATACTCTGATCACACACGAACTAAAACATTTCATCAATTGCAATACGAGCTATGTTGTTTACTGTATTGTGTGTACATGTGGGTTAATCTATGTCGGAAGTACCATCAGACCATTGAAAGAACGGATTCAGGAACATCTTAGAGCCATACGTTCTTCTAATGTTAATTATCCTTTTGCGGTTCATTTCAATGAGACACATGGACAAAGGGAAATTTTAGACATTCACATACATGGGATCGATTCTCTTAGAAAGCCACCTCGAGGAGGTAACCGCATTTTGGCCCTAAGACGCTTAGAGAGCAGGTGGATAATCAAGCTACGAGCGGTTGAACAGGGCTTGAACATACATAAGGACCTCCATGTATTTCTCTAAGCACACATCTGTATGTAAATCGTACTATATTATATGTAATTTATATAAATATAAATTTATAATTTGTATTTATATAATCTATAATAATATAAGATCATGGTATCTTTACAACATAAGTAAATTAATATGGGTGTTTGTTTCTTTTTCTTTTTCGTATGTAACAATTATGTTTTTATTAAAAACGTTTTGGAAATACCACATCATCATATTAGTATATGGAAGCATATCCTTTAAGATGTTTCCTTATTTCTCATGTGATATTGAGTACATATCCATGCATATATATGCCTGTGTAGAACATGTCAATATGTTGATTATGGTGGGTTATGGTTGGTAACTTTTTATTGTATAATTTTCATATAGATGATATGCATCACTGCTATATTTGACGTTACTTTGTATTTACTTTGTCTTATGTATACATGGTTGTCTGTATCATGATACCAGAGGAACTTTGTCAATTCGGTTTACTATATTTTTTGCCTCTATAACCTTGTTCCACCCATATAAATCATAACATGTTCTTATCTACTCTCCTAGTAAGCATTTTTATGTCTCTTAACAACACGTTCCCCCTGTACTTCGTACTGTCAATGCAAAAGTTTGTCAATTTCTGGGGCTTGTTGATCCACCTTGTTTCTGTTTCACTCTTTCACTTTCTGTGTGGACTGAATGCAGCCCTGCACTTCCGATTGCCACGGATACTCTCCAACATGGCGCCCAATTCGAACAGCTAACAGGAACTCCCTTTCATTTTTATCCCCCCAGTCCTTCTTTTATGTCTAGAGTGCACGCTTATTACCGAGGACGGCTTAGCGGCTTCACTTCATATGGTGAAACGGCAGCGGTATCAGACGCTGCAGTGGCAAGCACATACGCCTTTGTTATTTGCTTCCCGAACTCTACGGTTAGAAACAGGTAGGGGATTAATGTTTAATGTTCGTGTGCCGGTTGCCTAAACTTATTTGAATATCGCTGTATTGGCTACAGGATAACAGGCTATTTGCCCTTGGAGTCGTTTATTAACATGGTTTGGCATTTTTGACTGCTACTTCATGGACGTGTGTTGTTTTTGGGGGGGTTTAAAGGAACGGCGTATTTCAAAAGAGAAAGACGGTGAGGCCTTTCTCTCTTTATTTATAGATTTAGTAGCGTAGTTTCTTACCAACGAGAGACTACTTAGTTATTAAGACATGCGGGGCGCCACCCCCAGATCTTATGTTGTATCTTGGCGGTAGTCTGTGTAACTGGTTTGCCTCAAATAGACATTGTACCGGGGCTTTGGAAGGGACTTGCCTTCGCTGCAGTTTTGGTGGATGCTTAGGTGGATAGTGCAATATGCAATGGGAATGTCTTTTGTTTTTAAATACGAAGTGGTTTTTTAGTCTACTACATCGGGTTTCTTTGTTGTGCAGGATTAATATACACTTTATTCAGCATAGCTCTTACTTTTTGCCGTTCCGCTCTATTTCCACAGACAGGGTCTATTTAGACTTTTTCGTTTGTTTGCATGTCCCGTACTGGGGGGCATGCATTTTGGATTTTGAAGTCACTACGCATAAGGAACACCTGGTATTGATTTGGAAGGAACACAGTTACAGTACTTTGGATCCTTTTACTTTTGGTAGGTCCTTCATTTGTGGTAGGTCCTCTAACCTTCAAGTTTCTTACCTCTCCGCTCTAAATATTTTAATTTTGCTAAAAATATTTCAATTTTTGCCAATTTCATATTAGTACTATTGAGATTAACTCTCGGTTAAACACTGTGTTTTCCAACTTTTTATCTTGCCTAGTCAGGTCTATTTCATCGTGTGGATATCTAACTGAACACCATCAGCCATTCTTTACCTAAAAAGTATACCTAGAGGTAAATTAAGAGTAAAACGGACTTTGTTTGACAGTATCCTATATTATATATAGAACTCGTTGTCTACTTCCTTTTTCTTTTTCTTTTTTTCGCCTCTTTTTGTGTCTCCCACTCTTCCTATGATAAATTAATTTCTCTTCAGACACTTCTGTAGTGTTATTAAAACAATGGGTTCACGGAGGGTGATCATCTATCCCCCTTTTTTGCAATTTCTTTTAAATGCATGCAAAGTAATAGTCCACAGGGTTTTCTCTATTTATTATTATTTCTTCACATTGGTGACATAATCACTCTGTATTTTTACGTGCATGATCTGCACGGTTCAAAATTTAGCTACCAGAGGGTAGTGCCAATAATTGTAAATAGTTCCTCTTTGTTTCTGTCTGCAGCCTTGAAAAAGTCCGAGAGGACGAAACACGTGTTGGCTGTTTTGTTGCTCATCTATGCCTGTTCATTCTGAGGAGTCAGTTTGTTATTGTAACCTGCTATATACTTTCTCATATGTGGATTCAAACAATTTTGAACTATGATTCAACGACCAATTACTGAGGATTAAACTTTTCCACACTAAGTCACCCGACTTTTGGACTCTCTTTGTTTGGAGTGCCCCGGTTTGCTCTTTTCTTAGATATGTGTATTTTAAGTGCTTTAATGTTATAATGATTCCAACCCCAAATGTATCTAGGTCTCACCCGTCTCAGTAATGTATTGATGATGTAATTTCCCTTCCAATTTGCAGATGTTGTGCAAGTCCTTCCCATGTTATCCTTTGCTGTAAAGCACTTTGTGAACCTTTGGGTTCTAGCTGTGCTATATTAAAAGATCTAAAATAATCAAATGAAAAATTGAATAAATGTGTGGCTGTTCTGGGCTTTGATATTTCATTGTTCAACTGGTCAGAATGTTATGTTGAAATCTTATCATAACATTATTTTCAGTGTGTAAGCATACCTTCTTCCCACACAGTTATTAGTAAGTTATACCTACATTTGAACTAAGTTATAGCTCACAGAAAAAGCTTGGTGGTTCAGGTCTAAAGTGTTTAGGTCTATGGACACAATCAGCCATTTAGTCTGCAACATCATTCAGTTTTTATTCTTCAGCGGTAAGGTTTATTTGCTATCTTTCCTCATATGTAAGATACCACGGGGCAGATTTACTAAGGGCTTGCATTGCCCTTGCATGATGTAATGCAATGAAAATCCTTTAGTGGGATTTACCAAAGAAATCAAAGGCACTTTGCTTGGCTCTGAGTGATTTAGTAAATCCAAAGTAACACAAGTAAGCGCATAGCCCTGCCTTGCATTACCTTGCAGCAGAAAGGCGTTCCATGAGAGGAGTATGAGTGTTAATAGGCATCCACCAATGATTTTTGACACAATCCCAGATTTCCTAAGGTCAGTAAACATGGTATTGAATTAAAATGGTATGCCTCGCAGACCCAGTAGTGATGAAGAGAAATATCTATATTTCTCGTTGCTGCTTCCTCTTTCCCTGTGTGCTGCATTCTGCAGCACACATACAAAGCGGAATGGGCCTTTGAAGATTGTTTTTGTGAAGAAAGGTGCCCCTTTCTTCACAAAAACAATCCTGCACGTAACACTGGCACACTTGCACCATGATGTAGGGGAGCCTGCATTGATACTCGGAAGCACCCAGTGTTTCAGAGCAGTGAGGGAGCAGAAATGCATCATAGCTTAGCAGCTATGATGGAAATCTGCTGCAGCCCTTTCACACAATGCAGCACAGTAAGTTGCCTTGCTGTGTTGCCTTTCATTGCATGAAACAATAGTAAATCTGAACCCAAATGTCAGAACACAAACATCTAAGAGCTAAGGTATGTAGTAATGTTCTATCTTAGGAGAGCCACGGACTAAAGAGAGCCATGCCCATTCATCTTGTAAGACACATGTAAAAGTGTTTTAGTTCTACTGAAGTGTAACTTAGGCTAGTCTTGGCTAAATACCTGTCTCCTTTTCATTTTATACCAAGTTTTGGTTTACCATCAAATGTAAAAAAGGCATTCCACTGATTTCCACATCACCAGAGCTCAACACAATAACTGACCGTGGCAACTAATTTCCTCTTTTATGTTATGCAGATATGTAGAATGCACTCTCACACATGAAGGTATCCTGGAGCTGAGCAGATGTGAGTCTAGACATACCTAGGGCCCAGTGGGGTTACTCAAAAAGCCAGGCCTTCAGCTTCTTGCAGAATTCAAGAAGTGAGGAGGAGGCTTTTTTGTTTAGAGACACGTAGTTGCATGCTTTAGGAGCAATGTAGGAGAAGGTGCGTTTGCCAGATCTGGTTTTCCATATGCATGGGATTTGTGCAAGTAGGAGTCCAGACAAGCAGAGGTGTCAGGAAGGTTTGGGAAAGCAGATGCGATTATTGAGGTATGCTTGGTCAGTTGTATGTAGTTCCTTGAAAGTGTGGGTGAGGAGTTTGAATTGTGGTCTTTTGTAAATGGAGAGCCAGCAGAGCTCCTTCAGGTGTTGTGTGATGTGAGTACGGTGTCGGAAGTTAAAAGGGGTTTTTGCTGACAAGTTCTGAATGATCTGCAGCCTTTTGATGAGTTTTTTGTTCATCCTGGCATAGAGGGTGTTCCCATAGTCCAGCTTGCTTGTGTCCAGGGCATGTGTGACAGTGTTGCAGGTGATAAGTTAGAGCCATTTGAAAATCCTCCTCAGCATCTTCAATGTATGGAAGCAAGAGGGGGTGACAGCATTGACTTGAGTAGTCATGTTGAGTTTGCTGTGGATGATGATCCCAAGGTTCTTGACCCCTAATAAATAGACTGAAGTTCTGCAGTTACAGTAAAGCCTAATTTCAAGGTACAGTGCACAACACCTTGGATCTCAAATCACAAAATAATTTGTGTAAGTAAATTCATACACATTCTCATTTGTAAATTATGTTTTGTAATTACAAAACAAAAAATTAGGCTCACAAATTAAACATTTTTATATAATATCATACAACAACGGTGTAATATTATTTGAAAGTAAGTTCGCCCACATTGTCCTTGAGTGAGTGTTCCAAAGCAAGGGTGCCTTGGAAGGTTTATGCACATTCACAAGATAGTGGACTTCTGGGTATTCACAAACTTTGATCTCAGCCCATTTCCACTCTAGAATGGGTGTAGAATGGCTTCTGTCAAGGGCAGGGTTACATCCATCTTCACAGTTGAATGGGAAGAGATCACCCTCAAAATGTGAGTGTGGACAGGAAGGGCATTCTTTAAAAAATAAATCTTAATGAATACAGTGGAACATGGAGAAACTGGTTATAAACCACCAGCATCCCGTTATGGCGGCAACTTTTTCCTTCAAATACTCTGTTTTCAATTTTAATAATCTGTGTTCTGAATGTTACCTCATGCCCTGCCCTTGGTGAGGGTGTCATGGATCTTGATGATGAGTTTGATGAATATATGCAGGCTGTGCAAGCATTGGAAGTGAATGCAAGGCTAAGGAAAATATCATTTTAGAACAACATTAATTATTTCTAGAAATCAACAACCATGTGAAAATATTATTAGGCAATATGTTTACGTTTTATGCAGGCCTGCATCCACATAAAAATTCAAAGGTCTGCATTAGGAAGTTATTAGAGAATACCTTTTTAAGCAGGACAAATTATCTCAAAAGTGGAAAGAAATGTATTGAGTGTAAAATGGTCTTGTTTTATAAAAAACTGTGCACAATGCAAAAAGGTAAAAAAAAAAATCACAATATGTAAATTAACTTTATCAGAAAACCTATAGTACGATAGTGGACAACGGGGCATGGGTAAGTGTGGTAAAAGTTGTATCCAGAATTTAGAAGGCATGGCCTGATAAGAGTACAGAGTACAGATAAGTATAAAATATACAGAATGAGCAAGTTAAAATGTTTCCCTGGTAGATGTCAGAAACATATCGCTAAGTTCAAGAATTGTCCAGCAGTCAGCATCAGATACCTCAAATATAAAAAGGTAGGACATTTCTCTTGTGCATGGAAAGGTGATGGAAACTAGATGGAAATGTGTGAAAGGAGCCCAAGGGAAAGTTAGTGAGAGTAGAGAAAAGGGTGACGTTTTGTTGCGTTTTTAAGGGAGCATGACAATAATGTGCACAGGGTAGGAGAACCATATTATCCTCCGAATAGTGAAATCTAAGTGTTGGGATAGAATTCAATATGTGGGCAGACTCATGCTTGTTATACATCATAATTGATTAGTAGACTTTCAGCAAACTGACTAGTGTGAAGCTTTGGTGAATGGATATGAGTCTAGGAGAATATCATTGTGAAAAGTTACCAGTTGTTAGACTAGGCAGCCTTGGGTTGCTCTCCCCCCCCCCAAGTTTTTGCCTACCTCTGATGTAAGGGAGTCACTATTCAAGGCACACACTATAGTATATTTACTCATCCAACCTGTAAGAGACCCTTACAGAGAGTTACAACAGGATAGAAGGCATAGTGCCACACAAAGCACATATACAATGCATAGTTGTCCAGCCCAGTGTAGATTGCCACTGAAGCAGAACACAACAGATGACATTTCAACATCCCCAGTCACAGGAAATACATGAGAAATCAATGTAGCTACCATCTGTCATGTGCAAAACTCTATTCTGTAAACAGTCACCAACCTCTAATGATCATGAATGTTTCAAGCCATATGTAGGAGAGGGATTGATTGAGATAACACAGTCACTGAGTGGAATTACATGAGAACAGGAGTATGCAGGACACATAGCCCAACACAGGTCTGTCCATAGGAGATGTAAATCTAGCAACCAGCAGTGAGTACACATGTAAGATAAGATACATGTAAACTTTACACCTTGCATTCAATCACTCACCTCCCTAACACACACATAGGGATAGAAACACATTACGCACCACTGATGATTCTGATCAGGAGGACCATTGTCACCAATCAATGTTGATATACATCACTTGCAAATACACAGTCAGCATACCTGTATGTCACTGAAAGTACTGAGTGATGAGTTCAGTCCTAGAGTCAGCTGCACCATCCTCATTTGCCTCCTCATCAGTTTCAATGTCTGCTTCACCAGCCACTGGTCCAGCTACCTCATCATCATCAGCTAGCAATACTATCTGAAGTCTCAGGGTAAGATTGCGGAGTATGCAGCAGGCAACTATGAGCATACCTTTTGGGGAGTGTAGAGGAAGGCACCTCCAGAGACATCCAGGCACCTGAACCTGGCTTTCAGAAGGCTAAATGTCCTTTCGATTACACGCCTCGTCCTGCCATGGGCTTCATTGAAACAGAGTTCTCCTTCTGTGGCAGGGTACCTACCTGGTGTCAACTGCCAGGGAAGGTTAGGATAGCCAGAATGAATCACCTGTGTGCACAAAGGTAGGACCTGCTACAATACAGGTACAGCCACAGGGAAATATGTGATGACAGGTACCATAACAGAGTCACACATCCAAATGCATACATACCAATGAGCCAGGCCCTCTCTGTGTGTAGTCGTGCCATCATGTGTGGGACATTGCTGTTCCTTAGAATGTATGAGTCATGCACAGATTCTGGAAACTTGGCTATCACCTGTGCGATGTACTGGTCTGCCAGACACACCACCTGAACATTGATCGAGTGGTAGTTCTTCCTGTTCCTATACACCAGTTCATTGGCACTGGGAGGGACCAAGGCTAATACGGGGATCATCTATGGCCCCTATCACATGAGGGATGTGTCCCATATCATAGACATCTACCTTCACATAGGCCAAATCTCCACATTGGGGGAACCTGAAGTAGCTGTCCAGGTGTTTCAATGAAGCACATAGTACATTCTTCAACACAAGACTGAACATGGGCTGTGACATCCCTGCTGTCAAGCCACTGTATTCTGAAAGGACCCAGTGGCAATAAAGTGTGGCACTGACAGGACTTGTACTTTGGGAGGGGATGGCATTGGGATTGCTTATGGCAGGCAATAAATCAGGCTCCAACTGGGCACAAAGATCCATGATGGTCTGACGATTCAGACAATAGGTCTGGATGATATGTCTGTCCTCCATGGTTGCAAGGACAACTAGTGGTCGGTACACTGCTGCATGTTTCTTCACCTCGTGGCAGGGTATTGAGGACAGAGAGTAGAAACTGTACTAAGTGATAAGTACTTCACACACATAAGCAGAACATGTCATCATCGCAACACCTAACTCTGTAGACATGCGTGGCACTGCTGACACATATCATTATGGGCAAGCTGAAGTGTCACTATTACATGCTTGTTACATGTATTAGCTAAACTATGATGGCACAACAGAGGCCTACTTCGCAGTTTGGACATAAATGTGTATGATGTGCATATTTAGGGACTGCACGGCATGATATGTGCACAGAATAGCAGCCGCCTGCTCTGCTGCACAGGACAGTTGGAACTGACCAGATCCGCCGACGTATGTCGTCATAGCGGTAGGCAATTGCAACCGCTGTGCAACTTCTCATTGGTTAACATTGTTGCCTGTGGGGGATTGAGGCCAATGGAAATCACCACAACGGTCCTGTATGCGGCAGCTGTGACTGCATTTTCTGCAGCCTTGCACACACGACTCATGACACTCTTGCAAGCAAAACATCCATGACCAGTCCTGCCTCTGGAAGCCATCATGCCATATCATGCGGGCAATAGGGGCCCAGCCTTCTCCCAGAAGAGCCGGTGAAGCTTGTGGACAGGGTCCTACTCCTGTATGGACAGCTCTATGGGACACCAGAGGAACAGGTAAGCCCAATGCCGTAGTCATGTGTGATAGGGGTGTGTGTGTTGGTATAAGGGGTAAGTGTACTGGGAAGGGAGTACATCCATGCAGGGGCATGGATGGGCATGTGTGGGCACTTGGTAAGTCAGATGTGTATTGTCCACTGCTGTTGGTATGGAGCATGTGTACCTGACTTTCTCCTTCTTCCTGTGTCATTCATGCAGGTGAACACTCATCAGAAGAAAGGGATCTGGTGTGCCATCGCCAAGCAAGTGCGGACCCTGGAGGTCCACAGCCGGCAGAGCACCAACTGCAGAAAACAGTGGGAGGACCTGAAATGCTGGGCCCGGAAGAACTCGGAGTCCCAGCTGGAGATGTCTTCCCAATGAGGGAGGGGTGCCCGTCGGACCCTGACCCAACTAATGGCCTGCATTTTGACAGTGGTCTACCCTTAGGTGGATGGGCGTTTGAAGGCAGCACAGCAGCCACAAGGGGGAGAGTACTGACTGTATCCTGGCACTTGGCTGGGCTTAATAGGGATTAGGTGTCTCACTGCAGGCAAAGTGACATTGTTGTGCATCGTCTAATGGAAATTGGTATTATGCACCCTAGCTGAGTATAAATAGTAGATGTGTTGGCATGCTTTACTGACAGTGGATGTACACCTCCCATTTTTAGACCTCTCCATGTCTGGAATTTGGAGATGGTTCAATGACATAGCCACATGTGTGAGACCATTCTGCCTATGCAAATGAGTATTGATATCACCCTAAGCATTGAGTATGACCAGCTTCACCCATCTGCATGTGTGGCTCTGAGGTGTCAGCCCGCTCCCATATGTGTAGCATACCTGTATGTACTACTGTGCGCCTCTAGTTTTATCACATGGACTGAATACATCATGTACTGGTAATGGTATTGACTGAATGTGGGGCTGACATTACAGTTCTACAACAGGTATGGGGCTAGATAATTGATTTGTTAACTGTGTTGCCATACATAGGTGATCTGCTGACTGCAGGGTATGTGAAGCTTGGCCAACAGGGATACTGATACACGTACAATTGATGATGTCTGGTTGCAGACATCATGCATTCCAAGGTGCAATATTTGTGAGGATGTTATTGTTCAACCAATGGGATGGTACTAGATGTGGAAAGTGCCTTGACAGGTCTCGTATATGTCACCATGGTATGTATATGGGATGTATGACAATGCCCTAGCAATTAATATGCTACATTGCAGAATTACTGCCTACATTATGTCCTAATGGTAAGTTGGGGGCACATCTGACGGGCTGGGACTTTTCTGCTTGCCTTGGCCAGGCTGCAGTAGCAGATTAGGAGAGGTTGGCCTATTGCATGTGACATGACATGTAGATGTGAATCTAATTGTGCATTTAGTCTCCCCAGGCTAGTTCATGTAGTAGTGCAATGTGTAAGTGGTGTACAGGCAGTGGTGTTGGTCCATGTGTGCCTAATGCATCCTGACATTTATTGTTTGAGATGTGTGTTGTCTGGGCTCTGTGACAGGTATTGTAATTTCTGGAATGGCCTTTGAGGGTGGAGTTGTCATGTTGCGCAGTCTGACAAGTGTTACTGCATGTGTGGTGGCATTGTAAGTGGACCATGATATAATATGTATGTTCCTGATACATCTGTTGTGACACTGCACTCAGTAATAGAGTATGAATGTGTCATATGTGATCTATGGGCTTTTGAAGATGCACTTAGCAGTATGATCAGTTGTGAGATATATGTGTTTGGTGTCTGCTGATCTGGCTCTATGATTGGGTCAGACTATTCAAATGGCTATACCACAGATGCTTATTTTAAACATCAGATTTTAACTGTTTCGGTGTCTGACTTGTAATGGCCAATTCAGTGTTGACTTCCATATTAGCATCACTTCACAGAGTGTTTGGTCTGGCATATATGTTACATGCAGATGATGTGTAGTCAGTGAGTAGAGATGTCTTCAATGTAATGGATATGTTACAGAGGGCATGGTCTGATCATGTGTTCTAACTGTAGTGGGCAGAAGTGTTTTGATCAGTCAGCTGGACATCCAATGGGTGATAGGGGCATGGAGAGGTATGATGTGTATTCAGGCATACAATTGATACTGCATCCAGGGAATTCTGTGTCAGCAGAAATGGGTTTGGTAGACATCATGTGGATAACTTCGGTTGTGCTTTCCTACTTAGATATTGTGAGGGTTGCAATAGAGGAGTGAGTAGTAGTGAAATGTTTTAACATGATGTAGGTAGTGTATTTCAGCACCTGCGATGGCCTAGCCAGGATAAGTTTTGTTACAGATGTGCTTGTTGACCAGTGTGTATGAGAGCTATATGTTAACCCATTTCCCCCATCTCTTTCTCTCTCTCCCTCCCTTTCTCTCTCTATTTGTGTGCATCAGCATCATCAGGTGAGGGAAAAGGGGCACAGGCAAGTGGGGAAGCAGAAGCCTACGGGACCTAGAAAGCTGCACCCAGCGAGAGCGAGGGACCCAGTGGGAGTGTCATGGGGGATACTGGATCAACCAACTCTTCTTCAGAATACTCCATCAGTGGACATTCCCTGGTGGACACTCCCTGGTGGTGGCCTACCCATCTGGGACAACCCCAGCACCTTCTTTGTCCACCACCCCCCTTACTATCACCGCCCTCCCTGTACCTCCCCACCCAGTTGACCGCGGCTCCTCACCCAGGAAGGTGGGCATCCCCTTAACCGCAGACACCTCTGCCCCTTCCCCAGTCAGCCCTGCTTCCCTCAGAAAGGAGGTATTGACCTCCTGAGGGCCATCTCTGTGGGTCAGTCTACCATTGCGAATGCCGACCAGGGTCTGGCAGCTCACGGCCAACACATACAGTACACACACACAGGAATGCATCCACCTCAACAGACAAGGGTACCACTGACAAGCACCACAAGACCCACCACCGGCATGCACACAGACAACACCCACCTGCAGACACACCAACATCCACTACCCACACAAACTCCCCCACAATCCCCTCCTTCACAGACAGTACACCTGACACACCTGCAGCCACCACACCATCATTCACGAATCTATCCACAACACCAGCCTTATCCACAGTCACCACAATATCACACCCGCAGACATCCACCCCAGTAACCACATCTGCACCCCAACAGACAGTAACCCATACAGCATTGCATATCCCTGCACCTCCTCACCCCTCTTCACAAGACACCTAAACACCCACACTCACCCACCCCACAGACTCCCAGCACCCACAAGCATTTGACGCTTACACTTGCACCCTAAACATCCACACCAACACATCTTACAACCAGTCCCTCTCCCTCCACTCCCAAACCCTTTTGCCATGACCGCCCCTGTTAACCTAAGAAGAATTTCCTTTCAGTTTTCCTTGTTCCCTGCTCCTGTCCCACCTCATGATACCCCCAAGTGTTCTTTCTACCTCCCCAAGTCTAGCCCTTCTACCAACAATACCTCCTCTGCCCTCCTGCTAATGCCCATGCCCCTCCCCCTGCCAAGTAGTCTTCCCCTCCAAAGCCTAGGCCCAAGGACCCCCCTCCGAAACCCATGCCCAAGCCCAAGGACCCCCCTCCCAAAACCAAGCCCAAAGACCACCCTCCCAAACCTATGCCCAACCCCCCTCCATTCCCTCTCTCATCCCTGAGGTGCCTGTCTGTCCCCTTGGTACTCCTACCATGTGGAGGGCAATTTGCAGTCAGGATCCAAGTTGGGGCACCCTAAGGTGCCATTTGTGCCTTTGGCATTTTGGAATGGCCATTTGCATTTTATTTTTACATATGTTCATTATCAGATATTCTTATTTATTCATACATCTGTCCCAACATGTTGTTGGATTCAATGGCGACATACTTGTCCTGCCTTTTTTTTCTTCAAAATGGCAGTTTGGTGTTTGTGGGCTTTGGTTTGTGCATGTGTGATGTGTGTGTGTTGGTTGTGCCAGCAGTTGTGCATGGGCTGTATGAGTGGGTGTGGCCCTGCCATTTGTTCTGCTGTCATTGCTGTGTAATGTGTGTGAGATATGTTTGTTACATGCATGTGTGTGGCAAAATTCTGTATTGTTTGTGTAGAGATGTGTAATGGTGGTGTTGTGTGCCTTTGTGAATTTGTTGTGTGTGTGTGCTCGTGTGTATGGTGATGGCTATGTCATATGCATTGTGTGTGGTGTTAGCGTGTTGTGACGTATGCTTTGATGTATAGCAGTGTGATTGTGTTTATTTGTTGTCTGGTGTTGTTACATGTTGTTAGCATGTGTTTTCATGTGAATGTTTGCAATGACATTGCTTGGCAAAGCGTCTGTGTAGTTGTTGTTTTGTTGTCGTTGTGTGTATTGGTGCTGTTGTGGATGGTTGTGTTAGACAGTGCCATTGCTGTGTCTATGGGTTGGTGTGTGTATGTCACGTGTGTGTTGCCCATGATGTGTAGTACGGGTGTGCGTGTGTGTAGTATGAGTGTACATGTGTGTATGTAGGTGTGTGCATGTGTGTATGATTGTGTGGTTACGTGTATGTGTCGCAGTCGCAAGCCGTCCCGGATGTGTCTGTTGTGTGTGTGTGTAGTTTGGGTTTTCCCTCCTGTGTGAGGTAGGTGTGTGTACTCACAGTTGTTGTCTTCGTCGCTGGTTCCAGAGTCGTTGTGCAAGCAGGAGCCATGGGAGGACTTCCAGTTCAGGTTCCATGGTAGCTCCAGTCAGGTATGTGTTCCAGAAGGTGGGTGTTTCCTGTTATAGAGCTGGTTTCCGCCAGGGTTTTCGTGGTGGTGCGACTGCGGCAGAAACTTTGGCTGTGTGCAACCTCACAATATGTCCAAGGGGAACATGGTCCTCAGTGGCCTGAAGGTGCCTACAGCCGTCCGTGGCAGTATGTCCGCACTGAAGGTACAGGCAGTGGTTTAACTGTGTCTGTTGGGAAGATTGCCATTGTCATAATTTGTAGGTTTTCCCCGCCGGCCTGTTGGCATTACGACCGCCACTGCCAACATGGTGGTTCTGAGACTGGCAAACTCGTAATGTACCCCTATATGTCTGGAGAGAGCAAAATAAGTTTGGAATATATTTGAATACCAACTTACGGATGAGGCAGAAATATGTAGGTGTAACAATGAATTTCAGAAAATATTTGCTGAAAAGCTAGGGTGAATGAAAGGGTTCTCTCACCACAACATATTTGCAGGATTTTAGTTAAAATGGTTATGTGAAAGTGGCATAATAGAACCAAAAGAAGCCTCAGAATGGGTAAGTCCCACATTGTAGTGATAAAACCCAATGGAAAGATCAGGATATACAAAGGGCTAAGACATCCTAATAAATGTGTATGGAATAACTGACATCCCCTTCCAAATATCAATGAGATTTTAATCACAACGGCTGAAGCTGCAATATTCTCTATGTTAGATTAATCTTCTGTCTATCACCAGGTCAAATTACACATGTTCCCTAACTGTCTGCATTTAGATGTGTGACAATGCCTTTTAGTGATCTTGTTTCTGATTCTGCAGTATATCAACATGTGACACAGAAGTTGTTTGAAAGGTTGACAAAAGTAACTATTTTTCAGGATGGTAAACTGATTTGGGTAGGAATCGAGTGGAACATGATAAGATGTTGGGGATGGTATTGGGAGTCTTAAAAGGCACAATTTTGATGGTAGGGACTGACAAGAGACAGTTTGCTGTAAACGAAGTAAAGTATTTAGGCCACGCAATTTTTTGTGCTGCATAAGACCAGGTTTAAAATCAGAAAAGTCAATTGAAGAAGCAACAAGACTCTGTTCTGTTAATTCTCAGAGTATTATCCAAAGTTGGTTGACCATTTTTCAAGCAGAAATAAAACAATGGAAACATTGCTGTTACACAAAAGACCTGGTTTGCATTGAAAATAAAGCCTCCCGGAAGAGCGTGAGTCTGAAAAAAGTCAGTGATGCGTCGATTTCTCACTCCCAAGCGAGACCGTGTGTCATTTTCTTCTGTATTCGGGTAAGTGCTGAGTCGCTTTCCAGATGGGCATCTCGGATCCGCGCAGGCTTTTGTTGACTTCTGACACCCAGTGACGTGTGCGAAATCCGCTAGCAAGGTAATGGAAAACCGCTGTACGTGGGGTTTGGGTCCTTAACAGCAAAAGCAAGCGGGTGTTGCATCATTTCTCCAGCCACAATGCGTCGATCTCTCAGCCGCGATGCAGATGAAGCGTCGATTTTTGCCACGAAGCGGGTGACGCATCCTTTTTTCAGCTGCGTTGCAGGTGGTGAGTCAAATATTTCCCTGCACGGCGTTCTTTGAGTGATTTATAGTCCTTGTTCTGCCAACTTCACCACTCAAGCTCCCACGGACTGGATAGGACACCACTTGGCAGGGTAGTAGTCTCAGCAGGGAGTCCAGGTGCTGGCAGAGGAAGTCTTTGATGACCCTGAGACTTCAAAACAAGAGGCAAGCTCAGTTCAAGCCCTTGGAGATTCTTCTCAAGCAGGAGTGCACAACAAAGTCCAGGCTTTGTCCACTTTCGCAGGCAGAAGCAACAACTGCAGGATAGCCCAACAAAGCACAGTCACAGGCAGGGGCAGCACTACTCGTCAGCTCTTCACCTCTTCCCCTTGGCAGAGGTTCCTCTTGATCCCCAAAGTAATCTAAAATTCTGGGGTTTTAGGTCCACTACTTATATCCCTTTCTGCCTTTGAAGTAGGCAAACTTCAAAGGAAAGTCTCTTTTGTTCAGAAGATCCTGCCTTGCCCAGGCCAGGCCCCAGCCACACAGCTGAGGTTGGAGATTGCATTGTGTGAGGGCAGGCACAGCCCATTCAGGTCTAAGTGACCACTTCTCCCTCCACTCTAGCTCAGATGGCCCATCAGGATATGCTGGCTACTCCCCAGCTCCCTTTGTCTCACTCTCTAGAGGGGATTCACATACAGCCCAACTGTCAGTCTGACCCAGACAGAGAATCCACAAACAGGCAGAGTCACAGAATGGTTTAAGCAGGAAATTGCCCACTTTCTAAGAGTGGCATTTTCAAATTGACAATTTAAAAAAACACTTTACCAAAATATGTATTTTTAAATTGTGAATTCAGAGACACCAAATTCCAGGTTTCTATCTGCTCTTAAAGGGAATCTCCTCTTAACAGTTATTTAAAGGCAGCCCCCATGTTAACCTATAAGAGGAATAGGGTTTCCAACAATGAAAACCAAATTTGGCAGTATTTCATTGTTAGGGCATGTAAAACACATCAGTACATGCCCCACCTTTAACATACACTGCACCCTGCCCCGGGGGCTACTTGGGGCCTATCATAGGGGTAACTTAAATGTATTAAAGGGTAAGGTTTGGGCCTGGCAAAAGGGTACATTGGCCAAGTCAAATTAGCAGTTTAAAACTGCACAAACAAACACTGCAGTGAGAGGTCTGAGCCATGTTTACAGGGCTACTCAGGTGGGTGGCACAACCGGTGCTGGAGTCCCACTAGTAGTATTTGATTTACCGGCCCTGGGTACCACTAGTGCTAGTACTAGGGGCTTACTAGTAAATCAAATATGCCAATCATGGATAAACCAATCACACATGCATTTTACACAGGGAGCACTTGCACTTTAGCACTGGTCAGGAGTGGTAAAGTTCCCAGAGTATCAAAAACAGCAACAACAGAGTCCAGAACACAGTCAAATCCTTGGAAGCAGAAGCAAAAAAACACATGGGAGGCCACGCCAAGGATGCCAGGTCTAATATGTGTCCCCCCAGCTGAAAGTTGGGATAACTACCCAACTTCATGGGAGTTCTCAACACTAAGGCGGAAGAATCTGGACAGACCATCAGCATTGGTATGTTCTGTTCCAGGGAGTTGTTACACCGTAAAGTCCATTCCCTGTAGGGAGATGAACCATGTCAACAGTTTCGGATTCTCACCCCTCATCTGCCTCAACCATATGAGGAGTGTGTGGTCTGCCTGAACCCGGAAGTGAGTCCCAAACAAGTAGGGTCTTAGTGTCTTCAGAGCCAAGACCACAGCTAAAACTTCACGCTCAATTGCACTCCACCTACTTTCCCGGAGAAGTAACCTTCTACTAATGAAGGCTACAGGCTGGTCTAGGCCCTCTTCATTTAGCTCTCACAACACTGCTCCTACACCGTGCTCTAAAGCATCAGTCTGCACAACAAATTCTTTAGAGAAGTCTGGTGCCTTCAGCACTGGTGCCGTGCACATGGCTGCCTTCAGGGCATCTAAAGCTGTCTGGCAAACCTCAGTCCGGATCACTTTTCTGGGCTGCTTTTTGGAGGTTAACTCAGTCAAAGGACCAACAATAGTGCCATACCCTTTGACTAACTTCCTGTAGTATCCTGTGAGACCTAGAATGGCCCTCACCTCAGTCTGGGTCTTGGGAGTCTCCAAACCAGAATAGTATCACTTTTGCCTGTAGGGGTGCCACCTGGCCACTCCGCACCTGGTGTCCCAAGTAGACCACAGAACCCTGCCCTATTTGGCACTTACTTGCCTTAATAGTGAGGCCTGCCTTCTGCAGAGCCTGCAACACTTTGCAGAGGTGCTGTAAGTGTTCCTCCCAGCTGGAGATGAAGACAGCAGTGTCATCCAGGTAGACGGCACTGAAGCCCTCCAGCCCAGCCAAAACCTGGTTAACCAACCTCTGAAAGGTGGCAGGGGAATTCAGCATCCCAAAGGGCATCACCCTAAACTGGTAATGCCCATTTGGGGCGGAGAATGCAGTCTGCTCCTTGGCCCCCTCAGTCAGAGCAATCTGCCAATACCCAGACATTAAGTCAAACATGTTGAGGTATTTGGCAGCTCCTAACGCATCAATGAGCTCATCAGCTCAGGGGATGTAGTGAACGTCAGTCTTTATGACTGCATTGAGCCCACTGTAGTCCACACAGAACCTGAGTTCTGGAGTGGCACCAGGAGCAACAGTCTTTGGGACAAAAACCACTGGGCTGGCTCAAGGGCTACTGGAAAACTCAATAACCCCTAATGCTAACATCTTGGACACCTCATCCTTGATGTTAGCTCTGACCTTGTCAGTCATCCTGTAACTCTCATGTTTTACAGGAAGACTGTCCCCAGTGTCCACATCATGTGTACACAAATGATTGACCCCTGGGACCAAGGAAAACAGTGAAGCAAACTGTCCCAACACCTGGTGACCGTCCCTCTGTTGCTCTGGGGTCAGAGAAAAGGAGAGGTTCACACCCTCCATGGACCCATCTTTCTCCTTAGCAGACAGGACGTCATGAAGAGGCTCACTATCTTCCTCTACCCTGTCATCTGTTGCTAGGAGCATTGTCAACTCAGACTTCTCAAAGTGAAATTTGGGGAGGTTCACATACAGGACCCTCAAAGGGGTCCTGGGAGTCTTCAAGTTCACAAGATAGGTGACATCGCTCTTGCACTCCACCACCTCAAAAGGCCCAGTCCACTTGTCCTAGAGTGCCATAGACTCCACTGGGGCCATCACCCATACTTTTTGGCCTGGCTTAATCTCAACCAGAGTGGCATTCTGGTCGTACCAGCATTTCATGTCTTTCTGGATTGCTTCCAGGTTATCCTGAGTGAGTTTCCTGAAGCGGGCTGTCTGGTTCCTAAAAGCCAGCATGTAGCTAAATACATCCTGGTGGGGGGCTTACTGGAGGCCTTCTCCAAGCCTTTCCTGACCAGACTCAGAGGTCCTCTCACAGGGTGTCTATACAACAATTCAAAGGGGCTAAAACCAAGTCCCTTTTGTGGCACCTCCCTGTAAGCAAACAGAAGGCATGGCAGGTGGACGTTCCCCTTATGCCTCAAGGGCTCTGACAGGCCCATAATCATGCCTTTCAAAGTGCGGTTGAATCTTTCGACCAGACCATTTCCTCGGGGGTGGTAAGGAGTGGTGAACTTATCTATCACCCCACACTCCTTCCACAGAGACTTCATATAAGTAGATATGAAGTTGGTACCCCTATCAGATACCACCTCGTTGGGGAAACCCATGTGGGTAAAACCCCACATCAGTGCCCTTCCCACCACCGGGGCTGAGATTGCTCTCAGAATTATAGGTTCTGGGTTCCTGGTGGCATGGTCCACCAAAGTCAGGATAAACCTATTACCCATTGCTGTCTTGGGATCCAGAGGCCCCACAATGTCAATACACAGCCTATCAAATGGGGAGCTAACAACAGGAAAAGGTTAGAGGGGAGCTTTACATTTATCCCCCACTCTTGCCACTTCCCTGACAAGTTTGGCAAGACCTACAATATGCATACGAGTTCTTGTGCATTTGGGGCCAGTAAACGTGGGTGACAAGCCTCACAGACGTCGTGTCCTGCCCCAAATGTCCCTCCAAAGGCACATCATGAGCCAGACCCAGTAGGAAGATTCTGAAGCACGGGGTACCACCAGCCCACAGGCTGCGCCAGGCTCAGCAACCTTAGGCTCGCTATAGAGGAGGCCTTCCTCCCAATAAATCAGATGTGACCCAGACTCCTTGCCAGACGCCTGGTCTGCCGCCTGCTGCCGCAAACCCTCCTAGGGCCTGTCTTCTGTGCCTCACAGAAGGCTTCTCTGGTGGGTCCCCCTTCCTGCTGCTACTTTGTCTAGTTCAGGGACCTCCCCCAGCTCAGCCACCTGTTCCCCTGTAGGCTCCGGGGCATCCCCCTCAGGTTTAGCCTCCTCCTAGACCATGGGAACTCCTGGGGCCAGTTTCCCTTGCCCCTTGTCCTTCCTTCTTCTGTCAGACACCTGGGCCACTCTTTCAGGCTCCAGGGTCTCATGATCACCCTGATGGGCCGCCATTGTCTGGGTGGACACACACACCCACCCAGGCAAACCCAACATCTCCAAGTGAGACTTGTGTTCCACCTCCTTCCAAGGGGAATCCTCCAAGTCATTGTCAAGCAGACAATCTACAGGCATGGTTGGACTCGCAGCTACCCTCAAGGAACCTGAGACCCTCCCCTATTCAAAGGGAACCTGCACCACTCTGCACAGGCACTCAGAGTAGTCTACTGCAACTACTTGGTGAAGTGCATTGCGATCTATCTGCTCTTCAGACACCAGGTTACTTCTCACTGTGGTCATACTGGCTCCTGTGTCTCTCTGAGCCTCCACCCTCTGTCCATTGATGGTCACCCACTGCCTGTATTTCCTAGTGTTCTCAGGCATGAGGGTCCTCTGGACCATCTCACTGTCCCCTAGTGAGACAAGAGTCATCTCAGCTGGCTCCCACCCACCTAGAACCAACTCCTCCCCAAGAGCTACACTGGCCAAACCCTGTGGCTGAGCACCAGTGGATGCCTTTGGACATTTGGGATCCCCCCATGTGACCCACCTGATCACATGCAAATCACTTGCAGGGGCCCTTCTCTGCAGGTTTCCCTATAGAGACCCATGGTTTCTTTTCTGCTGGGTGTTGGGAATCCTTACCCTGGGAACTAGGATGGGGCCCTTTAGAGAACTACCCGTGTTTACCCTTCTCCCCCGCTTCTTCTCATGGAGACCCTACCCACCCTTGGCATGGCCTCCCCCATACCTCTTCTGGACCCTGGTGCTCTCCCACAGGTGCGCTTCCTGCCCAAGCTTTCTGAAGTCAGTCAGCTTGCTGTCTATTATGTGCTGGCACAGATCTGGAAAACAAAGACTGGACAAATATTTCCAAGCAATGAAATTGTACAGCCCCTCATAAGTTGTCACCTTGCTGCCCTTCACCCAACCATCCAGTGACATGCAAAAAGAGTCAACATATTCCAACCAAGTTTGGGATTCCTTCTTTTTGTAGGACCTATACTTATCCCTTTTCTGCTCAGAGGTGCAACCATATCTGGTGAGTAGGGCATCCTTCATGAAAGAGTAGGTGAGGCCATGTGGATCCCCTAAGGATATCAGTGTCCCTCCTCTCTACCTCAAAGTGCTTCCACAGACCCGCCCCCAATGTACTTCAGGGACTATGTTCATGTGGAGAGTTGACTCATACCGCTAAACCACAGATAGATGTCATCCTCCCTTTTATAATCCTTTACCAAGTCCTTTCAAAGGTGTACCCTCCTTTCAGGCTGCACTGAGGTACTGCTGCCACCATCTCTGCTGGACTGGCTCCTCTGATCCAGCTCCCTTAAACTCCCTTAAACTGAGCTCATGAGCCAATAGCATCTTTTTCTCCTCCATGGCCATCCTTCTCTCTTCCATCTCCATTTTAAGCTTCTCTAACTGCAACTGGTGCAATCTCTCTGCCTGTCCTACAACTCCTCAGGAGTCAGACCCTTGGATGACACACTGATACCTGCCCTGGAGAGCCTCCCCCAGGCAGAACAGGTAAATCCACTACCACATCTGGATTCCTCTGTACCTCCTCCTTCTCTGTGTACCTCCCAGCCTCCTCGACTTCCACCCAGGCCCTCAATGCCTTTTGCACCTCCTCCTCTCTGGTGGAGCTTTTGATTGGGCAGACAAGATCATTACAAAACTGCTTAAGTTAGCAACTGTGTACTCCTCCAGTTTCTCCAACTCAAAAACTGATTTTGCAGACATAGCGTGTGCATCCCCAGATTGAGCCATATTGGTAAGGTTAACTCAAAAGTGCAGAGTTCCAAAAAAGACAGAGTTCCCAAGAGAAGTTCAAATGAATCAGAAGTCACCAAAAAAATGGAAGCAGGGGAACTCCAAAGAGAGAAAAAGCGAAAAAAACACCAAGGTGGTCATTACGCGACCGCCAGGGGTAATGTAGCGTCCGTACCGCCAAAAGGCTGGCGGTACGGAGGCCCTCATTATGACATCCCTACCGCCAGGAAGAGGCTGGCGGTAAGGGGTGCCACTGGCATGGGCAGTGCATGGGCCCCCTAACAGGGCCCCGGCCAGCTTTTCACTGTCTGCATAGCAGACAGTGAAAAGCGCGACGAGTGCAACTGCACCCGTCGCACGGCCGCAACACCGCCGGCTCCATTAGGAGCCGGCTCCTATGTTGCGGCCTCATCCCCGCCGGCCCAGCGGGAATGTCGTAATGGGGGCCGCGGGAGTGCGGGCGCATTGGAAGAGGATGGCGGTAAGGGGTGTCCTGGGGCCCCCTAACAGGGCCCCGGCCAGCTTTTCACTGTCTGCATAGAAGACAGTGAAAAGCGCGACAAGTGCAACTGCACCCGTCGCACGGCCGCAACACCGCCGGCTCCATTAGGAGCCGGCTCCTATGTTGCGGCCTCATCCCCGCTGGGCCGGCGGGCGCAAACTTGGTTTGCGCCCGCTGGCCCAGCGGGAATGTCGTAATGGGGGCCGCGGGAGTGCGGCCGCACGGCGGTGACCACCGCCCGCCAATGTCGTGATGACCCCCCAAGACAAGGGAAATGTGGTAAGGTAATGGTCTACACTGATAACAGTAGTTTACACTTAATCACTGTATGTCACGAAAAATACAAGTTCAATCCTCACCGCTGATCATCAATGAAAGAAATGGGGTTTCTGGTTGGCAGTCGGTTTGCACTCTTTCCAAGCAGGGACCCTCACACTAGTCAGGGCAATGGAGAAACACACTTAAATAACCCCTGCTTACCCCCTCGGAAGCTTGGCACAAGCAGTTAGGCTTATCTCTGAAGCAATGTGTACAGTATTTGTACCAACACACATTGTAATACAGTGAAGCCACTACAAAATGGACACCACACCAGTTTAGAACAACAGGCAATACTTATCTAAATCAAACAAGACCAAAACAACAAAAATCCAACACACACAAGTCAAGATATGAATTTACAAAAGAATAAGGCCCTCATTCTGACCCTGGCGGTCAAAGACCGCCAGGGCGGAGGACCGCGGGAGCACCGCCGACAGGCCGGCGGTGCTCCAATGGGGATTCCGACCGCGGCGGTAAAGCCGCGGTCGGACCGAAACCACTGGCGGGCTCCCGCCAGTGTACCGCCGCCCCATTGAATCCTCCACGGCGGCGCAGCTTGCTGCACCGCCGCGGGGATTCCGACACCCCTACCGCCATCCAGATCCCGGCGGTCCGACCGCCGGGATCCGGATGGCGGTAGGGGGGGTCGCGGGGCCCCTGGGGGCCCCTGCAGTGCCCATGCCACTGGCATGGGCATTGCAGGGGCCCCCGTAAGAGGGCCCCTACATGTATTTCACTGTCTGCTGCGCAGACAGTGAAATACGCGACGGGTGCAACTGCACCCGTCGCACAGCTTCCACTCCGCCGGCTCGATTCCGAGCCGGCTTTATCGTGGAAGCCTCTTTCCCGCTGGGCTGGCTGGCGGTCTGAAGGCGACCGCCCGCCAGCCCAGCGGGAAAGTCAGAATTACCGCCGCGGTCTTTCGACCGCGGAACGGTAACCTGACGGCGGGACTTTGGCGGGCGGCCTCCGCCGCCCGCCAAGGTCAGAATGAGGGCCTAAGAGTCTTACTCCACAGAAAACCAAGGAAACGTTGCTGTTCCTCAAAATAGCTGGTTTGCGTCCAAAATAAAGCTGCACGGGCGAGTGTGTGACAAAAAAGACATTGATGCATCTATTTCTCACTCGCAAGCGAGACCGTGCATTATTTTCTTCTTAGGTAGGTGCTGTGTTGTTTTTCTCTTACACAAGAAAGCGATGCTTTGATTTCAGGATGGGCAACTTGGTTCCGCGCAGGCTAGTGTTGACTTTTGACGCCCAGCGATGATCCATGTGAAAACCAGCAGCACGGTGATGAAAAACCGCGCTGTGTGTGGTTTGTGTCTCTTCCCAGCACCCTCAAGTGGGTGTTGCATTGTTTTTCCAGCCATGATGCATCGATCTCCTAGCGCGATGCAGGTATAGCGTCGCCCTTTGCCGTGAAGGGGGTAGTGGGTCATTTTTCAGCCTGTTGCAGGTGGTGCGTCGAAGATTTCCCTGCACGGCGTTCTGTGCATGGATTTGAGTGCTTGTTCTGACAACTTTACCTCTCAAGGGCCCAGGGATTGCATAGGACACCACTTGGCAGGGCAGGAGTCTCAGTAGAGAGTCCAGGTGCTGGCGGAGGAAGACTTTGATGGCCCTGAGACTTCAAAACAGGAGGCAAGCTCAGTTCAAGCCCTTGGAGATTCTTCTCAAGTAGGAATGCACAACAAAATCCAGTCTTTGTCCCCTTCCACAGTCAAAAGCAGCAACCACAGGATAGCCCAACAAAGCACAGTTACAGGCAGGGGCAGCACTTCTTCTCAGCTCTTCAGCTCTTCCCCTTGGCAGAGGTTCCTCTTGATCTCAGAAGTAATCTAAAAGTCTGGGGTTTGGGGTCCACTACTTATACCCCTTTCTGCCTTTGCAAACATCAAAGGAAATTCTCTGTTGTTCACAAGATCTTGCCTTGTACCAGCCAGGCCCCAGCCACACACCAGGGGGTTGGAGACTGTATTGTGTGAGGGCAGGCACAGCTCATTCAGGTGTAAGTGACCCTTCTCCCTCCATTCTAGCTCAGATGGCCCACCAGGATATGCAGGCTACTCCCAGCTACCTTTGTCTCACTTTCTAGAGGGGATTCACAAATAGCCCAACTGTCAGTCTGATCTAGACAGGGAGTCCACAAACAGGCAGAGTCACAGAATGGTTTAAGCAGGAAATTGCCCACTTTCTAAAAGAGGCATTTTCAAACTGACAATTTTAAAAACACCTTTACCAAAAGATGTATATTTAAATTGTGGGTTGAAAGACACCAAACTCCAATTTTTATCTGCTCCCAAAGGGAATCTGCACTTAAAGGTTATTTAAAGGCAGCCCCCATGTTACCCTATGAGAGAAATAGGCATTGCGACAGTGAAAACCAAATTTGTTAGGACATGTAAAATACATCAGTACATGTCCTACCTGTAACATGCACTGCGCCCTGCCCATGGGGCTACCTAGGGCCTACCTTAGGGGTGCCTTACATGTATAAAAAGGTAAGGTTTGGACCTGGCAAGTAGTTACACTGGCCATCTTTAATTGGCAGTTTAAAACTGCACACACAGACACTGCAGTGGCAGGTCTGAGCCATGTTTACAGGGCTACTCAGGTTGGTGGCACAACCAGTGCTGCAGACCCACTAGTAGCATTTGATTTATAGGCCTGGGGCATCTCTAGTGCACTTTACTAGGGGCTTACTAGTAAATTAGGTATGCCAATCATGGACAAACCAGTCACACATGCATATTACACAGGGAGAATGTGCACTTTAGCATTGGTCAGCAGTGGTAAAGTGTCTAGAGTACCAAAAACAGCAAAATAAAAAGTCCAGCACACAGTCAAAACCTGGGAAGCAGAGGCAAAAAAGACAGGAGAGACCATGCCAACGATACCAGGTCTAACATCCACCAACCTACCGCTGTCCCTGCCAGGATCAGTGATCCTGATGGGCTGAGGCGGTCCTGGTTGTAATCAGCCAGGACAGCATTGAACTCCGCGCCGCCCTGCTGATCACAACCTTGTTCTCTGCCAGCCTTTTCATGGCAGTCTGACCGACATGAAAAGGCTGGCGGAGAGAAGGTGTAGGGGGCCACAGGGTGCCCCCTGCGCTGCTCATGCTTGTGGCACGGGCAGTGCAGGGCCCACTGCCCAGCACCTTTGAAATGTGCACATCTGCTGTGCAGACAGTGTGCACTTCGAGGGTCCTGGTGCACCCTGCATGCGGCAGCATTGCAGCCGGCCCAAATGTGAGCCGGGAACAATGCTGCTGCACCTTTCCCTCTAGGCTGACAGGTTTCCACCCATCAGCCCAGTGGAAAAGTTGTAATAGGGCCAGTGGGGAGACTGCCACCTCGACAGCAGTCTGCTCACCATGGGTCTGGCGCTCTGGTTTTGTCATTGCCAAACTCGTAATCCGGCCCTTACTGCCATCAGTAAAGATAAATTGCATGCTTCAATGGTCAAACACATTTTGATGAAGCTTTTAAAAAGATAAACAAAATGCACAGACCATTTGTACTTCTCAAAGCCATATGATACAAAGGACAAACAACTATGGGCCTGATTTAGATCTTAGCGGACAGGTTACTCTGTCACAAACATGATGGTTAATCCATCCGCCATATTATTACAATTTCTATTGGACATAATGGAATCCTAATATGGCAAATGAAATATCCATCACATTTGTGACAGAATAACCCCGTCCGCCAAGATCTAAATCAGACCCTATGATTACTAATGCCATGCATATGGTCTTGAACTATGCTAATTCTGCTAATTCTGAAAAAGCAGGGTTCTGAACTAGTTGTGGCATTTGTGTCAAGTATCACAAGAGGTGCAAAGAGTTCATATAGTGTAATCAAGAAAGAGATGCTTTCATGTAGAGGGACATGAAACATCTTAATACGTCTGTTTGGGCTAAAACTATTGAAGTGCAGACTGATCACAAAACTGTAGTAGACATAATCGTCACAAAAGAATGGGAAATGCCACCCCACTCCTGCTATCTGTGGTAATTCATGTTCAATTTAAGATATGTAAGCATCCCAAGAAAGTGTCTCAGAGTTTAGTTCAGCATAGCAACTGCAGAGTAAGATGGCATAGCAATGCAGACAGCATAGATCAAAGTTGATATCCACAAACTCTGCTCAAGAAGATGTCGATAAAGTGAGAAAGAAGAGGGTCCAAACACACCCAAGGTAGACCCAATGTTAGATTGAGAATGGATTATTAGTTACTGTCATTCCCAACTCTGTATGAAAAAAGTGTGTCAAGAAGGGGAACGCAACAATTACTTGTTTTATGTTTTCAGCCAACAAAAATACTTTTTCCAACTGAATTCTCATTCATTCACATCTTAAAGCATCGATGGCAAAAAGAAGTGTCACAAAGAACATCTGAAACGCATCCAGACCATAGTTCTGTTCATTGCATTTCTACAAGGATACAGCTGCAGCATTCTCCAAGAGCTGCACTGGGTTAGACAGAATAAATCTAGCCTATAGTTCCTAGACTCTTGTAGATAAAGCAATCTAGAATATAGCAAGTGAATGATGGTTAGCTATTTTGAAATATTAAGCACTATCTTGCTGGCAACCCAGTGATCGAAAAATGCACACAATAGTCTGTAAGTGGCCAAGAGACAACTAATTATTTATACAGTCATTAGAATTTTACTGCTAAGCTATCCCGACTAACCTCTAGGTTGGAGTAATGTCTTACCTTGTTAATAATGCTTCTTTAATATATCAGAAAAAGATTTTCAAATGTTCCATGGGCAATGCAGTCACTTTACAAATGTATTTTAGGTGTGCAATTTATGTGACCTCTAATTAAATTGCTCCACTATGCACTTATATATAGTAACATAAGTCAAATTAGAAACTTTTAAAATAATCAATTTCTGTAAATCTCTTTTGGTGTGTGAAAAATACTGCGAAACTGATCGGAATTGTAAGTGTTTTCTGTATCATTGGCACTACTTGGTTCTGAATTGAGTGTTTTCTTTTTCAAATCTAGCACACTTAGAAACCGTCCTGAGCTGCATTACTGCTATTACAAACGAGGTAATTTTTCAGTTTTATTAAAAACAATACAGCAAATCAGGTAGACTGATGACGAATAACCACTTGTTTTTACTGCATTACTCTTTCCTGTTCAGACAAAACATAGCAACTTCACCACTGAAACTATTTGTATTAGTGCAGTCCTCTTGCAGATATTTACAAACAACAAAATACGCAATAAGGGATCTAAACAACTACTGAAACCAATGAGCAATTACACTTAGTTTCATTACAGACAAAACCTCACGCTATGGCAGTATTTATTAAATGAACGGATCTGGGCATCAGTGTGGGGGAAGATCACTCAACTAGACAAGTTATGACAACACAATGTTCTAAATAGAATAATAAAGTCACGCTTGCACAGTGTTCATCATCTACTTAAAGTGACACTGATCCTTCTATAAGAGCTGTCTATTTATAAACCTCCACTGTAGGACAGAGGTGGCCACAATGGCATTTATTGTCCACTCCACATCAAACAATGATATGATACATTCTCAAATGCATCTCAATGAATTATCTTAATCTCTTTAATACCCAAATGTTTCTCTTTTCAGATATGACTTGTATAGAGGACATTCTTATTAAATAGCTTTGTTTGTATCTGCGGCATTTACAGTAGAAATATGTTTACTGTACATTGAATGAAACAACAATATATGACACTGATGCCACCAGTGCTTAATTTGAGGCAGTGGTTGCCGATGGGGGTCACCAACACTCATTTTTGGGGGCTGCTACCTATTTTTCTCCATCAAACATTTACAGAGAGGAAAATCAAACAAAGCTGAACAACGGAGGAAGAGACAGACGGACAAAGCGTCAAAAGGGAGAAAGCAGGAACCTGCATGAGTGAGATAAAGGATCAGGGAGTGTCTTATATTGAATTAAAGAGTACTTAAGTGGACTCACAACTACACAGCCTTGTTATTAATACACACCGATTGAAGATACTTCACTGAATAAACCTATATCTGATTGATCCCATTACTCACTTTTCTGACTTGTATGGGATTCTGGAAGCTCTGCCTGCTCCAGCTGTATAGTATGGACTGCTTTCTTTATTTGTTAAGCTAGCTTGACTTAAGAATGTTGTCATCATTTTTTTCCAGTAGTTTAAAAATAGACTCTAGTGACTGGAGAAGGCATGGCATATAAGGAATTATTTAACTGTCACGCAGCCCCTCATACACGTCATCATGCCAATAAACATCCTATGACTGATGCTTGTGATCATTGAACTTGCTAGGGCGCCAGGTCCTTAGTAAGTAAACTTACAAGGGGACAAGTATAGGCTGATGAACCTTTTGGATCGCATGGAGTATCCTCGCTATATAGTAATCAATGAACATCAACTATCAATGTAATCAATCAATAACCACTAAGAGAATCATTAAGCATGAGACAATATATCAACATTTTGTGAATAACCACAACTCAATTATACATTTTATAAATTTTATTTCCCTATTACAGTAGTTACAATACTAAGTCATGAGGTTAATTCAAACTTTATTCTATCAGCTCAGAATGAGTTCATTAATGACCACCAATAACATCATCTAATCAGAACTTGAGAAAACATATGCTCTAATGCTTCTGCATAAGTAATCAAAGATGAATATATTGACGTTAATAGCAGAGTTCAGCAATCAGTCTGTCATTCATTTGCCACTGTCTGCGTCACCCAAAGAATACCTTACTTAACCCAGATTAGCATTAGCCTGTGGGACTTCATGCGAAAAACAATCTAGAAACACAAATTTAGAAAACATCTAGCTAAAGGAAAAATTTTTCAAAAAGCGCAGTTGGTACCTAGAAAGAAAAGCACAAAGTTAACAGTCACATTGCATAGCTACCTATCCACAGAATGGCTCAGCAACAAAGTCAGTCTTCGTCTTCAGGTCATCAATCGATCAGCAAAGCATCAGGCTCTCAAGCGCAGAAGCCCAATGACAGAATCCCGAATCGCGTCTCTTGGCGTCATCAATTCTCCCCTCACATCTCGCATCTCATCTCATCTCATCTGCAGTTTTTGCCCCTGGTCATGACTTTTTATTAAGGTTTTCCAGTCCATCCCCCTAATTCCTAATTGGTCAGTCAGTCACCAGTTATTACCCTAAACAATAATATTATTTTTACAAATCTATGAATTCTAATATTACACAGTTCTCAGTTCATTGATTGGTTCACTGTACGATGTCCTCATCATCCGGCTCATCAGGTATCGAAAATGTTGCATCTTCTTCTTACATCAGTGCTTCTATTGTTCAAGTCCTGGGAAATTACATTGAGTTTGTCTCACACCAAAGTTGTTAAAAATCCTAGTCCCTCATCTCCTGTTCGTCGGTACATTGCAGAAAATTCTAGCTAAGCAGATTTTATTAGCGTATGCAGTTCAGGGACAGTTCAACGCACCAGCTTCTCTGCAGTGTGCTAGAAATTCAGCTTCTGCATGAGGCCTGGCAACTAGGCCCCAACTTTGGCTAAGTTAACTCTACAATATAATGCAAAACATGGGTTATACATCTTAATATGACATACTACTACATTATTTGTGTCAATTTTCAATATTTTATGCATTTTTTATCATTTTAGTACAAGTTCATCTAAGCTGGCTGTCACTCTCCGTGGGCACATTTTAAAACGTACACATACATTTTTCTACAATGAATTTCTCTATTAACTTTTTGTTATTCAAAACACGTAAACATTCATTAATAATTTCTAATTAGCGTATCAGCTTCAATAAACTTTTGTTTAAAATTACGTTGACACAGTATCCACATCCAGTGATACCTGGTAAACACAATGTAGATCAGTTATCAAAACTACACGGCTGAACATAGTGCTCTGCCGTTTAAGGATTGTCTTGCACTTCACTTCATGATGATTAGGATTTATTAGATTGTGAGGTTGTGTCAGGTATTGTGATTTAGTAATTATAAATATTGAATGTGTTAAATTAGAGAGGGATAAGGTGGGCTCTTGCACTTCCACTGCTGTTGAAGGGGGAGGCCTTGCTTTGCCTTCTTTGCTGTACTACAGCATGTATGCCACACTAGTACAATGTAGGTATAAAGGCACAATTTATGCAGGCGCAAACAGCGATCAATGTTTTTCGTGTTTATCTTTATTCATTTAGGTGAACTGTAAGGATTTGCTTCTGGATGCTTGTAGTCATTGCATCTTTGTGCTGGATCATGTTTCTTATACTTGCCTCCCACCAAGAAATAACCTGATGAGAACCCTAAATGTTTGAACTTGTTAGGTGATCACTTATGTTAACATTATTCTGTATTAATTTATTACATCATTTTTATAGTGGTATCAATACAGAAAACATACATCAAGAAAATACATGTGACAAAAAGTATATCCTGAAATACCATGTCAGGCTGTTGCAAGTCGCAAATGAATTCTGTGACCAAACAGAGACACAAGACCGAAGAATTGCCAATTAGTTGCCAAGCATCTATAGTTGGAGTTGATTGAGTCCTCAGCATAATCTAAGGCAGACTACAAAGGAGTGGGGGTTGGCAAGAGCTTTACCTTCTGACTTTTTACTTTCTATGAAAGTCCAAATCCTGCAGTCATTGTTATTATTAGTAGGTATTGTGCACTCTAACGCGAAATCTCTCTCAGCACACCACTAGGTAAAAACAGTAGACAAGGAGCTCATACTCAGTATTCCCTTTCCTTAATCATTAAAAGCATGGCATAAATGTCAAGTCTTCAGATGTTTCTGAAAACCAAGCAAGGGTGGCAGGAGCCTTAAGGATTGAGGAAGAGAGTTTAGCTGTTGCCACTGAAAAGGTTCGATGTAGTCTAACCTTTAGTAAAGCCCATTGTGTCATAAAGGACATCAGAATGTGACAGTTTATGTTTTATGCTAATTATAGTTTTAATGGCTAAAGTAGAAAGCTGCACTGACACCCATTTTAGATGTGCACTTGCTTGTATTTCAGAGTTCAACTTAGGTGGCATTTGAATTAAGTCACAGGTAAGCGGGATAAAGTGATATTAAAATGTAATTTAAACTCAAGACTAACAGTAGCTATAGAAATTATATTGCATTTCCAGGGATCAGTAAATGATTGATGAGTTTAAAAATATGAGCTAAGTGGGAGAAATGCAATTGTGTGTTGTACCTAGTGAAATATAGTAACAAAGCTTTCCGTTTTAAATGAAATGTATTACTCATATTAATGAAATATTGTTAATACTGAATGTATATGTTTGAATTTGTATGTGTTCTACCAATATGTATTAATTAAATGCCATTATTATAATTTCCTTGTGTTAGCATAAGTGAGGCCTGTTGAAGCTTGTAATTTGTGACTGTTCTAGAAATGCAGATTAATTTCCGAACATAAACTTCCTTTTAGGTTATGTTCTCTGGAGAAGCTTAGCTAGTTGATAATAGATTCTATTGTTTAGAGATAGAGAGAGTATAGCCTAGTGTCCCTGATGGAAGGACAGTGTGAAACATGGACCGGTTTCCAATACAATTGTTTCAAATGTGTTTGGAGTCACACAGATGGAAGATGACAGACTTGGGATGAAATTTGACTGTTTCAATTTGGAGCCATACGATTAATTCCCATTGGATGATGCTCCTTCAACATGACATGAACTGATATCTTGGACGAATCAGAATGCTTTGTGATTCTAAAATATTGATGGACATTTGAATGTTGTAGTGGTCCTTAGCAGCCCCGACAGACCTCTGCAGTCCCAAAAGCATCAGTTCTAATCCTGATGCTTTGCTGATGAAAATTCCCTAAATGGTGTATCCCTTAGAGAGGTATCAACCTATCTACCATTGCCCCCCAGAATACCATTTAGATTTAGAAACCCTTTTATTTTGTCTTTCAGAAGACTTTTGAGTGGGCTTCTGATATGCTGACTCGCTTCCTTTTTCTTGTTTTTGTCAAATATAGTTAGTGAGCTTCAGTCAGATATTACCTTTTCCCAATTTACTTTTGCCCTTCTTATGTTTTTTTGTATTTTGCCCTCATGTATTACCCCTCAAACATATATTTCCCTGCTTTGGTTAGTTATAGGGTTGACCTGTGCCCAGCCAAAGACTAACTGACTCTGCCAATTTGAAATGATTGATGATTGCTAACTCCGAGAAACATATTAGTTCTGTAGCTCAGATATTTTTGGTGATGTTATGCATTATTTTTCTTAAATGCTTAGTTTGATTAATGTTAGTTTTCCTACATTTATTTCGATGACTTGGGCAACCCTTGGTGATTATGCATCTTTACAATTTGGTTTTGCACATTGACTACATGACTTTGAGCTTGTGTTTATTCCCTGACTGGAGTTTTCTTTTCATGGCCACATTGGTCACGGTGTTTAAACTGTTTGTGTGGTATTGAAATTCTGTTGATGGTTTTACCAGACTACTTACTGGGTCCAAATATTAATCAACCTTGATGAGCATTGATTCCTGCGAAGGATGAAAGTGCTATAATAGTTCTGATAGCAGAATGAAGGTTTCTTCTCAGAAGTGGGAGAACCATTTTTGTTTAGTGTTAAGGAGATATGACTTCCCCTATGTGATTGCCCAGTCTAAAGGTTGTTCACCCCAAATGTTATTTCCTATTTTGGTTCAAAGATTGAAGAAATTCCAGTGTCATGCTTGAAACTGTCACTTTTGTGAGTATTAACAGAGTTTTGCACTTGTTTTTGCTTGAAAATTGAGGTGAAGTGTGATGGTGGGAAGTGTTTTGTGGAGTCTTCATACTCAAAGTGATTATGGTCCTTTTTGCTCAAAAATGTCCGCAATTGTTGTTGTTATTGATGGGTCCGTCATGGCCTAAGATCCTGCGATAATAAACAAGTGTAGAAGTCTGCAGGATTGTCTGCAGTGAGGTACTTGGCATGAGACATTGTTGACGGTGCCAATAGTTTCCCTTGAATGATTGTGAGTTGTTTTATTGCATTTAGTGAATCCTAAGGGCCTACAGAGACTCTATATCAACTGGTGTGAAAATTGGTGGTCACGCTTCACTTTTTGTGTGATTGTTGAAGCTAGAGTCGGAAAAGTGTAAACCCATGCAGCTTTGAAATATCTGAATTCCTACCCGTAGGTTGCAGACAGGTTGTTGGTGGTTGCTCACAATATTTTGCATTAGGTGTGAGTGAGCAATTGTGTGAGAGACAGTTGTGAAGTGATTGCAGCTGTTGAACGAAGTGAGTGTGATGTCATATTGTGTAGCGCTGGTATAGGTCGGCTAGTATGAAGCTGCGCTGGTATTGGCGGACTGTGCCACGTTGTTATTGGTTGAGAACTGTGAGAGCAAAGGATTGTGGAATTGAAATTACATCCAGATTTGATCACAAGTTATGGAATTAATTGAATTTGACCCAAAATGAACTTTTGAAATGCATTAAAGAGTATGTTAAGAGGAGATGTGTTTATTCCTGCTAGAGATGGTATTGAAGCGCCACCTTACGGATGTATTAGCTTTTACCTGATATGGAATGTTTAATTTAAGAATTTTAGACAATTTGAGGCAAACAGTGCATGAAATGAGATTGCCTCAAAGACCCACACAATTTGAAGCCCTTAGTATTTGGGAATGTATTGCCCATGAAAAAATGTCAGCTAAATAAGAGAATAGAATGCATAAAGCAATGAATACACTTTCAAAAGCTAGATGGGATGCAGAGCAGAAAATGTGGAGAGCAGATATTTTAGATGGAGTTTGAATGTTTCCAGCTATCGCAGAGGGAGGTGATGGGAGTACAAAACCTACGACTCGAAGGAAACAAGCAGAGAAAGCTGGACAGACAGTAGAAGACAAGAGTAAAAAGACAGTAACATGTGACAGTGATGCAGTTGATAAGTTCATAAGTCAATTATTAATGAATCGTCCACTACAGTATCATTCAGATGAGATAAGAACAAGAAGTGAAACAGTACTGAATGTAGTCCCAAATATGCCAACTGCTCTAGTTGCACAGATCCCGAATCAGATTGTTTCGGTTACACCTGTAAGTTCAGAGACACCGATGTCCATGGTTTATCCACCAGTTACGACTTTTAATACAGTTCAGCCTGTTCCAAGTTCAGTTGTAAATCAAATTGTCCCAGATCCAAATGTGAATCAGACAGCACTGACAGCTAATGTGACTACGCCTGTGCAGAATTTCAATCAGAATCAGCTTATACCCATGTTTATGCCAGTGTAGGCAATGTCAACTGTTACTCTGAGTCAAAAAGGACAAACTTACTGTCCTTCCTTAACAGGACAGAGTGCAGGGATGCACATTCCTCAGAATCAGACAATTCTTATGGTTTCTGATGCATTAACAGTTCCTGTGACTATAGGTCTAATTGTTCACTTGTATGCTTCAGGTAGTACTGGCAGTAATGCTCGTTCAATAAATGTCCCAACTGTTGCTGAAACACCGGCTACATCTGCTGGGTTATCACCCATTGGTATGCAGTCATTAGTATGGTCAAACAATTTGGAGATGGAGACAACAGCTTCTCTTGTTGCGTCTCTGACCTGTAGACAAATTATAGAACCTAACCAGACATTGGCCCTCATTCTGACCCTGGCGGTCAAAGACCGCCAGGGCGGAGGACCGCGGGAGCACCGCCGACAGGCCGGCGGTGCTCCAATGGGGATTCCGACCGTGGCGGTAAAGCCGCGGTCGGACCGGCACCACTGGCGGGCTCCTGCCAGTGTACCGCCGCCCCATTGAATCCTCCACGGCGGCGCAGCTTGCTGCACCGCCGCGGGGATTCCGACCCCCCCTACCGCCATCCAGATCCCGGCGGTCGGACCGCCGGGATCCGGATGGCGGTAGGGGGGGTCGCGGGGCCCCTGGGGGCCCCTGCAGTGCCCATGCCACTGGCATGGGCATTGCAGGGGCCCCCGTAAGAGGGCCCCTACATGTATTTCACTGTCTGCTGCGCAGACAGTGAAATACGCGACGGGTGCAACTGCACCCGTCGCACAGCTTCCACTCCGCCGGCTCGATTCCGAGCCGGCTTCATCGTGGAAGCCTCTTTCCCGCTGGGCTGGCTGGCGGTCTGAAGGCGACCGCCCGCCAGCCCAGCGGGAAAGTCAGAATTACCGCCGCGGTCTTTCGACCGCGGAACGGTAACCTGACGGCGGGACTTTGGCGGGCGGCCTCCGCCGCCCGCCAAGGTCAGAATGAGGGCCATTATATCATATAGGATCAGTTCTTGATGCGAGGTTTCCTCAAGGAACTCCACTGTGTCCCATGCTCAGACCAGCTCAGAATCCGAAGGTACATTGCAGCAACCCGCAAGATGTATTCCAGATATATAATATCAGTTTACAAGGGTTCACAGCACAGTAATTGACAGATTGGTTAAATAATTTGAGTCCACAAGGTACAAAAGGATTTACAAAAAGCAATGCTAGAACAGAAGAGACACCAGAGAGAGACAGATCAGTGAATGTGTCCAGATTGAAATTAGAATTGTATGAATTGATTTTGGAAATGTTGGACATAGCTCTATTGGAAACTTACACAGAAGACGAACTGCGGTTCATGTGTAAGGATGTTACTCAGCGTACAGGACAGGCTTAGCTGAATTAGCAGAGAATTATGATGTGGATTAAAAAAATCAAAACCCTTGAAGAGAAGATTAGAATTCAGTTCAAAAGATATAGGGCCTGATTCTAACTTTGGAGGACGGTGTTAAACCGTCCCAAAAGTGGCGGATATACCACCGACCGTATTACGAGTCCATTATATCCTATGGAACTCGTAATACGGTAGGTGGTATATCCGCCACTTTTGGGACAGTTTAACACCGTCCTCCAAAGTTAGAATCAGGCCCATAGTTAACATGAGATCACCAGGAATGAAATTGCACATTATGGAACTGATTACATACATACAGACATGGGGAGAGTTAGATAAGTGGGAAGGCAGATGGGCATAAAAAAGAGATCAGAAGAAAGCAAAGTCAAATGTGCCTCCAGCAGGACCAAATCAAGCAGAGGGCAATGAAATGAAAGCTGCCTTGAGAGAAATATCAGGTGAAGGTTATGTTCACACACCTTGGAGTAGGAGTGATATATTGTCATTCATCAATGATTACCGGAGATTGAGAGAAAAGCCTGTGGAGTGGTACAAGCAGACAGAGAGGTTTGTGAAAGTTTAAAAATGCCTCTGGGAGGATTTGAATAACTTGTGTTTCCAACTGATTTGTAGACGGTGTGTAAAGTACCTGTTGATTGTCAAGAGACCTGATAGCAGGTGCACTATCTGAAGAGGTAATGAAAAAGTATTACAAGGTAATTCAGTTCCTGAAAAATAAAGGTCCTAATTTAAGAGGGCCTAGCGCCTCCTTGTGCCACATTAGCGTCATTTAATTTTAAGCTAATGTGGCTCAATGAGGCTAAAATCACTGCGCCATATTTTCAAAGTGGCGCAATGCATGCATTGCACCACTTTGTAATCCCTTGCACCACATTATGGGGGTCATTCCGACCCCGGCGGGCGGCGGGTGCCAGCCGCCAAAAGATCGCACCGCCGTCAAATGACCGCGGGGGTCATTACAACTTTCCAGCTGGGCCGGCGGGCGATCTCCAAAAGATCGCCCGCCGGCCCAGCGGGAAAGCCCCTGCAAAGAGGAAGCCGGCTCGGAATGGAGCCGGCGGATTTGCAGGGGTGCGACGGGTGCAGTGGCTGAAAATCTTCATGGGGCCCTGTTAGGGGGGCCCTGCACTGCCCATGCCAGTGGCATGGGCATGGGCAGTGCAGGGGCCCCCAGGGGCCCCATGACACCCGTTCCTGCCAGCCTACACCGCCAGGAACAGGCTGGCGGGAAGGGGGTCGGAATCCCCATGGCGGAGGATTCCCTGGGCCAGGGGAAAACCGGCGGGAAACCGCCGGTTCCCCTTTTCTGACTGCGGCTTTACCGCCGCGGTCAGAATGGCCCGGGAAGCACTGCCAGCCTGTTGGCGGTGCTTCCTCTGCCCTCCACCCTGGCGGTTTGAAACGGCCAGGGTCGGAATGAGGGCCTATGTCTGCACCAGGCATAATGTATGCAAGTGGGGTGTTCCCCCATTGCAAGGACCACATAAATGGTGCAGTGGAACCTAAGAGATTCCACTCCATCATTGTTTGCAGCTACTTTTAATGCCTGCACAGAGCAGCCATTTAAAGGAGACACTATTTCTTTCAATGGGCCCCTATGTACTGTGCAGGATTAGCACCAAACTTTTGGTGCTAATTCTACACAGTACATCAATAGCTTCAAAAATGTAGACACTATTGCCCCTACCTTGCACCAGAGTGCGCAGTATATTAAATACGGCGCACACATGGTGGCAGTAGGGGGGCACTAAGGGGTGCAAGAAAAGTGGCACTGCATTGGATACAGTGCCACTTTTCTTGAATCAGGCCCAAACTGTCCCCAAAAGATATTGATTGGGAGGAAATTGACAGAACAGCCCAGGAAATAAAAGAATGGATTCACTCTTATTATGAGATATTGTTGCAAGCTTTAAGCATCACATTGGTAATGAGAGATTTATAGGATTGAGGCCAGACATAAGTGAGACGATTCAGCAGAACCTGATTTATACGCAGAATAAAACGATTGATGAGATTCTGCTCATGCAAAAGACTGTAGTGATGAGATAGAGCTGAAACAGAAAAATCTGAAAGCAAAAGTCATGGTTTTGCAATTGAAAGCTGCATAATAAGAAAAACAGAATCCACAGATGATGCTGAACACTATTGCGATGCAAGGAGTACCGCAGCAGGTAATTAATGTTGTCCAGTCTAGAGGTAAAAGACGTGGTGTTCAGATAGATAGAAATAGAGGTGTTCTTGATGTCCAATCTTTGAAGAAGTCTAATCCATGTCATGTATGCAGGAATTTGGGTCACTGGCGAAGGGAATGTCCATACAACAAGGTGAATGTTCAAGTGCAGAATGCTGGAGTTGCTCAGACTCAAGGTAATAATCAGGTTCAAATTCAAAGAGTTTAAAGACTCCTAATTCAGAATGTATGTGCTCCTAAGACAACAGATTCAGGTACCACAAGTCCTGATGACACAGCCGCATGTGATTGTTCCTCAGCAAAACATGAATCAAATGGTGAATGCAAACGTGAATCAGATAGCATCGCAATTTCCCCTAATTGATTTGAGTACTGAGGAACTAATTGAAGTGTCTCACAGTGATAGTTCCGATGATGAGGATTGCATGCTAACTGCATCCTTAGAGGTAGAACAATGTGGTCCCTATGTAAACGCAAAGGATATGGGCCATGATGTGCCATTCTTAGTTGACACTGGAGCTATAAGTTCCACTGTCAGAACAGAAATTGGCCCCTTTCGGGAAGAGAGTCTAGATGGTAGGAGTTGCCAATAAACACTTGACAAAATCCTGTAACAAGGTATGTCCCTATTAAAATAGATTCATTTGAAGATGAGCACCAATTTGTAGTCTGTGATTCAAGTCCCACAAGTTTACTGGGACGTGTCCTGTTGTGTAAGCTGAATTGTTCCATCAGCTGCACACCTAAAGGAATAGCGATTCAAAGAAATGAGGAAGATGTGTCCTGTCAAATTGTAGAGCAGTACTCAAGTGTCACATTGTACCCAATGATGAATTGCAATGATTTTCCCAAAAAGTTAAACAACTGTGACACTAGTAGCTTGGGATTTTTCAGGAAAAATATGACTTTTTAAAGGTCTTGACCCTTTTAAAATAACAGTAAAACTAAATGCAGTGTATCCAAAAACACACCATTCTGGATGTCCCCACTAACAATTGCTGGAATTACTCCTTTGATTGATTGTTTGATTGATCCGGGTATTTTAAAAGAAATCATGGTGAGTCCATGTAACTCTCCTATTTTAGGATTGCGGACGCCCAATGGAAAATATTGCATAGTTCAAGATTTGAGAAAGGTGAACAAGATTGTTGTTCCATGTTGTCCCGTGGTACTGAATACTGCAAAGATTTTATTCCAAATTCTCTGTGAAGCTGAGTGGTTTACAGTCATTGATCTATGCAAAGCATATTTTTCTGTACCATTGCATGAGGAAATTCAGTATTTATTTGTATTCAAATTCAGCAATTGTGTTTTGGCATGGTGCCGAACTCCTCAGGGTTATACGGAGTCACCATCCATTTTCAACCAGATCTTGAAAAAGAATCTGGAACCACTTAATATGGCCTACCATTCTTATTTAGCATAACACATTGAAGACCTGTTGGTTGCGTTACATACCAAAGAAGCATGAAGAAGAGATACTATTGCCCTTTTAAATGATTTAGAAGAAAAAAGCCATACTGTTTTTCTTGCTAAATTACAGTATTGCAAGAAAGAAGTCCCATATTTAGGTCACAACATTGAGAAAGGTCTGAGGAAAGTGTCACAAGAAAGAATCATAGCAATCATGAAAATGAATCCTCCAGTAACACAAAAAGAAGTCTGAATGTTTTTGGGAATGGTTGGCTACTGTCGTCAATGGATTTCAAACGTTTTTCTTTTGGCCAAGCCTTCACAGAGGCTAACACACAAGGATGTGACTGATACGGTACGAGGGGAGCTTCACGTCGGTCACCAGATCACCAAACAGCGACACGGACTCGTCCGCCGATGGGAGCTCCCTTGTGGTGGCGGCACCATCTGTGCCCCCCACTTCTACAGGTACAGCCGCCACCCCCCAACCAGCACCGCCCTCCCAGCAGCCCCTCAGCCTTCGCTCCGTGCCCGCTCACCCAGGAGGGTGGGCATCACCTTTGCCCCAGGCACCTCAGCCCCTGTCACAGTCACCCCTGCTGCCCTCAGTGAGGAGGCATTGACCTCCTCAGGTCACTCACTGTTGGGCAGTTTACCATTGTGAATGCCATACAGGGTGTAGAAAGGGAGTTGCAACACGGTAATGCATTCCTGGAGGGCATTCATTCTGGTCAGGCTGCCCTTCATCGAACCCTGCAATCTCTGGCCTCAGCACTGATGGCAGCCATTGTCCCTGTGTCTAGCCTCCCCCCTCCAACTTCCTCCACCCAGACCCAGTCCCCTGTACCCCAGTCTATCCCAAGCACACCATCAGACAAGCATGCACACACCTCAAAACACAAAAGTAGCTCAGGCAAACATGAGCACCACACAACCCACAGGCACTCACACAAGCATCACCCTCATACAGACACAGCAACATCCACTGCCTCCACTGTGTCCCCCTCCTCGTCGTCTCCCTCCTCTCTCCCAGTGTCGTCTACACTCTCACCTGCATGCACTACATCTACAGGCACTAGGACTCGCACCAGAACACCCAGCACCACACCCCGCTCACCTGCACTCACCACCCCCACTACCATTTACACGTCCCCTGTGACCCCTCCCAGTGTGTCTGTGACGCCCCCTCCCAAAGTACACAAACGCGGGCACCCACACACCCAACATCCATCCACCTCACGACAGCCTCCAGAACTTGCACCTGCACCCAAATCACCTAAAGTTACACCTCCTACAACCACCTCCTCTTCCTCCACTCCCAGACCCCCTCCAGCTACCCATCCCAGTGTTCGTCAGAAACTCTTCCTCAGCAACGTTGACCTCTTTCTCACCAACCCCACCCCCCACCCCTCCAATTCATAGGTCCCGTAGTAGCACCTCAGCCAAACAAAGTCCGGTACCAGTGGTGCGTGTTAAAGGTGTGTGGAGTGCACCGGCCACCAGGGCAGCCAGTGAGACACGGAGCCAAAGCACTGCCAGTCCACCCCCTGTAAAGCACCTTAAGTTGGAAAGTGGCAGACGGGAGAGGGTGAAGACTCCTGCCGGCAAAACAGCTCAGAAGGGTCCCGGGGGGAGTGCCAAGTCAGCTGTGACTCCTCCCACGGTGGTGAAGGGGCAGAAGAAGTCTCCAAAGTCTGGGAAGAGCAGCATGGCGGAGAAGGCCGCCACCCTCCCCACCGGCCGGGACGCCACCGCCAGCACTGTCGTCACTGGTATGGAGCCCACCGCCAGAGTCAGTGCCCTGGAGGGCAGCAGTATCGTCACTGGTCCAGAGACCACCGCCAGAGTCAGTGCCCTGGAGGGCCCCGGCAACCACAGCCCCGCTGGGCACTGAGGGACCGTAATGCCACACACCGCTGAACAGGGCAAAGACCGCCATGGTGAAGACCGCTGAACAGGGCAAAGCACAGCCATGGTGAAGACCGCTGAACAGGGCAAAGCACTGCTGAACAGGTCAGAGACAGCAAAGGCAAGCACCGCTGAACAGGGCAATGACCGCTATGGTGAAGACCGCTGAACAGGGCAAAGCACCGCTGAACAGGTCGGAGACAGCAAAGGCAAGCACCGCTGAACAGTGCAAAGACCGCCATGGTGAAGACCGCTGAACAGGGCAAAGCACCGCTGAACAGGTCAGAGACAGCAAAGGCAAGCACCGCTGAACAGGGCAAAGACCACCATGGTGAAGACCGCTGAACAGGGCAAAGCACTGCCATGGTGAAGACCGCTGAACAGGGCAAAGCACCGCTGAACAGGTCAGAGACAGCAAAGGCAAGCACCGCTGAACAGGGCAAAGACCGCCAAATCAAGCATCGTTAGCCCATGTGCAGCTGGGACAGTGACGGATCTGGGACCGTCACGGGGAGCGTGATGCACTCTGGGCACCAGTCCCCCTCCAGAACCAGCGGAGACCTGCATCCACTCTGTCTGTCCTTCACAGGATAAAGCACTCTGGCCATCAGTCCCCCTCCAGAACCAGTGGAGACCTGCATCCACTCTGTCTGTCCTTCACAGGATGAAGCACTCTGGGCACCAGTCCCCCTCCAGAACCAGTGGAGACATGCATCGACTAGAGAGAATGTGGCTTTGCACTCCCCAGGATAGTACAGTGGGCAAACCAACCACTGTAGAGACTTAGAGACTGTGGCTTTGCACTCCCCAGGATGGTACAGTGGGCAAGCCACCCACTGTAGAGACTTGAGAGACTGTGGCTTTGCACTCCCCAGGATGGTACAGTGGGCAACCCACCCACTGCAGAGACTTGAGAGACTGTGGCTTTGCACTCACCAGGATGGTACAGTGGGCAACCCACCCACTGTAGAGACTTGAGAGACTGTGGCTTTGCACTCCCCAGGATACATCAATGGGCATGGAGCCCCGTCGTGGATCTGGCGTGGTGCTGTGATCCGGCTGAGGTGCCCCCCCCCTTCCCTTCCTCCTGAGCTGCCTGTTGTATTTCTATCTGATGCCCCTGCAGTGTTCTCTCCGTTCCAGGACAGGTATCGTGTGTGGGCCTTGCCCATGCATTTTGGGCCCAGTGGTTCACGGACATTAAAATGTGCATACCTGTACTACTAATCGTGATGTATATATTTGGAATGTGTATATATTGATGTATATATGTGCTTACTGATTTTTTATACATTACAATGGTTGAACTCATTTCCTTTTGTCTTAGCATTTATCCAGGGGGGTTGGGGGTTGTTACTGTGATGTTCGGAAATGCATTGGTGTGTGTGTTGTAGTGGGTGAGGGTCGGGTTGGGGGTGGGGGTGTTGCGTGTGTGTCCCCCTGACTTTTGCCTCCCTCCTCCCCTATGTCGTAGGTGCAGTACTCACCGTTGTCTTCGGCGCCTACGTTGCTGTTGATCGTAGAGGAGCAGGAAGACAAGCGCAGGGAGTATTTGTAGTTCGGGCTCCATGGTGGGCTCCTTCCTCATGGAGTGTGTTAAGGTGAGCGTTTTCCCATTGCAAACGCTGTTTTCGCCGTGTTTTTATCCACGGTGAATCCGCCCCAGAAAAGGTGGCGGATTGGCGGGTTGTGATACTGTAGGCGGTACATTGCTGCCTGCTTGTCTGTACTGCCGTGGTGGTCAGAGTGATAAAGTGGCTGTCTATGTTGGCGGTTTCCGCCACGGTCATAATTCCACTTTAACACCATCCGCCAGGGTTGTAATGACCACCTATGTCATGTTAACTGATGGCTCCTGCTTGGGAGCTATAGATGGTACCTTGAGAGCAAATTATACAGTTTACAAGTCTCAGGAGTGATAGAAGCCTACTGCCTTCGAGGAGTCTTTCCAGCACAAGTAACCAAATTGGTTGCTCGTACCACAGCATGCTGTTCTTCTGAACAGCTTAAAGAGGCAATTTAGACTGATAGGCAATATGGGTTTGGTGTTGTTCACAACTTCAAACAGTTATGGTCCCAGAGAGGTTTATGACCTCTTCCAGTTCCCCAGTCTGAAACAATGACTAAGGGCCTGATTCCGACCCTGGCGGTAAAAACCGCCAGGGCCGTGGTCCGTGGGAGCACCGCCAACAGGCTGGCGGTGCTCCTTTGGGCATTCTGACCGTGGCGGTACAGCCGCGGCCAGAAACGGAAAGTCGGCGGAGTACCGCCGGCTTTCCGCTGCCCAGGGGAATCCTCCATGGCGGCGCAGCTTGCTGCGCCGCCATGGGGATTCAGACCCCCATACCGCCATCCTGTTCCTGGCGGTTTCGGCCGCCAGGAACAGGATGGCGGTATGGGGTGTTGTGGGGCCCCTCGGGGCCCCTGCAGTGCCCATGCCAATGGCATGGGCACTTCAGGGGCCCCCGTAAGAGTGCCCCACTTAGAATTTCAGTGTCTGCTTAGCAGACACTGAAATTCGCGACGGGTGCTACTGCACCCGTCGCACCCCTTCCACTCCGCCGGCTCCATTCGGAGCCGGCTTCCTCGTGGAAGGGTGTTTCCCGCTGGGCTGGCGGGCGGCCTTTTGGCGGTCACCCGCCAGCCCAGTGGGAAACCCAGAATGACCGCCGTGGTCTTTTGACCGCGGTACGGTCTTCTGGCGGTTCCCGCTTGGCGGGCGGCTCCCGCCGCCCGCCAAGCTTGGAATGACCCCCTAAATGTATCTTTTTTTGGATACATTACAGTTACCAGCAAAAAATACTATTGTGAAATGATTAGCCCATAGGAAATGAAGAAGCCACTAGGAAATGTGCCCTTAGTTGTACAGCCTTTAATGGAGAGTGGAACAATGACACACAGGATTAAACAAGCCAAAATTTCTTAATGACTTCTGTTGACATATGGGAGGAATTAAAAAGATTACAGGAAGAAGTAACAGAGGAAGAACAGCAAAGTTGTATGAGAGCAGGATGTGTCAAAAGGAACAAAGTTGATGTTTGGGTTTCAAGTAATGAAAGAGTAGTGTTGCAAAATAGCTTACTATCCCCAATGAAAAGATATTGCCATGCACAGGTACACATAGGCAGAGACGCAATCATCAGAACATTCAGACAAATATGGTATGTCCTATGTTTAATCTTAGGTTCATAGTGATTACCGAAGTCACATGTCTCCGATTTATCACCTGCCAGTGTGCAATGGACTGAAATATATTCTAGTTATTAACCGTATTTTCTCACACTGGGTTATTTTTTTATTTTGAATTCGGATTTTCAGTCTGGTATTAGAGGACTCATGGAGACAAATCACAATAGATGTGGTAAACGTAAGCACGTGTATAGGTTTAGCCGCAGTGACAATTATCATTATTATAGTATTGCTTATGGGTTTGAAAGTGCCCACAGCAAAAGATTCAGGCCAGATTACACCCACACTTGTTTCAAATTTAGCAAATCCCCTTGCAGATCAAAATTGATTTCGCACAGATGAGAAATATTTACACAGTGATAGGTCTAATGGTAATTTATCAGCAAATGGTATTATAAGTTGTTATATGACTATGTTGAGACAACGAAAGTTAGAGACTGTTACATGTGTAACAGCACCTTCATCAGTTAATGAAGGAATTACATATCACAGTTTACCCCCAAACTATGGAATTTCCTGTAGTCTGTTACTAACACTGTTTTATCAGCAGAAGTATCACCAATTCTTCTATTTAAATTATGATTTAGTGTTTTCAATTGTTCCTATCATGAAACATTTAAGTAGCATTGTAAAGGGGAAGAACATTGATTATGTCAGAGGTTTCTTTGAACCTTTATTGACATTTGGAGCAATATATGAACAAAATATATTTTAACCTGCCTTCTAATTGTGTCTTTTCCTGCCATATAATTTCAGTGACCCAGCATTTAACTAAATTACTTCCATTTACCTTCTTCCTCTATCTTAAAACATACATAAAGCCTTTATCGGAAATAAACATTTGGCATTGGAGTGTAATGCTCAAAAGACCATAACAAAAATATCATTTGGAACGGATTGAAGGGTGAAAGGAAAGAGGAAGTCGTTAGTAAAGACGGAGAGGACAAGTGGTCTCTAGGAAAACAGAGCAGTTATTAGAGTTGTGTGAGGTCCGTAGGTCTCTGGGCCCCAGCGCCACTGCACTTGTCGCTCCATTGATAACTAGGCCTCAGGAGAGAAAGTGGATGAGGCAGAAAAAAAGAAACAAAAGGAATACAACAGACATAAGGAAGAAAGAAGGGGTTGCAAAGAAATAAAAGAAAGAAGGGAAAGAAAGAATTAGAAAATGAGATCACAATTAAGAGAAGAAATAGAGCAAACATGTGAAAAAGTATAAAAGGGAAGGAAGCTAGCGAATGAAAGATAAAAAGGAAAAAATAATGAAAGAAAGAAAAGAAAGAGACAAATGAACATAAGAGGAAAAAAGAGAGATGGTGAGAGAAACAAGCAACAAAAGAACCAGGGCTTGTATCTACTGAGACATTTCCCATAGACACAGAATGGGAAAACCACTTTGACAATTCGGGTCCTGACAAGTAACTTCTGGGTTCCACATACAGATGGAAAAAGAGGGATTTGTAGTAAAATGTGAATTGACAGATAAAGATAACAGAAGCACCAGACAAAGGAAGAAAGATCTAAAAAAAAGTGAAAGGACGCATACTGAATCAAGGGAAAGAGCAAATAAAATAGCCAAAAAAGAATGAAGGGAAGAGAAAAAATAGTGAAAGTATGAACGCCTGATAAAACAAAAATAGAGGAATGAAACAAGGAATGAAATAACCAAGTTTTTGTGCATTAGAAAGAGGAGGTAGGAGAGGAAGAGGGAAATAAGAAAGAGAGAGGAGTAGAAAAAAACAGTTGAAAGAAAGAGCAAAACTGTTATTGTGTGGATTTTACGAGCTGGAAAGAGAAAAGTGGGGGGGGAGAAAACATTGAGAGTAAACAAAAACATGAAGTGAGGTAGGTGAAACAGACCTTCCCAAATAAAGATGGTAGCTAAGAATATATTTAATTGGCTCCCCCACGTCCTGAAACAGAAGGCAGAGTGTGGAACAGCAGGGGGCACTGCAGAACAGCAGGAGGTGCATTAGCAGAGTTGTATTTGACCCCCACTACAGCAATATTGAGGTGCTCCAGATCAGGATTGGGGGTATAGACAGATCTGTGTTCCGGCACAATGCTGGAATAACAGAAGGGCAGGGGGTGAGGAATGAGAAACAGAGCAAATGAAAAGGGAAGCTTCAGTGGACAGGAGCAGAAAACAAAGTAAAAAAAAAAAGTCCCCTACAGACCAGATAAACAGAACAATGCATAAGTATGAAGTAGTTGGTCCCTGCTCCCACACAGAAGGAGAGACAAAGAGACATGACTGACCCCTAGTAAGCAAGGATTTTTAAATGACACTAAAACTAACAAATGCAAATAGCTGAAAGCCCAGAAGTATACTCATAAGTATACAAGAAGTCGAACGCTTACACTCAACCTACAAAAGGAGCAGTTTTGCACAGTTCGGAGAAAGATGTAACACATTCAGCAGCTGAAAATCAAGGATTCCTGGCTACTAATTGGCAGCATGTAGAGAAGCTATGTATATATAGGCCAAAAGCGAAGACTGCTATATATATGATGTAGGTACTAGTTAGTGTAGACATGTATTTTTACTTCAAAGTGTTTGGACCTTCACGCTAAATGAGAAAGATCTCACCATACTGGGTGCTAATATCATATGTGGAAGGAATGCCTATTACAAACTGTTAAAAGGCAGGTATGGGACATTTTATCGGGAAGTAGCTTTTCCAAAGATTTATTATGTGGAACATTTTAATGATCCAGTTTGGAGCAAGAGTCAAAATGGAGCAATTGCTTCAGAAATTGCAGGAGATATGTTTGGGGCCATAATTCCACCAGTAGGTGTGATCTTGAATGACATCAAGATAAGAAAGTTGTCAACAATAGTAGATAAGTTATCTACAGACACCCCTGGTGCCCAATTGGTAATGGATACAGAAATGGTAGCTATGAGATCAGTGGTTTTACGAAATCGTCTTGCTTTAGACATATTACTCGCAAAGGAGTCGGAGTTTGCAAAATGCGACATGCCCAACAATGTTGCACATACATCCCTCAAAATAGTAAAGAGATAAGAAAGTACATTTCAAACATGACCGGCTCAAAACAAGATCTCAAAGAACTGAAAGCAACAGGTGCATGTGAAGCTATAGGAAATGGTTTTATAGCCATTGGTAGATGGTTTGGTAATCTGGGAAGATATATTGTGGGAACCATACTGAGACCCTTATTGATGATGATGTTATCATCCCTAGTTGCAGCTGGATTTCACAAATAATACAAGGTACTGAAGGAGAAAAGAGCTAAGAATAGACAGAAAAGGGAAGAGATAGAAATGGAGACTAGGAGAAGCCTGCATTACAGTAATGTCAATCAGTTAGGGGATTTCAGAAGATCTTACCGGAAATGAACCTCTGAAGTGTAGGCTGTCTCATTGAAAATGAGAGTTGGATGAATTCAAATGATGAGCAGATGTACAACTTGTTGAACATCATAATTTCCAAATATGGATTCTCTCTAAAATGCTGCAGGTTTGAAGGCTTCCATTTGTTTCAGAATGAAATGAACTCTGTAATACAAGAGAAAGATAATCCTAAACTGCTGCTGTATGTCTGTATAGCCTTAATGATCAAGCATTTTTGAGTTTTAAATCCTTTGAATTAAGTTACTTCTTTGTAGAATGATGCATAGTTGAATTAAATTAACTATTTCATTGATCAATGTGTGCATGTATATATTTGTGTATGTGTGTGTATGCACGGTTGTCACTTGGTAGTTATAGTTAGGTCTCCTTTTCTATAAAAGAGTGTGTATTTGTTTACTGATTGGTTTGGCCCCATTTGATGAATCTTCATGAAACTTTTCAAAAAAAGTTCATCCACCTCAGCTCTTTCCTGGAAAGTTCAGGGGTGATCCATCAAGTGGAGGCTAAGAAAAAAGGAGTGTCCTAGAATGCTAAATTCTGATGTATTTTCTATTATCTTCTTCTTTAAGAAAGGTTTTAGAAAAAGCTGCTTAATGGAATTACACCAAATTCGGCAGGAAGCTAGATCTTGGTCTTCATATTGTGCTTTTTGTGATTTGGCTTAAATACATTCAATAGTGTTAAGAAATTAAGGGTCAAAAAGAGTTGCATATTTTTGGCAGTTGGGATCCTAAGAGTCTCTGAGACTCTCATGGGGGTACCTATTGTGAGACTCCTGTGAGAGCAAGCTTTCTGATTGGCTGCCAGCAACATGATGAAAATATTGTTAGCAGTCATTACAGTACTAGAGGACTTAGGCCCTCATTCTGACCTTGGCGGGCGGCGGAGGCCGCCCGCCAAAGTCCCGCCGTCAGGTTACCGTTCCGCGGTCGAAAGACCGCGGCGGTAATTCTGACTTTCCCGCTGGGCTGGCGGGCGGTCACCTTCAGACCGCCAGCCAGCCCAGCGGGAAAGAGGCTTCCACGATGAAGCCGGCTCGGAATCGAGCCGGCGGAGTGGAAGCTGTGCGACGGGTGCAGTTGCACCCGTCGCGTATTTCACTGTCTGCGCAGCAGACAGTGAAATACATGTAGGGGCCCTCTTACGGGGGCCCCTGCAATGCCCATGCCAGTGGCATGGGCACTGCAGGGGCCCCCAGGGGCCCCGCGACCCCCCCTACCGCCATCCGGATCTCGGCGGTCCGACCGCCGGGATCTGGATGGCGGTAGGGGGGGTCGGAATCCCCGCGGCGGTGCAGCAAGCTGCGCCGCCGCGGAGGATTCAATGGGGCGGCGGTACACTGGCGGGACCCCGCCAGTGGTGCCGGTCCGACCGCGGCTTTACCGCCGCGGTCGGAATCCCCATTGGAGCACCGCCGGCCTGTCGGCGGTGCTCCCGCGGTCCTCCGCCCTGGCGGTCAAAGACCGCCAGGGTCAGAATGACCACCTTAGTCCCCTGTCCTGAAGTTGTTTAAAAAAAATATGGTGGCTGTGTGGGGATACTCTGCCCCCCTAGGCCAACCTCCCTCTCCCCCAGGCTAAAAAAGAAAATAAATTGGCAATAAATGCTGCAAGACTCTCTCGGGATCAGAAGAAAACAAAACAAAATGGTGGCTGAGGTTCATTTATTCATTATAAGCCTTGGGGAGCCTACCCCTGGGGCCACAAACAATTAATATGGGAAGGTGGGGCATGCAGCCCCCCCCCCTTCCTGAGCTATTAGAGGCACCAGGACACCCACCTTTTGAATACAGTTCTGGGCCCTGGGGGATGGGTTCCCCACAGCTGAAATCCCCCAGGGAAGGGGCAGCATGCTTGCTCCCTCCCCCTTGACAACAGTCCTCATGGCAAAAGCTTGCCTGGAGAGGGGGGCTGCATGCCCCACTCCCCCTTTAAAATGTGGCCCGAGCCTGGGGGATGATGTCCCTGGGGCCCAAATCGGCCTGGGGATTACGTGCCCTCTCCCCTTTTACTATACTGCTGGGCCGTAGGGGTTGAGGTACACGGTGCCAAAATCATCCAAGGGAGTGGGGTCGCAGATGCATGAAGCAATTCAGGACTATCTAAACTGGAAATCCTAACAAGGTTCTTGTCTGTCTTAAAAAAAGGCAACAAATATGCCCATGACGACTTCAGGAAGCATCAGGCCTAAAGGAAAGGCCTTTGATTTGGCACACACATGTTCTGCATGATGAGAATGGCAGTACATTGAGAGCTGGTCATGCATGCAGACCACAGATATTAGAAGATGAAAGGGAGAAAGGTAACAATAATCATTTGTGATGTCCTTATTTTTCTTCTCAATGCCCTTATAAGGGTAGCTGTAGGTATAAACCACTGCCATGAATTGGGCTGTGTGAATACAGGATACTAGAAAGATCTATGGAAGATCCCTGCTCTCTGTCCCTGACTGCAATCACAGTTCAGCTACATGGGTGTTTGTAACAGATGGCCTACTGCCATTCTAGGATGGGATTCACACTCATGTTGTTCATCGTAGCAACTATTCAACCTCCTGAGCCATGCACCTCACCTCAGCTCTGATAAGAAGAAAGGGTGCCAGCATCAAAGGACCTACAAAAGTCATCCTTACAAGGTAAATTTTGTTACTGAGACAGCGTCTGAAACAGAACATCTTGATTATCTATCAGTGAGAATGAGACTCAAATCTAATGTCAAAACTTTGGGGAAACAGATTTCTCGATTTGTCAGCTGTGCGATAGGGCCTTGTACAATTGCTGAAACAAGATTAAATATTGTACTGAATCCTTCTTGCCAGAGAAAAGCATGCACAAACAATGCATATTAACAAAACCCACCTACAAATTCCACTGGATGGCAGACCATGAAAGTGCCCAAAAACAAAAGATACTGGATGGTACATTATAAAAGTGCCCAAACACCTTACCAGAAAACATCATTAGTGAGAAAGCACATCAACCAGGACTCCTTAATTGCTAGCCTGAGGGGAACCTCAATCCAAAGTGAAAACACTGGAGATCAAATGTTTGCAGCTGCTCCAGTAGGAACTCAAGAAAGTGTTGGAACAAAATTAAATATTACACCCTTCCCAGGGATAAATATTTACAGCTTTATAATCTTCAGTGCATAAATTGCTTCCCCATACATAACGAAAGGAAATAAAAGAAATAGTTTGCAGCGTGAATGGGAACCTAACATATTACACAAAAACATTTTTTTCAATAAAAGTTTTAGTTCATTGTTTTTATTGAAGAATCAAAACATTAAATCATATCATAAGGCGGTATGTCATATAATCAACCATATAGAATGTGAACAATATATCAAAATAAAGAGAAATTTTTAAAAATGAATGTCAACAAAAAGGCAATATCTATTGAGTGAATTATAATATAAAAGAAGTAAGAGAGATAGAAAGAGGAAAAAGGAGACAGTAGAAAGAAGAAAGTAAGAAGGATATGAAGTACTTGTTGAGTTATAATAGAGTAAGAGATGATAACAAAATATTCTATTAAAATCTGATTCACAATACATGATAAAAGGCAAAAATGCAAAGCGGTAAATCAGCTTGTCTTGAACCCCAACCTGGAAATATCATAGGCACTGGAAAATGTTACTGCTATGCTCACACTCCACAACAAAAACTCTGCAGATTATTCAGTGCTTAATTTGAACCTGTGGTTGTGGATGGAGCCAACCAGCCCTCACATTTGGGTACCTGAACTTATTTTTAGGTCACCTTCTGCCAGACAGCAAAGCTGTCATGGTTTGCTAAAGACATCTAGGGGACATTCGGAAAGCTGACCTAAGAATGCATTCTGCCTGTTGCTTTACATTGGCTTTGAGGTTTGTAACTCACATTTTCTTGCTTTCCATTTGCTGGCTTTATTCATTTTAGGCTGTCCAGCTTGAGTCTGTACCCTGCCCAAACCTTACTTATAGTATCCTTCTAAGTGCTCCCCTTCTGTAAACAACCCTTTAAATCTTGTTCCTACCTGATCACATTTGCTGTGCATTCAAAGATCGAGGTCAAATGTAAGGCGCTGTCTTCCGAGGGTGTCTGTTTAATTTTCTTTCTCTGACTTCAAAGTGAAAGTGTTTATGTGACAATCCTGCTGGATACAGGGGTTAGGACAACTTTGTTCTAGTAATTGACAACATTTTAATAAACTGTGTAAGTATTTCAGAAGATATCAGAATTAGGAACACACATTAAACACATTTTTATATTTTTGAAGTGTGTTGGAAACAAATACTTGAATACTGTCAAAACAAATCCTTACACTAGGTGATTTAATTTCCACACATTTTGTTCTGTGTACTGTATAGTTTTATTAGTAAAACTTAATATTTGTGCAAGTATAATAGTCATTTCAATTGAAAATGTATTGTCTGCAATGGCAGTGTGCTACCAAACCATGAATACTCAACTCTATGTCACTCCACTCTACTCTGCACTACTCCACACCACTGCACTCTATTCTGAACCACTCCACTTTACACCACTTCATGCCCCTGCACTCTGCACCACTCCACTCTATACCACTGCACTCTAAGCCACTTCACGCTATGGCTCTCTAATCTACCCTGTTCCACTCTACTCTATGCCAATGCACTCTTCACCACTATACACTACACCACTGCACTCTTCGCCACTGCACTCTACACCATTTTAATCTAGGCCTCACCAATCTACATTTCACAGCTCCACTCTACGCCATTCTACTCTATGCCATTCTGCAAGACTGCACTCTGTGCCAACATACTCCATGCCAATACACTTTACTCTGTTACACTCAACTCTATGCCCTTGCATTCCAATCCACTGTCTGCCACTATAACCTACTCTGCACTACTGCACTTTATGCCTCTGCATTTTACTCTTCTACTCTATGCAACTGGACTCTACCCTGAACCACTTCACTCTACACTACTACACTCTACTCTGAAAGAATCTACTCTAGGCCACTGTATTCTTCACCCTCTAATCCACTCTGCATCACTCCACTCTATGCCACTGCACTCTATGCCATTCTACTCTTAACCACTTCACTTTACGCCAATGCACTCTACATAACTGCACTCTGTCACTGCACTCTATGCCACTGTACTCTTCTCTGCATCACTGTACTCTATGCCACTGCTCTCAACACCACTGTACTCCACTATACACCACTGCACTCTCTGCCACTGAACACTATGCCACTCTACACTGCACTACTCCACTCTACGCTACTTCACTGTACGCCACTGCACTCTATGCCAATGCACTCTATGGCACTTTATTCTAGTCTGCACCACTCTATGCTACTGTACTCCGCACCACTCTATGCCCCTGCACTCTTATGCCACAGCATTGTATGTGACTCAGCTCTACTCTGTGCCACTGCCCTCCTGCATCACTCAACTCTATGTCACTCCACTCTGCAACACTGTACACCACTCAACTCAATGCCACTGCACTCTAGGCCACTACACTCTATGCCACTGCATGCTAGGTCACTCTACAGTACTCTGCACCACTCTACTTTACTCTGCACCACTATACTTTGCGCCACTCCAGTCTGTGCCACCCCACTCTGCACCACTGCACTCTGTGCCACTCCACTCTGCACCACTGCACTCTACTATGCACCACTCTAATCTACGCCACTACATTCTACAACAATGCATTGGATGCCGCTGATTTTAATGCCACTGCACTCAATACCACTGTACTTTATGGCACTATACTCTGCAACACTGTATGGCAATGCACTCTATCCCAGTCCACTGTACTCTATACCACTCCAGTGTATGACACTGTTGGAAATGGCCCTTCCCGGAGGGTCCTCCTCAGAGTTTTAGCATTCCTTCTCCTCTTCTTCTGACGCTGTTTTTGTTGGTTTGAGGACTCTGAGTGCTTTTTCACTGCTGACCAGTGCTAAAGTGCATGTGATCTGTGTCTAAAACATGGTAACATTGGCTTCTCCATGATTGGCATATTTGATTTACTAGTAAGTCCCTAGTAAAGTGTACTGTGTGTGCTCAGGGACTGTAAGTTAAATGCTATTAGAGGGCTTGCAGCACTAGTTGTGCCACCCACTATGGTAACCTTTCAAACATACCTCAGGCCTGTGTCTGCAGTTTAAACTTCTGTTTCAACCTGGTAAGTGTACCCACTTGCCAGGCCCAAACCTTCCTTTTTATTTCATTGAAGACACCCCTAAGGTAGGCCCTGGTTTGCCTCAAGGGCAGGGTGCACAGTAATTCAAAAGATGCATCACAAAACAAAATAAAATTATGGACGGAGTGTTGAAACTTTTCAAACACTCACCCCCAGTCACAGATCTGGGTTTAATCCATCGTTATTTTGCTCACCACATCACCCCATTTTGAACCCAGCCATATGCAAATCAGTCTTCACCCTGTTCCACATGGGAACAGTCCAGCCCGAACTGCCAGGCCAGGACCTCCTGGACAGGAAACACACATCCTGGGACTGGTTTCAGTGTATCACCCTTCATCAGCCAGGCTAGCTTGAATCCAGTGGCCAGCGAGCAAGGGACCCACATCGGGGCATACCCCTGCCATGTAATGCACACAAGACAACATCACAAAATAAATTAAATGATGGACGGAGTGTTGAAACTTTTCAAACACTCACCCCCAGTCACAGATCTGGGTTTAATCCATCGTTATTTTGCTTGCCACGTCACCCCAGTTTAGACCCGCCACATGCAAATCAGTCTTGACAGTGTTCCCCATGGTAACAGTCCAGCCCGAACTGCCAAGCCAGGTCCCCCTTGGACAGGAAACAAGCATCCTGGGACCGGTTTCAAAATTCAAAAGTTGGACATATGCCTTTAAGATTAACATGTCCAGGTTATGAAAAACTTTTAAACTTGTTTTTCAGTATTACAAGGACTGTCTCTCCCGTAGGCTAGTATGGGGGTAAAATTAAAATACATCTTTTGGTAAAGGGGGTTTTAAAATCGCAGGTCAGAAAATGCCACTTTTAGAAAGCTGGCATTTTCTTACTTTAACCATCCTGTGCCTTAGCCTGCCTCCTATCCACGTCTGGTCTGTGTAAGGTTAGGAGCACCTAGCTTTGTGCATTTCATCCAGACAGCCATAAATACAAGACACTCAACTGCCCTTGCATTCATTTGCATACTGATGGGTCTTCCTGGACAGGAAGGGTGGAGAGGCTATCACTTACACTTCAAAGGGTAGTGGCCTAACCTCACCTGTAAATAAAGGTACCCCCCTGCTTCTATAATTCTAGACCTGGGACAAGGGGGAACCCTTCCAGCTCAAAATGTACACTGTCCCACTTGATCTGTATTTCTTCCTGTGTGTTTGAAAAAATGCTTGGTTCTGATCCCTAGCACACAATTATTCCATGTACAAATTAATTTATAAAACACAATGGGGGTCAATATGACCCAGGTGGTATTTGACCGCCAGGGCCAAAATGACGGGAGCACCGCCAACAGGCTGGCGGTGCCTCCCGGCGTATTTTGACCGCGGAGGTAGCGCCGCGGTCGCACCGCCGGGGCCGGTGGTATACCGCCATTTTAGCCCCGGCGGTGATAATCCACCAGGGCAGCGTTGCAAGCAGCGCTGCCCTGGGGATTATGACTCCCCTACCGCCAGCCTGTTTCTAGCGGTTTGCACCGCCAGAAAGAGGCTGGCGGTAAGGGGACTCAGGGGTCCCTGGGGGCCCCTGCACTGCCCATGCACTTGGCATAGGCAGTGCAGGGGCCCCCAGGCAGAGCCCCGTTGCGCATTTCACTGCCCGAATTTCGGGCAGTGAAATGTGCGACGGGTGCTACTGCACCCGCTGCACATCAGCATTGCCGCCGGCTCAATTATGAGCCGGCGGCAATGTTGATGTCACTTTTCCACTGGGCCAGCAGACGGTAACTCTGTTACCGTCCGCTGGCCCAGTGGAAATGTCAAAATAGGGAGCCAGCCATACCGCCAGCAATGGCGGTATTCTGGCGCCCTCAACCTCGGGTTGTAATGACCCCCTATGTATTTACTTATTTTTTCCTTGTGTGATATCATCAATGGACACATATAACATCAATCCGCAATAACTTAACATGATTTTAACACGTTATTCCATGAATTACTTTAATAAAACACTTTACAAAAAAAATTGGACATATTACATGCTTAGAAATAAATAGAATAAAGATACCAATCCACCTACTCCTGCTCACATCCTGAATCATCCCCTATCATACTCTATATTCAAACCCTGATTCAGCCATTCTACACATATAAAACAAAATACAACGGAAGAGCAGTTTTGATTTTTAGCCGTTGTAATGTGGCCTCGTCCGACCGCCAAGGTTGTAATGAGAGCCATAATGTTTCGAGGGTAGGCAAAAAAAAGCCACGTAGAACTGACACTGACATTTACAAATGTTCACTGCGTCACTCCATGACTTCACTGCATCACATTTTAAGGCCTGCTCAGAGCAGGCATAAAGTTGACACAGGGCTTTTTTCCAATGGGACTCTCCTCGCTTTGCTGGAGTTGCAGTGGTTTAACAACGCAACTCCAGCAATTTACTTTAGTGCCCACAGATGCATCAGAATTTCTAATGCATGTGTGAAAATGTGTTCTGTACTATAAATAGAGTGCATCCATGGCATCATTAGGGGAGGTGCAGCAGGTACAAGACATCTAACTTATCAATGGTGATGAGTCAGTTTCTTGTAAATGAGGCCCCTAGTGTGTATCTTACTTGCCTTGATTAGGACTGTACTCCCTACTTGGACAGAGTGCAAACCTCTGCCTACTAGAGACCCAATTTCTAACAGACACTCTACACAACACCATACTATGCCACTCCAATACAGAACACTCTTTGCCACTCCACTCTATAACACTCTACTCCACTGTTTGCCATGTCACTCTATGACAGCCCACATCACTCTGCTCTATGCCACTAGCTTTTAGTCATTTTGAACAGCAGCCACGCTGGTGTAAAACATGGCCAAAACACAATGGCAAAACCAATAGCTCTTGCATATTGAACACCTATTAGCTGTGCCAATGCTTTTTCCTTATCAGCCTTTCAAACAGAGGAAGACAGAAAAAAGCACACAAAGGGACAGAAGTAGGAAGAGAAAAATGGAAAAACCATGTCTAAAGGAGAAAGCAGGCATTAACAAAATGCAAGGGTGAGATAAAGAGGCAGGGAGTGCCTCTTGCTGAATTAAATAGGCATAAGGTGGAATCAACACTATGTAGGTTTTTTTATTCGGCCCCTGGCCTTCCATATTGCCATCCCTGGGCTTCCAAGCAAAATATTAGGTCTCTGCACTTTTTTTGTTTACAAATTAAGCACTGAGATTATCTAAAAGATGAACAACCAACGCACTATCCCAAAATTGCCCCTGCCCAGGTGATCACCTTCACTTGATAAACATAAACATAAAATTGTATTTTAGGAGTTTTAGAAAGTGCGAACATAACCCAAGGGTATCAGAGAGCTGTAGAGAGTAACCCACCATTCCCTTTACATTACATATAGTTTCCCATAATATGAACCCTAATAAACAGTCTAAGCTAATTTTTCCTGTCATATGCCATAATGAATAATGGGCAGACCTGACAACTCACATAGTGCCACCGTGTGACATGCGATTTTGGCTCCCCTCACATGTTCTCCTGGTTCTCCTGGTCACATAGTGGCAGCGTAAATGAGCTGAAACCACCTTAACAGAGATTTTCTGTTGGTTTGTGGAGGTTTTTAACTGCAGATGTCTATTAATGGGTGTGAAAACACTTCAGGACATCGGCAGTATCCTCAGCAAGCTTTTGTTTTTTGTTTGTTAGAGGAGGAGGTTTGGGGCCAGGATGGGGGAAAAAGTGCCTCTGAGGTGCTTCCCAGCACGAGGCCGAGCCCCCTCCAAGGCCCAGCCCCCTCCTCACAGTATGGGATTTTTGGGGAATTTTGCAGAACTGAATGAGTGCTGCATCTAAGCGAGAATAATGACCTTGGTAAAAGGCTTTCTGATTTATTCTCGATCACAACATTATGTCAAGAATCTACTTAGCAAAATCTGCTTAACCACTTTCTTGAAAACACCTATGGATGGTTAGACCGAATCTTCACCGAGAGAGAGTTTCACAATTTGGAAATCTGTGAAGATTCAGTAAATCTCGGAGTCAATGAGGGAGCTCAGGGCACTGGTTTTGAGCTGAGGTCCCTGCCCTCATGCCCTCCCTTGAGGCATCCCCTGGTACCTCTGAGACTCAGAGCGAGGCCCATTCTTGGAGGGCACAAGACAGAAATGGTGGGGAGGACCCAGCTCCAGTCTGTACTGTGCCGCACCCTCGGCTATCAACAGACAAGGTACTGAAGCCAGCAAGCTAACTGGGTGGCCCCTCAGCACTAACTAAAGCCTCCACGCGCTGTTTGGGCATTCCCGATGCATTCAGGATGAAGTGCAGCTTGACAAATACTGCATCGTGAGGATGTTTTTATTAATTTAAAAAAAAACAGGATGACTGGAAAGAGCAGGATGACTCTAAAAGACAAACAATGTTCTTTGGGAGGGAAAACAAAAATGTGCTTATAATAGCTCTGAAGTTATCGTATTGACCCCATTCTTGCTAGAAGCAATATGGTCGGTCCTTAAGTGAGGGCAAAAACTCTTTCGCTTACAGTGTTGTTTGTGAGCTGTTACGGTTTGGTAGGAAGAGAGATGCTCCTTCTGTCTAAGCTGCGAGCAAGCTAGGTTCTTTAATCACTGTATATTTACATTTTAACATGACCCGTTTTTTCAGTTGTTCATTGCTAGTTCTCAAAACAAAGCCAGCAGAATCTTTCAAAGGAAGTAATAATGAAGCAGTTCCGCACTTCAGAGATGTAATACTGGCTCTGGCACCACTCACAGGGCCCAGGTGGCATCACTGATGCATGCTCACCCCTCTGCTGAAACGCAATTGTAGGATGCGCTTTCACTCACTGGGTCACAGCTCAGTGTCAGCTGTCGTCTGGATGTCACGTAAGCTTAGCATGAACATATTTCGCTCACAAATATTCCAGGAAAAGCCAGAAAAACTTCAGGCTCTGGACAAAATTATTGAAGTTATGTTCGAGTATTTTTCTGATCAAAGCACGAAATAAAGCTTCATGGAAAAACAGGATAGCATTCCTTCGAGTTGATAGGGTGTTTTTCCCAAAAGAAGAGGGATGCAAGGTTTTCCAGAATTTTTTAATCTAGCCTACAGACTGTGAAGAAAATGCCTTTGTGTACAATTCCAACACTTACCACAGGCTTTCGGTCAGCCCATCATTAGTTGTCTTTCTTGTCAATCTCTTTTGTCTTTTCATTCAATGGCTTTCCTTCCCCTTATGTTTGTCCCTCCTGTGGAGCATTGATTCTTTACCATCCTGCTGATTGGAAGAGTTGCACCCTTGATTACATTCTTGAGTTCTGCTTCTTTTTATATCCCCGCTCCCTTCTGTGTGTCCCCCATGTCCAAGCCGGTCTGTTACTTCTTCTACCCATCATTGTCCTGCTCTACTTGCTTTTCAATTTTTTCAACACCCCGGCTTCTCCATTGCTCCTCTGTCCCACAGCATCACCACTCAATGGTGTTGAGTTAATTCCCCTCCTCCTTTGTTACTTTAACGGAGCACCTTGTCACATTATTTTCCTTATTTGGGGAGCTTCGTAACTGCAATTTGCTACTGTGTTGCTTCTTTCCATAAAAAGCACTTTTGCAAACTTTTTAGATTTTTTAAAATTGCCGCACAAAGGGATCCAGGTCCGCCATCTTGAAGCAGTAAATAAAAAATTGGTCCAGAAGCAACTTGACATATATATTCACATGCATAGTTTTAGACAATGCTTTTACACATATGCAACAATTTTTTTTTTCTTTTTGCCAATGCTGTTCAGCCTTATCAGCGAGCATTGGCAAAGCCAAATTGTTGGCTAACATCCTTTAAGGGCTGGACCAAGGGCATTTGAAAATGCATGGTACTAATAAAACCTTTCCCAAGAACGAGGTACCTGTTGTTTTGAATTCCTCCATTTTCTAATATTTGTCAGTGATTTCCTGTTGTTATTAGCACACATGAAGTTGACTACTGGTGCATTTCATTTCTGTCAGTCTGAGCCAATGTTCCAGAAAGCAGATCCAGTTGCTGTAACAGTTACCTTTTCTGTGTCAGGATCGGAGATCTATAAACAATTTAAAATGTTGAACTCATTCATCAAAATCTAAGTTTTATTCCTAAGGGGTGAAATTTTTATTCCCTGCCTTCATTGTTCCAGTGGGACTGTGTTGCAGTACGAATTGTTGACCATAAGTGGTGTTTGATGTACTCCAAATGGGACTGGAATGTATTTGCAGCTTTTTCGACACCTTTCAGTCTCCAGTAACTGTAGAAGTGTATTTTCCGAATTGCAATTGTCATACTCCTTTGTGGATGTGTGTTTTGTATTAACATATCAGTCTAGAATCTTTTTTTCTAAACCTCTTCCATTTAGTTTCAAGTACTCTCATGTCCCATTCAATCCTCCAGAGTGTCCCACTTTTACAACTAACACATATACTTACACTTGAGGAGATCTCTGCAAACAAGACAGAGATGTCTATACAGAAAAGAGACGAGAGGAAGAGGCAGAGGTGTCCGGACATAGGTTTGTGAACTGTATTTTGTTTAGTACATGAGTTCTGCTACTATAGTAGTACTTTCAGTACTACTAAATGCATTTTCTGAATACCCCTCAGACTTTAACTAAGGCTTTATTGATTTGGGTTGATGTGTACAACTGGAGACGAAACATATCAAAGATGAGATAAGCAAAGAAAGCCTGCATGAAGACACATCTCAGTCTAGTCCACAGAAACCATCTAATAGAAACAGGGTATCCCACAGTCATGCTGCAGAGGCTCCTGGCCCACAACATGCAATGTGAACTCCATGAGAACAGCAGCAGTCAAACTTTGCAATTGTGGCTTTCCAGAAGGAATTTACAAGCTAATAAGCTGGGGGGAGGGGAGTGTAATCAGATGACCGGTCCACTACTGTGCTGAAAATAGATGTTAAGAGTAACACAATCCAATTAATTGATTTCAGAAGGATAAAAAAATTATTGAGTGGGCCACTGGAACTAAAATATGTGACATGTCCTATACAGATGACTACAATGGATGAAGTAAGCCTGCTGAATCATGCACCACGCCAACCAAAATCTTCAACCTAGTTACAAGCGTATTTATGCATTCTATGCCTGTAGTGGAGGAAATTCTGTTAGAGGATTCTCTGACAGATTTACCACTTTCTTCACAATTCAAATGATTTTCATTTAACACTTAACTCCAAGCAATACTTTTAAACTTTAGTTTAGAGCAAAAATATCCCATGTGGTGGTTGGCTGCAAATGAAGACTGGGGGGAGTTTCATAACTCAGACTGTTTTGATGGGAGCCTTCTGTATAGCCCATGTGTCACAAATGAAAACCTGTGGATGGGGAGCACTGCATCTGTGCAGCCAAAATGCAATCAAGATCAGTGGCAATAGGAAACGTGCCGTAGTATGCACTACATAGAAAGTAAGCTATTATCATTCAACAGGAACTGGAGACGGGAGATAAAAACACAGAGCACAACATTTGAGTAATAAACATATGAAGCAAACAAAGGTTGTCAGAAATTGAATTATTACTTGGGGTGGGTGACTATCCACCACAAGGACGAATCACAACCCTTGGCAGGATGACCTCAAAGTCCCTACATTAACCTAAGCTCAACCCCCAAAGTAGCTATGGGACACAGCAGACAGGTTTAAATTAAGGCAAAGTGTATAGTATTTATGCAGTACCAAAACAGTAATAAAGTTGAAATGCAGCATGATCAAAATCCAAACCAAATTAGAAATGTAGAGCAAAATTTAGTAAAGAAAATGACACAAAATGACTAAAATCCAATAGAAAACCGGAGACATTTTTTTTTAAGGTTTTAAGAAGGAATAGCGTCAACAGACATAAAGTGCCAATGATAGGCAATGGTCGCAGTAGAGCAGGATCTAAGATCAGTTTGACACTGACAGTGATAAAGCACAGGTTAGGTATACCAACCAAATTCATCCTAGTCAAAGATTTTATCTTTAGTCCTTTATTCCCAATCCACCACAGGAGCTCAATTTTAAACCCACCCCACGGATCTCAGGGGAGGCATTACAGACTAACATAGTGTCAGTCAGAGGCCAACATTAGGGTACAGTGCCACTAGTTAGCTGGGCAGTTGAAGGAAAGGCCACTTGTAGTTGTTGTATCCCTGTAGCTTGAACAAGAGGTCATCCTTATGATGCCTAGAGTTTATTTATTTGTCCTGGGTACAAGAGGGTGAGCACATCCACTTCTTAAAGGCTCTTTTGAGATCTCAAAGAACAGGTTCAATCCTCTTCTGATCTTCCACAGGTCAAGTCGTGTTCTGAGGATGGGGCTGTGGTTACTACATTTATGCCTGGCACCAGGATGTGTGTGGAGAATACTCCTGGTCCCTCCCTAACCAACAGGGTAGATGTTACCAGGAGTAACCCTACCCACTCTTTGCAGCATTTCCTGTGGACCCTACAGCAACCAATTTTAAGGGTCTCTAGCTACCTAAAACCAAGGTGGCAGTAATGTTCTTCTCCTGTGCAGAGCTTGTTTGCCTACTACTGAGGTGTGGCCATGGAACTATGATGCCCTTCCTCAGTGGTTACACTACCCCAGTGATAGAGGAAGCTCTTCCCCCACCGGAATTGGTGCCTGCCTGACTAGGGGTACAAAGGAAGAGCTTGTTCAGGTGTAGGCTAACATTTACCTGTGACCGGATAGGTCTATTTGAAGTTAATCAAGTTACTGGGCACAGGCCACCGGCCATACTGTTGAGGGACCAACAACACCTCCTCAACACACCAGGCCTTTGTTGTACTCTGAAAGCATTATTCACACCACATCAAGAGGCCTATTTAACTGGCAGATGACAGTTAGAACACATGCAAATTGGCCTCCAGAAACCTTAGGCAGGGAAGGGTAACTTTCGAATAGTACATTTTCATTAGTAGTTATTCAAAATTAGATTTTACTATTAAAATGGGTTTTGATGAGCTATTACAAAGAGACTTTGAATTACATGCCTAGCTGATTCCTAATTGAAACTAGCCTTATTAAATGTAATAACATAACCCAGTGTTTCCCCTATTATCAGCCAGTCTTGCTGCTACAGTGAAAATAGCTTTTGCGTCTTTTTTACAACAAGGACATGTTTAATATAACATTTTACATGCCCTACTTTTAAAAGGATTGTTTTGACCTGCCAAAAGGGGCTCATTTGACAGGTTGAATTAGCAATTTAAAACTGCAACAGACCGGTTACAAATGGTAGGCCTGCATCGAGGTTTGCACTATCATTATAGTGGGAGCCACAATTGACACTGCAGTCCACTAGTGACATTTACCGTTCAGGCTCTACATACACTTTGTGCCATGTTCTAGAGAGTTGTGGGTATGTTTTATATGCCAAGTAGGGTTAAGCCAATTTCCTCGTTGTGAAAACGGGCACAAAGGCACTTTATTCCTGGTTAGTAGGGTTAAAGTATACAGAGATCTGCAATCAACCAAAACAGTCAGGACAAAGTTCTGGGTTGAACCATGCAAAAAATGGTCATTCCTATAAAGGTGTATACAAAACTTATTTTTACCAACTAAGTAGAAAATATCACTACATGATCAGAGGTGAACTTAGGAGCAATCTAATGAAAAACTGGAATTGAAGGAGATCCCCCTAGAGAAATGTTTATTATGGTGCTCCCAGAATTCTATGGTGGATAAAAAATGTCTAGGGTTTGTTACAGCATATTTTAGAAAGACTGTGTTTAGAGGCTGAACTGGGACAGTTTGCATTTAGTAGACTGAGGAGAAATGTTAAAGCAATCTTTACAGTAAGAATCACAGGATTGTGGTTTCCAAAGAGGATCACTCAGTCACAAATTGGCTTACTATGTGATCACAATAACAAAGTTAAGGGTGAAGAAGAAGCTCCAAGCCAGAGGAGTAACTGCCAGATGTTGAAGCAGGAGACAAGTTACTCAGAGTAACACAATAGTGTATCACTGCTATTAGTGGCCAGAACAGTGATAGAGCAGAGAGACAACATCCTTTGCTAGAAATGTAAGTAAAGCAACAATAAAGGTTATTTCCACGTTGGATGCTAAGTGGATTAGTATTTTACAATGATCCATGAGAATTGCAAAGATGTCTGCACATACCAGCCCATGAACAACATGCTGTATGAATAACTCAAGCTGTTCATAGAGAGATAGACTTTTGGAGGACATTGTAAGATCATTCTGTGCTCCCGAAAGAAGTACTGGAAACTGGCATATGGCTGTGTAGCAGTCAGGTAGATCATTCCATACCAAAATGTCATACAGGTAACAGTTTGTACTTTGGAACACTACATCACAAGATGGCGGGCATTGCTTAACATGTGGACTGGGTATGTGCAATGTTCGATGACCCTGCTTCTAAGACGCTTGGACTTCTCATTGTCTACAGTTCATTGTCTAGAGAAGTTGTTAGAGAAGTGAATGACTGCTGTTAAACTATTAAAAGTACTTTTATATTTAGCACCAAATCATTCTCAGAAGTTAGTATGTATTGTTTTAGCACGCATTTGTAGTAAGTACTCACTGGGCACACATATCTTCAAGTTGTGCACATGCAAATAAATGGGCAAGAACACTGCAAATTGTGTGCAACTGTTTTCTGAATCAGGAGCAACATCATAGAAACGTTCCACTTGTTAACATCCCACCCCTAATTAATCAAGGAGGGTCAATGGGTAGGACAGGTAGAAACCCTGCACAAGAAGAAGACAGCTGACTCTCCCCCACAATGTGTCTTTTATAATGTTCTGCACAAGAATCACACACATTCAAAGCATGGCACACTCAAATTGTTACTTGCACAGCAAAGATCATATTATCAATGTTTCAAAATGCCAGATACTTACAACTTACTTTTATTGGCTGTTAAATACATAATTGGATGCACAGAAGAAAAGGTATGTTTAATTAAGGCAAAAACACAAGGAAACAAAGAACTACTGTTGCACATTCATAACAAATGTTTAGCTCATTGCCTTGCAGTGTTGCAACACAAGTACATCCCTTCATTGTATGAAAACAAACAAAACACTAGAAAGTATGTAGCTCAAGTACAACAAACATGTTGTTTTTTGCAATGTGACAAGCATTCTTGTTAATGAGGCTTAGTTAGGTGAACTAAACGAAAACTATACCATGTACTATTTTATTGTAAAATATTTTACTTGTACGCACTGGTACGAAGAACAGGACAATCCATTTGCATTGTTGCATTTAATTCAATTTAAGGCAGAAAGATTCTGTGGCAGAATAGCATAATTAGTACCACTGAGTGATAGAGCAATTTTGCACTTGTAATCTCACAATGTTTTACTAATGCTTTGTCATGATTTCATAAAAAATAACAATGGTCCTCGAGGCAAAATTACTAGGACTATTAAGATAAAATGGGAAGTACACGAATTGTTGTGAACATTTGTGGATTGTTTTTGTTTTGTTTTTTACCTTCACTTTCTTTTCTCAGAATACGATATCTTGCAGGGGCAATTGCGCATTGGAAGAGTTTACCAGAAAAGAAGTAAGAATGCAGGATGCATCCTTTATTAGATGTGAAATGGCGGGCTCCAGCGTTTCCCCTATGAACCTTTTTGAAGTGCAGAAGTCGGTGTTTTTGCTGTGGTCTTCAAGGAAACACCGGCTGAATATTTGGCTAATCCAGATTAAAGCTTTTTTTAAAAACATTAAATTTAAGATTTATTGAGATTAGTTAGCTAGGTTTATATTATTTTCTTGAGAGGCTATCATTACCCCATATCGAAGAAAGTATGTTGTTCTGTATTTCTAGTGTGCAGTAACATTTATAGTGGGTTATCTGAAGAAACAGCAATAGTATTCGAACACTGTGAATAGGTTGACATAATATTGCTGTTCTTGGGACAGAACTGAAAACTGCATCCCACAATCCACCCCTCCCATTTTCAGACATTGACAATGTAAATTAGGCATTGTTGTTCGCAAATAAAACATGTGACTAATGATGTTAAAGGGGTGAGTGTTAGCCTAACCTTGAGATACCAAACCATGTTGAATGATAGAGTAGCACATTTGAATATTTATGTATAATTCCTTTATTTTAAACAGTTTTGTGAAAACTATATTGAAAACGTAGAGGGAAAGAAATGATTTAAATGGATCCTTCACCTTAGCTGTTATTTTGGTAATTCAAAAATCATTAATTCAGAGTAGGAGTTCAAAGTTACCTACCAGTACAGTAGATAGTGGTGCCACATGTCTTCTTTCTGTCTGATCCAATTTCCCTTTTCCCTTCTGGATGAAGTACAATTCCAGAACTGTGTAAGATTGGATAGTGGAATGAGGAAGTCTTTTGCCATTCTTGAAAAACTGGTGAGTCCATATTTCGTTTCACATTTGCTCTGACTAGCGCAAAATTGATTTTGCGATAATTATTTATTGCAAGAATGACAGATACACTCACTAAAAATGCCAATTGAGTTCTTTTTGGCACTGCCAATGTGCTTTTTCATGATATATAGCATGAGCAAAAAACATTAATGTTGCACATCATAGGCAAAATTAAAATAACAAGTGCAATAACGATGCAGATTCATATGATAGGCAAGGCTGGGCCATTTTGCAGGTTTGCAAATCTGTCATGATGCATGCATGTGATGCAGTCATTTTTTTACTGATCTGAGATGGATGGTTAGACAATATATATAGGAAAATTAAGTAGCAAGAAAGTACTTTTATTGATAAAGCAGATGGGTTGCCAACAATTTGCTGCCTGGCACTCCAATTCTAAAGCTAAAATAGAACCATCAGTAGGTGAGGCAAAGAAGCATCTGAGAAAGGGGGCAACAAGGGGGTGGTGGGGAATGCACTTTAGGGCGAGAACAACACAGGGAGAAGGGAGAGCAACACGGAGTGCAGAAAAAGTAAACCTTAAGAGAAGCACACAGACGACAGAGAGCAACAGGGAGCTGGGGAGGGAGAACCACACAAGGGAGAAAGCTGGAAAACCTATGCACTTAATGGATTGCTTAACAGAGCAAAATAAAAATAATCACAGTGAAAATCTTCTCCTCCCAGGGTTTTGTCAGGGTAGGTTAACAGCACCAACACACTTCCCTAGTATCTGTATGATTATATGTGACAAAATACCTGTGCACAGCCTGAAACATGGTGTGACAACATTCCACTTTTCGAGGCATATTGGCTTTAACAAATACTTTTTGCAACCAATAAGCCTGGACTACTGCTTTCATCATAACTTTTCATAATAACCAGAACAAACCTATGTCATCTGGCATTACTATCCCCAGTGCATGTGTGAGGTCAATTGTTTGTTCCATAAGTAACTCAGGCCCACTATTTCCAGCATGAGCTTTCCCACAAGGCAACCATCAGGCACACAGTTATGTAATTACAAAAGTAAACAAAATTGCAGTTGACTAAACAAAATACTATCTCTTCTATGCGGACCTGTAAGGACTCTCACACAGCAAATCTTCTGTATACATGTTTGTCAAACTGGGTAGCGAACACTAAAACCCTTGCCTACTACAGTAATTTATAGATACAATGTAACAAAAACATTCCCTGCAGGATTTCATACATTATGACAATCCACCTTTAAGTGGACTGATATTAACATAAGCTTTTCACAATAAATACATCAGGTCTACTGCCTTTATTGTAACATTTGATAATAAAAGTATCAGGCCGATAGCCACGGTCATTGGCTTGCCACCGTAACAAATTTAGCCATGCTGCATTGAGCATAAGATTTTCCACAACCCAAAAATTCCTCTTTTCAGAAGCACACAACGTCAGCTTCATAACTCTCCAACAACTTCAAAATCCCGGACTCTGGGAAACCAACATATGGGTAGAGCCTAAGTCAATCTCTCTATAGCACCCTTAGTGACAGATGTAAGTAGATTCTGAATTGCGACCCGCAAATTGCGAGTCAGAGCGACTTGCAATTAGCGAGTCACAATTCAGAATGTAGGATGATGTCCCTGACGCCATCTGCAACTCACAAGGGGGTCGCAAAGGCCCACCTCATTAATATTAATGAGGTGGGTCGCAATTTGCGACCCCCTTGAGACTCGCGGCACTCACAGGGATGGTGGCCTGCTGGAGACAGCAGACCACCATGTCTGTGACTGCTTTTAAATAAAGCAGTTTTTTTTTTGTAATGCAGCCCATTTTCCTTAAAGGAATACGAGATGCGTTACAAAACTGAAAAATGCTCTGGAAAAATGTTTTTAATGCCATTCACAAAGGGGAAGGGGTCCCATGGGGACCCCTTCCCTTTTGCAAATGGGTGCTAACTGCGATTGCTTTGCGACCGCGTTCGTGGTCACAAAGCAATCTGGCATTGCACTGCGACTCGCAATTAGGAAGGGGACTCCCTTTCCTAATTGCGACTCGCAAACCTGTTTCGTGATTCGGTAACCAAGTTACCGAATCGCAAAAGGGGTTTTATGCATTGCTAAGTGCAGTTTGCACATCGCAAACAGCGAAATTCGCTGTTTGCGACGTGCAAACTGTGTGCTACATCTGGCCCCAAATGCTCTTTTTTATAGATCACATAAGGTCAGGAGACATGTGCACTGTAAAGTCAGACCTAAAAAAAATGATTCCCTAAGAGTGAGCAGTGAAAAGACACAAGTAAAGAAGTTTCTCCACTGAAGGGACAAACGCAAGATGAAAAAGGTAAGTCATGAAATTAGCAGAAAGCAATTGCATTTAACAATAACGCCAACCAATGGTAAACAACGAACTGGCTGTGAGCTGATTGTAAGTTCTTGTTAAACTAAGAGTAGACCTTTTGTAACCAGTCAGCAAACGCTTAACATAAAAATAACATTTTGCATTGTTAGTATGATTGTGAAAGTGTCTGTCCCCAAAGCAAATCTGTTCCATGGATACAAGTGCAATACATCCATTTCTCGTCATTCGAGAGTGTGCAAAACTCAAAGTATTTTTTATTGATCAGCACCTTTGTCACTTTTACAAACATACTCAGATTTACTCACATTTCAACATTAAAACAGGACACTTGAAATTCAGTCAACAACGAACGTGTTCAATTAAGACGGCAGCTTTCATAAACACAAACATACATTTAGTTAACTCACCACATAAATGATATACAATGCATTTACCAGATATGTCACAAATGGAGTTCCTAGATTATTTTCATATGCAAATATAGCTTTAGATGGCAAATTCCAAAAAGGGAATCTCAAACACCAGATGCCTTTCTTGAATATTTTTAAATTATGTTAGTAGTTTAGTACCAGTGACGGCGCCAAATTCCTCCTAGTTTCAGTATCAGCACCGCATGCCACAATGCCACAGGCATGCCAGATATACATGAACACATCCTTTCCATACAGACTGACTTCCCTCCTGCCCCGTTTCCCCACGGCACTTGGTGCCCTGTTGCTGCTTGCAAGGGTTTTTGGCTGCATCAATAATCTTATTGTTGTTGCATCTGTAGGGCATCCTGCCTCCTCACATTTGTAGTAACACCTCTGTTGATTGTTCTTTTATGCACCAAGCTGAATTCTTAAGCAAGTCTTTGTCCTTGTGATAATACAGTTAACAGCTAACATTAAAAACACATTTCTGAACACATACCCAATAAATCACAGATCTGCAGCTACATTGCCATCAATTCACTTACCAGCAACTACCTACCCCGCATACATACAAGAGGGGCATGGGACATGCATACCAACTGTGAAAATACGTCAGCAGTTGAATGTTGTTCTCCAGTCTTATCCACCAGAAACCCATAATTCATTAAAGCTGATACATTCACCCAAGAGAGATCCACTCTCACTGAGTGCACATCTCCATAAAACTGTGTGAAACCTCACCTAGGCTACCAATTGCACATAGATGGCATTTTAAAGGCGGGTTGCGTGCTATACAAGTTCCTAGTAAAGGTAACACCTTTATTTACACACAAGCTAACCCACCAACCTCTGTCATCCCATGCACTAAACTGCACCTCAGAACTCTCACAAATTCCTCTAGCAGACGCCCATTGATCCGTGTTTTGCTTCTCATTATTGGGAATAATGAGTTAGTTAAATGACAACCTACCAGAAAGATAATATTTGTAGCATTATTCTATTTATCTTATTATAGAATCCGAATATTTGGAAAGTTAAGAAACCAAGGGCCAGATGTAGCAAATGTTTTGCGACTCGCAAACGGCAAAATTTGCCGTTTGCGAGTTGCAAAACGCGTATCCCAATGCAGAAATGCATTTTGCGAGTCGTTACTGACTCGCAAAATGCATTTCAGACTCGCAAATAGGAAGGGGTGTTCCCTTCCTATTTGCGAGTCGCATTGGGATGCAATACCATTTGCGACCGCATATGCGGTCGCAAATGGCATCGCAGTTACCATCCACTTCAAGTGGATGGTAACCCAATCGCAAATTGGAAGGGGTCCCCATGGGACCCCTTCCAGTTTGTGACTGGAGCCCAAAATATTTTTTCAGGGTAGGGAGTGGTCCAAGGGACCACTCTCTGCACTGAAAAAAACCGAAACTAAAGGTTTCGTTTTTTTTTAAAGTGCAGCTCGTTTTCACTTAGGGAAAACGGGCTACACTTAAAAAAAAAAAAAATGCTTTATTTAAAAGCAGGTCGCTAACATGGAGGTCTGCTGACGACAGCAGGCCTCCATGTTAGCGAGTGCCTATACTCGCAATGGGGCCGCAATTTGCGACCCACCTCATGAATATTCATGAGGTGGGTCATTGCGACCCCATTGCGAGTTGATGTCGGTGTCTGAGACACCGTACTGCATAGCAATTTGCGACTTGCAAATTGCGAGTCGCAGGGACTCGCAATTTGCAAGTCGCAAATTGCTTTTTTCCTAAATCTGGCCCCAACTGCTTACTGCAGTGTGTAGTCACATTAGTCCTTGAAAACTATGCATAATTCTCGCATGAGGGAACAAATGAGGTGACAGGAGTTGCGTGCAAGGGGTGGGGGCATTCTCCATAAATTCGAGAATTTTGCGAGCATTTGTTATGGAACCATTGGTTATGTTGTTATTCGTGAGGAAACCCAAACCAGGTACGGGCTAGCACACAAGATTCTTGCGAGTTAACCACTCGGCATAATTTCAGAGTACTCCGAAGAAAAAACTATGGAAGGTATCTACTGTCACGGAAAATACTCTTGAAATACTGGTGCTTCAGAGTAATCGAAAGCAACACACCTGATTACAAAATGCCCACGTTACCTGCATCAACTGATACAAGAGAAAAGTGCGTGAATACATAGGTCTTGAAAAGGCAGGGCATTTTGAGAGCTGTGGGTAGGTCAATAATCAGAAACTCGGCAAGACTATGCTCACACAGGCAAATCTTCACTCGATTCTGTTGTGTATACATATGTGTTTCCAATTCTATTTGCTCTGTTTCTGTGGCGTTTATACTTAGAAACACCCATATGGCTCTTACATGTGGTGCAATGAGATTTGGTGAGATGCGCATTTGTGTTTTCTTTTGTTTAAAAGTTTACAAAAATGGAAAAGTTATAGGTATTCCCTATAGGTGGAATAGTGTTCCCGATCTTTGCTCCGAGACCTAGACTTTTTTTTTTCTCTTCATTATTTTCTCCAGGCAGTGGGAAGGGTGAGATGAGGGAACTTTCTGAAGCCAAATGTAAGGTAGATCAGAGATGTACTGTGGTGCTTGCTGAACGGTTTAGTTTGATACTCTGGGTAGACTAGGCTTTGGTGTACATGATTACGAGGATGATGCAGTTTTTTTAACATTATATCTTAGATATTACTTTCTTCCCTTCATGCCATGTTTTTAAGGCTCAGAAAAGCCATAACGATTGTGTGGTTTAGTTGTAGGTACCACATTCTGTCATCTGTTTTAATTCCAATAATTCTACTCAGTATGGTGCCTCTCTCTCTCTTGAGAAGGAAGCTTTTATGTATATTTTGCAAACGATGTGCTTTAGTTTTATTTATTAGCTCTTTAGGCGTACGCTGAAAGAGCCAGTACTCGTACTATGAGCCGTCTCAAAATATTACTTGTAAGTTAGTCCTCTCTTTTTTATGTCTTCTTGAACTATAGTCTTGCACAATATTTTCTCTGTCCCCTGGCTAGAGTTTTAACCATTTCTATTTCATGACACTTGATAACACATTAGTTCTTATTTCTTCCTGACGTTATCATGGATTTACAGCACTGCTGGAGTTCTTAAATGAATTGATAAGAGTTCATCTACATTATGATTTTCAGAAACTTTGATAAGATCTAGTGTTTTTTTTTTATTTCCATACATCGATGGGTTGTTTGAGGAGATCTTTTCCTACAAGGCTGCTCATCATGTGATTATGAGGAGCATGTCCTGATTACCAGGACTTGTTAAACTCTTTGAGGCTGAAATGACCACATGCTTGTTCTAAGTTGCTTTGAAGAATTTCTGTGAGTGGTCAATGCAAGTGTGGAAGCACACTTCACAATTCACTGGAAAAAAGTGTATAGTATTTTGTACTAATGTAGACAAAGATGGCAAAAAATGTAGTTTGTTGGAGTAGGTCACTTCTTGTCACTGTGTTTGGAGAGTTTACATTTCCTGTGGGTAAGTGGGTGTTCCTATCATAAACAAATGATCAGAGCCAACTGCGAGCTGTGTATATGACCTAATGTCATCTTTCAGTCTCAGGAGCAAGAAATGTGTCTGCTCTAAGACTGGATCAGTAGGTCCAGAGGCCAGATAATTTGATTGCTGCAATTATCTGCTCACTGCAGTACATGAATCACAACACTTTTTGTGTCTCTTTGTAATGATGTTTATATTCAATCAACCATCTACTCATGAGGTACTAACTGTAGAAAAGAGGCAATACCGACCACAGTGGTGAACATCCAGTTCTGAAGAGTGATGTAGAGACAACAAATACACTGGCCCCTAAAGGAACAATTTTCCACAGATGATCCCACCTTTCTATCAACCATCAGGATTCAGGACACAAAATGTTGGAGGTTTTCAACCAAGTCAATGGCATCCTAATTTCCTTCTTCCATTTTTAAGGAAGCGATAGGGGCAGAGGAAGAGGATTCCAAAAACAAGAGAAACAACACAAGTCTATTGGACCACCCCTCAACAGATGATCATCAGGAGCAGTGTGAAGGAGACAACACCAGGGACAAGAAACCAACCTCAGAGTTAATATATCAAGAACGGTTCTTTCACCAAGTGAGGAACTAGTATTGAGTAAGTTTTTTTTTTTTTTCCTACACCTCACTTTGACCTATCTATTCACTGAAAAAAACAAAGGTTACAGGTATATTATAGTTAGGAAATAGAACTATAAAAAAACCATAGAAATTCAATTAAAAAAACATATTTTCCCGGAACTTTATAGTTAGGCTCACATTTCACATTTACAAAACCATAGAAATTCTGCAGTTTTAGCTACCTGAGCTACTATAACTTATGCCCCTGTAATGCACTGCTTATGACCTCACATATTACATCACTCATGACATGGTGAGTGACATCACTGATGACCGCATACCATTTTATTTTGTTCCCCAGCGAAGTGGCTGTCCCTGGGGCTGCAGGGGGGCTGGGTGCCCCCTGCATTATTTTGCTGAAGTGCCCCGGGGTAGAAGGTGGTCTCTGGGGCTGCAGGGGGGCTAGACACCCCCCCATTCTTGAATTTAAAGCCCTGGGGAGGTGGCAGTCCCTGGGGCTGTGGGGAGTGGGGCAACTGTGGGGAGTGGGGCAACTGTGGGGAGTGGGGAGTGTTTCTTAAGTTAAAATCCCCGGGATGTGGTGGGCCGTGGGGCTGCAAGGGGGGGCCGCATGACCCCCCCCCACATTATTTTGATTAAGTGCACCTGGGAAGTTGCGGTCCACGGGGCTGCAGGGCAGCCCCCCTTCATAGAAAATTGAAATACCCCCGGGGCTTGCCCCACCCAGGAGCTTGTAAAAAAACAATTACGGGAGTCTGTGCTAATTGTTGTTTTTGATTTTTCCTGAATTTGCAATGTTGTCACAAATTCACAGGAGCAATTAAAAAAACATATTTTTTTCTTTGCTCTGGGGGATCCCTTTGGGACCTCACACCAGAGCTAAGTGTCAGGGTGACTCTACCCTGGCCCTTTGTCTTTTTTTAAACTTTTTGTGGAACTTGGCTGAAGCTGAGTCCCAAGATGGCTGCCAACACTTCCTGGTTTGAAGTGTTGGCAGCCAATCAGAGCTGTGCATTTCCCTGAAAAAACTTGTTACTTTTCGCAAAATTGTCACAAGGGATTCACGGTCCTAGATATCTAAATGTATTTCCCTTTAATATCTTTAAAACTATTGGACAGATTTACACAGTTAAGCAAAAGCTTAATCTGCGTACCGAAAGGTAGATTTCTGTCAAATTTGGTGTAATTCCATCCAGCGGTGTGGACTGTAGTCGCGTTCATAGGTCCTATGGGAATTAACATGGGAAACACATTTTTTTGTTACCCCCCCCTTTTTCTATCCCCCCGCTTGAAGGGTCACCTCGAAACTTTCCATGCCAAACAAGAATCACTGGCACACTTCTTTTGGAAAATTTTGTGAAGATTCATCAAACTGAGCCAAAGATATAGGCAAGTCAGAAAACGCTTTTTCTTTGGAAATACAGTCCTAACTATAACTACATAGTGGCGACTGCCACTAGGTAATTTATTTAACAACTACTGGGAACTAAGGGCCAGATGTATCAAGCTTTTTTGCATTCGCAAACGATGCGAACTGCAAAAATCGGCCATTTGCGAATGCAAAAATGGTCCCTGCGATCTATGAAAGGCATTCACAGTGGGAAAATACAGAATCGCAACAACTGTGATTTGTTGTGAATATTATATGGATTTGCATGTTGCAATCAGCATATCGCAAATAGCGACATGAAAAACTGAATCACTATTTGCGAGACGCAAACTGCGACACAGTTTAGCGTATAAGGAAAAAACAAATTTGGCAACACTAAGCAACAGTATCAATGCACATTCCCCAGTTTACCCAAGTATAAATGCTATTAAGTGGTGCTCATACACTAATGCACATCGTTGCCCTGATGTGCTTTCTGGTTTTTCCAAAAGGAAAGACCCTAACAATAGAGCCAAACAAAAATTTACTAGCGGAGCACAACAGTTTTTAATAAAGTATTGATAATCAAAAGTCAAAAGTAACTATGTAATTAATAAGCTATAATAAGCTGTCCACAATCCATATATACTCATGTACTGTTATTAACCTCAAACAATGTAGGTTCTCCTAATTTTATATAATGGAAATGTTTAATTCATAATTGTTGACAATGATAAATAACATAAAACACTAAACCACTGCAATAGAAATCCAACAATAGTAAAAGACATAGGGGGTCATTCCTACGACCGCCGCCCGCCAATCGGGAACCGCTGAATGACCGCACCGCGGTCAAAAGACCGCGGCGGCCATTCTGGCTTTCCCGCTGGGCCGGCGGGACCGCAAGAAGGCCGCCCGCGGGCCCAGTGGGAAACCCCCTTCTACGAGGATGCCGGCTCCGAATGGAGCCGGCGGAGTCGAAGGGGTGCGACAGGTGCAGTGGCACCCGTCGCGATTTTCAGTGTCTGCTTTGCAGACACTGAAAATCTTAGTGGGGCCCTGTTAGGGGGCCCCTGCAGTGCCCATGCCTGTGGCATGGGCACTGCAGGGGCCCCCAGGGGCCCCACAACACCCGTTACCGCCATCCTGTTCCTGGCGGTGAAAACCGCCAGGAACAGGATGGCGGTAAGGGGGTCGGAATCCCCACGGCGGCGCTGCAAGCAGCGCCGCCATGGAGGATTCCCTGGGCCAGGGGTAAACCAGCGGGAAACCGCCGGTTGACCTTTTCTGACCGCGGATTTACCGCCGCGGTCAGAATGGCCAAGGAAGCACCGCCAGCCTGTTGGCGGTGCTTCCGTCACTTTAGCCCTGGCGGTCGCCGACCGCCAGGGTTAGAATGACCCCCATAATGTGAATTAATACAATGAAAGTCCATTATGGAGTAGCTGACACAGAAATGAGCTTTGAGTCAATAAGACCGGATGGTATTTGTTGAATCCACATGTAACATCAGCCGACACGTGTTTCGTCCATACATTGGACTTCTTCAAGGCTTAATCTTTCCATTTGCCACTTAAATCTCCGAAATGATATCCAGATCTCTTGGTATTGTCCGCACAAAGCTTGTTCATTGTACAAGAAAAACACAAATGATTTCCATTTTTATTGATTATGTAATTTTAGTTCATCAGCCTTCAATTGATCCTGTTTCGTCGTAACATTGCATGTTATAAATCCACGTCACGTATTCCCTCGTTGTATGAACAACTGGTTGCGTATCGCAGATAGTGATTCGGTATTTCATGTCGCTATTTGTAATGCGCTGATTGCGACATGCAAAACCATGTCGCAATGGGATGCATCAAAAAAGTCGCAAATTGCAAACATTTGCAGAATGGCCTTTTGCACATGCAATTTACCACAAATGGAAATCAGGTGGTAACCATGTGCACCTATATAAAAAGGCCCACAAATGCCTCAGCTGCTCTTCCACAATGGCTGCACTCTACGTGATGGCAAGGAGGATGAGGATCATGGCAGGTTTGAGGAGAGGGAGGAGGAGACAGGAGCACATTTTCAGAGTGCGCATAACCCTTTTTGACCAGACAGAGGAGGAAATCTATGAGAAGTACAGGTTAAGCTCAGCCATGATACTTGACCTGATAGCTGATCTACAACCCATACTGCAGCGCACCACACACAGGACCAATAGCATACCCACCCATGTGCAGGTAGTATGCTGTCAGCACCTATTAGCCTCAGGGAGCTTTCAAGGGGTCATAGCAACAGCAGGAGGGGTCTCACAGAGTGCCCTCTCACGATTTTTCAATGCATTTTTCAATGCCATGTTGAGCAAAATACAAGAGCACATAAGATTCCCCAACACCCCACAGGAATTACAAGAAACGAAAATCAATTTTTATCAGATTGCACAATTCCCTCATGTCATAGGTGCCATTGATGGGACACATGTAGCAATCTGTCCACCATCGGCCACCGAACATGTTTATCGTAACCGTAAAAACCATCATTCCATGAACATACAGGTGATTAGCAATGACTCTAACATCATCACTGATCTTGTGGCCAGTTACCCAGGTAGCACACATGACTCCTACATCTTTCGCCACAGCGGGATTTATCCAAGACTGCTAGCCGGGGAGTTTGGCGAAGTATACCTACTGGGTAAAGTAATAGATTACTATGTTGCATTGGAGTAATAGTGACGTCAGATTCCAACAGTACTTATTTTACCCTCTGTTCATTCCAGGAGACGGTGCCTACACACGGTGCATCTACATACTGACGCCCTACCTGAACCCTGCAACACCTCCAGAGAGGTGGTACAATGCTGCAAACAGGGCAACCCGCAGTGTGGTGGGAGCAGATGTTTGGTCTCCTGAAGAGCTGCTTCAGGTGCATCCATACGAGTGGAAGGGCACTACAGTACAGCCCAGAGACGACATGTAAAATAGTGGCCGCATGTACAATGTTGCAGAACATAGCAACAAGAAGGGGTATACCGGTTGAACCAATGGAGCCGGACTCAGATGAAGATGGTGATCCCTTACCACCCCATCACCCAGTAGACAGGACCAGTGCAGCAGAGGGCAGGCAAAGACGTGCTGACTTCATGTGCAACCATTTCTAATGTAAGTAATGACAACACTACTGCAATTTTATGTCTTTCTGCAGTTAGCAACTTTATTACCTTGACTTCAGGTAACGTATGTGTAAATAGGACATAGCCATGAAACATAGGCTACCATGTGCAAATAACAGTGTCACACTATTAACATCATAGTATACCTGTACATGTTACGGTAGTCCCCTGTAGGCCTTAACATTACTTCCTACATCCACGCACTCCACTTGAGTGCTCAGTGGCCTCACTGGCACCTCTTGTAGCAGGTTACTGGCAGTACTGTGTCTGGTACTGCGACACCTGGGGTCCATCACAGGGGCTGCTGAGGCTAGGGAACTCCTCACTATCTCCACCACCCAGTTCGCTACTTGTAGCACTGCGTGCTGTCTGCATTGCATTCAGGACATTGGTTATTTGCACCAAGCCCTGTGCAACGTCCCGACTGCAGTGTGCCATATCCACTTGCATACCCACAGCACGTCATGACATCATGGCAGTTGAGCTAGCAAGCCGATTGACTGATCTGCAGAACCCATCAAACCTTCTCAGGAATTGGTGATGGAGCCTATGGTGGCTGACACGCTCCTGCTGAATCTCAGTGCAGAGGTCCCTAATGGCATTTGGCAAATCATTTGTGTTCTCAGCTGCTGTTTGCTGTCCCTCGTGCAGTGACTCCAAATGCTTGTTCATTGTGCCCATGTTCTGATTGAATGACACCAACTGCCTGTGCATTGACATCATGTATTTGCATTGCAGGTGCTGCACTTTCAGCATGGAAGCTTCAAGTCCGCCAAAGATAGATGGGCCCTCTCTTTCCTCTGTGCACTGTCTGCCTGCATCGTGACGCCTCCTGAGGGAAGTTGACTGACGCTGGGACAGGGACTGCTTTCTTCCTGTGGATCTATCCTCTGGTGGTGATGTGGTGAGTTCATCCCGCATCTCATCTGAGTCCAGGTTGTACTCTGGGAGAGGTAACACCCTTGCCCTGCGTCTGGTTGGTGCAATACTGAGAGATTCACTTGTGTTGGAGTCGGACTTTGGCTGTGTTTCAACATCCCCCACATTTCCACTTTCTGTCGCAGCAGGGCCCGGGACATCTGCAATGACAATGTGCAGCATGTCATTAATGTATATCTCACAATACTGTAAGTAGCAAATTCTACTCTGACATTGTATCACTGTGACGTGTGTGTGTTGTTTCTCCTAACACCGAGTTGTTTTGAATGTGGTTTATTGACCTTCAGTTTGTGGCCTATCCCTCCCAAAAGGCATTGTTGTGTTGTATGTAAGATGTGGCACAAACTACTTATTATGCTGCGTCAGGCTAATGGCTATTTCTAGGGGGCATTTGTACATGCACATATGGGGATACACATCATTACTGCCCTTACCTTTGCTGGTGCTGGGTGTCCCTGAGGTGTCAATGTTAGTGACACCACTGATGGCTTCCAGAAGCAGTGTGGACTCCACCATGTCTTCCATTGGTGTGGACGATGTCTGGATGGGTGGTCCTCTGGTGCTCCTTGCCTCCTTTAGCCTGGTGGCTACCCTTTCTTTGGCACGGGAACGCAGGTCATACCATCTCTTGGGAATCTCCTCCACTGAGTGCTGCGCAACACCCATCGCACAGTTGTCTGGATTTCCAACCAGAGTTTCCTTTTCCCATTTTCAGGGACCTGTAGTGAGTTCTTCCCAAAGAGTTTGTCATGGTTCCTGACAACCCCCTCAGTGAGCACCTCCAATTCCTGCTCACTGAATTTGAACTTGCGCTTCCTGTCTCCCTTGTCCTTCACCTTCCCATCGGTGGCCATGTTGCAATTTGGTCCTGGCTGGATCACAAGGCTGGCTCCCTGGTGCTGGGCTGTGTCTCCCTGCCTGCTCCTAGGGGTGTGGCTCCTGGAAACAGCATGGGCTGACTCACTTCCTGGTTGTGATGTCATCAAATGATTTGCGATTCAGTATTTGCTAATCACAAATTGCGTTTGTGAATTTTAAGAAATCGCAAATACCGACTCACAATTTTGATACGTCCCATTTTGCATTTTTAAAATAATGTTTTCTTAAAATTCACTATTTAAGAAATGCAAACTGGGAGCTGGATATATCTGGCCCTAAGAGATTTTCACAGGAAAATATGCTTGAAGGCTTACTTTTCATCAGAGTCTACGACCCGGGAGACACAAACATAGGACTTAGGAACCCTACCTTTTCATTTCCTTCTTCAAATGTACCTATTGAGCTCTTGGCCTTTAAACAAATAGATGTTTCTAAGGTAGAAAAACTGTCCTTCCCATAGGTTTCCTTAATATTGCTAAAGAAGAACTAAGCTCTCTGGGCTATCTCTGAAAGAACCACAACATCACCATAAAACATAAGATGGTCCATTCTGATAGTGGAAACATGAAACTACAAAAAATGAATGCCTCCAGTTACTGAGTGATACCAATATTTTGTAAGCTTTTTGCTGAGGGCTTCACAAAGAACCTCTCGAAAGACATCAACTTGATGGATCATGAAGCAGAAATGGTAGGTTGGATCAATCATCAAAATTGAGGCTGAAAACTGTTTGCTTTGATTATACCAAGACAACACTGGAATGCAATAGACCCCGAAGACCCAGAAGAACCTGGGAGGAAATGTCCAGGTGACGAGTGCTCTAGTCTTGTTATGAGTTGAAGATGGTATCAATGATGAAAATGCAGAGAACCTGCAGTGTCACATCTACCATGGGGCAGATCTGGTAGCCAAAGGCACTGCCGCTATGGGAGCGGGATGGGGTAAGTACAGCCAAAGCAGCATGACTGTTTCCCAGTGCCTCCCACCTCCTCCGCATCCTGCTCGTCACCTCCATATTGTCACCTTCTGCAGTTGCTAGGCCAAAAATGCCAGCTTCATTCCTCATGATGCAATATTTGGGTGCGGCCTAGTTCTCCTGTTACCCCTAGACACAAATGAAGGACAAAACATCAAGGCTGACTTTTTGGTTAGAAAGGAACACAAGATACCATGTTTCTATGTTTTACCTAAGATTCATAAACATTGTAATCTACCTCCCGGGAGACCCATTTACTCAAGGACCGACTCACTGTTAGAACCATTGTCCATGTTTTGGTTTTTCTTTTTTCCTTAAGCCTGATGGTCAAATAGATTCCATCTGATGTACAAGATATAAAGGCTTTCCTGAATATTATTTTTCACATAAATATGACATCACTAGTTTTTGATAACCCTGGATGTGGAGGCACTCTACATAATTGTACCCCAGGAGGCCACTATTTAGACAGAAAAGTCCCTCGCATAGTGATGTTGTTATGGATGAACAGATTTCTTGTGTGTGGCCATGGCATAGGCCTTTTTGGACCATGAGGGGCACTCAAAGCTCTACTCTCATAGTGGTAAAAGGCTATTGCCTTTACCAGGATTTAGTTAGCACAAGCGCTATAGTAGCAGCATACTGTGTAGTCATCAGTAGGCATGAACAGGTCCTTTTTCTCTATGTCACTGGAGTGAGGCCCACAGGGTCACCCTTTCATAGTTGGACTGCTGTGTGCTTAACTCACCTTTGGCCTACATCAGGTTTGGTGTGGAGTGCTTTGCAATGCATATGTGGTATTCATGTGCTGGTGTATGTGTGCCTGTGTGGTACAATATAGGGATGATGCAGTTCCATGAAGTGTGTGTATATTATATGAATGAGCTGCGTGTATGTGTGTCTGTGAAAGGCACAATACATAGAAGATATGGGGTTCCATTTTGGGAGACCCAGGGCCGACTGAAGGAAGATGAGGACAGGAGGTAGAGGAATCCCCCAGATTTGTGTATTGCTGCATTCCTATAAGCCGGGTGGGACATCCTGAAGGAAGATAGAGTCAGGCTCTTCACACTTCAAAGGGTGCTCTTTGATTGAGAGAGAGGTCACTGAGATGGGGCTTGGGCACATCTCTGGAAATAGCTGGGTCTGATAAGCGAAGTATAAGAACATGGGTGAGGCTTTGGGGTAACATTTTGATACACATACCACTGTGGATGACATCTAGTTACTCTCAGGTTCTCTTCTGTGGGACTATCAAATTTGGAGACACTCCTGCTGTGACAAACTGCTTTCTGGAGGAAGGGAAGAGCAGAGGGCAGGGCATTGCAAAAGGAAGCAGACCGCCCTATCAACTTCAAAGACATAGGGGCTTATTTAATTTTGGGGGAATTGCCAGTTGTTCCACCAGGGTGACAGAGTAACTTTTTCCATCACCCTGGTGGAGGAACTACCCACCAAATTTATAAATGACCACCAAGTTTGCAGTCATTTATAATGTATTGACAGGAACTGCCATCATGGCAGTACCTGTCAATGCCTTTTTCTGGTTGGTGCAGTGCTCCGCCAGCGGAACGAAGCCCTGTACAAAACAGGTTCATTTTTTTATTGTAAAAAATAAAATCCAGAAACAGTATTTTCTTTCTTAAATAAAAAAAGCAATGGTCCCCTTGCCATGGGAGTCCTCGCCCATGTTGAGGGGAGCATTTAGCAGTTTTCACTGCCCCTTCCTGCCAGGATTTTCCTGGCAGAGATAGGCAGTGAAAACTGAGCTGTAATTCCATCCATCTGTACTAGGTGGGCAAACGACAGGTCAGCCTTTGATGGCCCTTACTCCACAGGGCTGTTGGAGAGGATTAACCATGGCGAAGATGGAGCAGGCTCTGCTGTGATTAACCCTAAGGTCGCCCTGTGATTAAATTCAGCTTGTGGCCCACATTGTTGGCAGTAAGGATACTCTGTTGTAATTGCCACAAAGTATTGTTACCGCCAAGAATTAAACTGGGACACCAAAGAGTGTGGTGTGGTGTAGACCATCATTGGAGAAAAGAGGTCATCATGGTGACCTGAGTGGGGTCAAGTCATGACTGAGGACCATCACCAGGAGCATTGGAAAATTGTTGGGCCAGATGGCCCCAGGGTAACTTGCCTATCAGATAGCACTTTGGCTCCAGAACACTTTTGACTTTAGTAAAGAGTTGGAGTAGGACTCTTCAGATTAGGAATACAAGTGGGACTTAATCTGAAGGCTGCCTATAGGGAAAGGGGGATACCCACAACTGATAGAGAGAGGGGAGTGGGACTCAGAGACCCAACTATGAAACATTAGAAGCCTGACCACAGGGGACTGTGTGTATTGTTTGTGAGTGTTGCATATCACTTTGTGTTTGTATATAAATACTACTCTTTCATAAAAGCAAGTGTTTGACTGGAGAATCATTTATTGATTCTGCTCAGCGTATTTTGAGTTATGCGCCTGTGTTCATCCCCGCACCCTGAATCTACCTCTTTCCAAGAAGCCTTTGACTGCTCGACCTATGCTACCACTGAGACTCAAATGCCTAAAGGGTACTTGGCCCAGTTGTCCAGGATCCATAGTAGGTCAGGCCCTGGGACATCAGGAGTAAAAGGCCTTAACCCTCACAGTTGGACTCAGTAGCTCCTGCTTACCCTTTGGCCCTCTGAACAGGGTCCTGACAGCCACCATAACAACAATGGAGAAATTATTAGGAGCTAGTGGTTAAACTTACCTGACACCTATATAATTTGAATTGGAGCGCTCTACCCTTGCACTGAAGAACAACTACTTCCAATTCAAAGATACACTATATTTACAAACACAAGGGACTTTCATGGGCAGCACTTTTGCCCCCATCCTGACATGTCTGTAAATGCATGATTTCATAAGAAAATGTATCTCTACAAATGACAATATGTACCTTCCTTTTATTACATCATGGAAAAGATATACTGATAATACATTAATCACATGTAATGGCATCATGGAGACTGCTCAACAATACACCAATGTGGTCAACACAGTAGATCATTTTTTAAGATTTATATCAATCTACAGTACATAGAAACTTTCTTTCGAAGACATGGAATTGTTGATTACTGAGGGCAAGATCCAAACAACCACAATTTCCAAATTGGCAGATTGCAATAATCTTCTCAGATAAGACAGTTATCATCCAAAAGCTTTGAGAGAAAGTTTGAATTTTGATAATTTCCTTAAACTCCGTTGAAACTATAGTGAAGTACACATATGATGACAAGTCAATACACCGTTGAAGAAATCTGAAGAGAAGAAGTGCCTGAAGAAAATGATTAATAGGGTGAATACAAGAGCCTAGAATGCCTATTGAGAAGCTCTTCTGGAAACAAATGAAAAACTCAAATTTGACATGTTGATCTGCATCATTACCTTAATTCTACTCTTGTTTGACGTCAAAAAAATAATAAATCAAAACTGGCATTTCCTGAACAAAGACAAAATGACCACGAACCACCCTTTGTTCGCTTAAGAATCAACGTGACATTCTGGTACATATCAGATTGTGTCTGATTAATACTACAGAATATGTTACCATCAAACGGGTCTTCACCCCTATTACTTTCACTGTCGATATTAGTCCTTAGCAAAACAATATAACAATAAAGAAAAATTGACTGAGGACTCCAGAACAAGTGGAAGCACTCTAATTGTAATACAAAAAAGTCATACACTTGATCACTTATACTTGTAAGTTATGATACATGGAAATGACTAAAGGAAAAACCAAAATCAAGGTCAACAAACACAGAAACACAATGTAGAAGATTGATCTAAAAAATAACCACCATCAACTCAGGGAAAAAATCATTATCTGAACAAGATAATATGGGTCATGTTGGAATCCCTCATCGAAAGCCCAAATGTAAAAATCAGACTTTTTGTAAAGGAACAATGATGGGTGTTCAAATTAAAAATGTATCGAAAGGGGCTAAATGATGAAACCCCTTGAAAACTAGCTACACCTTCTGTAATGTAACCTTCCTGTGACTATTACACACTCAGCTGAAATTAGTGCAATATTGGAAGCATTGCAACAACTAAAGAAAGACTCAAATATTACACGCACCTCTGTGTGTAGATACAGCCTTCCAATTATAAACAGTTGCTCAACACCAAAAATTTGCATTCTCAAAACAGTAGGAGTAATTTATAATCTTTGTTTTTTTAATTAGGACTAACACTACTCATGTAAGAATCATCTAGTTTATCTTTATTCAAAATCTCAGCAGTCCTTGGAGTTGAAGGCCAAATCTAATAACCTTGCAAGTGGATTGTTACAGACAACTTTATTTTAAGCATGTGAAATCTTACCATGTTCCACCCATGATATGATCTCAAGGTGATAACATATAAATATAACCATAAGTGCAAAGGACCTCTACAACTGAGACGGGACCTTTATAAGTATATTTATCAAAAGTGGGCTCATGTCGTGTCTCCTCTTCATGCACCTGAAACAATAAATCAGACGTTCCAAAAGGAATCTACGTAGCCTTTGATGCAAGGAATACCATAAGAAGATGTGCCCTCACTTGCCTATCTAAATGAGCATCTGCAATAGACCAAGTGGTCCGGTGTGGTCCTCCCCTCCACAATGGACCCAGAAGACACTACAGTCTAGGTGCCCTGGTCTTTTTAAATGGAAAAGCAGAGGTTGCTTTTATCATTCAGGGATGCTGAGGAACAGCCACAGGTGTAGCCACCGGTTCGCCTTCACAGAATATTAACTACCTTTGTAAATTGCCACATTCCAAGTAGGTACATTTATAAAATTCTCATCATTAGAAGAGACCAGACCCATGTACCCTACTGGGTTGTGAGTAGTTTCAGTTATGGGGAGACGCTTTCTGACTTTTCACTGATGTTTTTATACAAGTTTTTATAAAAGTATACTGTTATTAGTGTGATGTGCAGTGGCACTACCAAACCTACCAATGGCAGCAATGATTTTCTATGTAACTGCAACAACACTAATATATGCATTCGGTATCTACTATACAGATATCCATATCTGTATTGTTTACGTAACTTTATTTTTGTTTGTCATTTACTAGGTTATAATAACCACAGTGATTATGTTTTGCACCACAATATATAGCACAATAGGATTTGATATTACATAAAACTATTCAATCCTACTGCATAGATTAGGGCATTGAATTGGCCTGACGAATGCTATGGACCCTACTGGGCCACCGAGGGCTATAAAAAGTCACTTTTTTGGACTTTGCGAATAATTAGGTGCAGTAAATCCTCTTTTCTTGTTTCTAACCTTACTATGGAACCAAATTGTAAATAAATAAAAAGCCTTCCTTGTCTGGTCTATCTATAGGTAATTTTCCATTCACTTTGTGTTTTGACCCAGTCTACATTCACCCAAAGATTGAAAAAGAAAACTAATAGATGGGGAAGTTCAATAAACTACACTGGCATTTGAACATAGGATAAAAGAACTCCACATAGAGGTCCGCAAGGATGACCCTCAGATTTTGCATCCACACACAGGACATTGAGCATGACTCAATGACAAAGCATTCAACCTCGGTGGGTGAGGGTCTCTGTATCCTAAAAAAGGGATGGCCCTACATTAAGTACTAACCAAACAACTAGTTTGCAAATCACAAACAGATAAATCTCCGGAACATCATAGTTTTTATTACATGCTTTAAGCTTTGAGGGAACGTATGACGGACCATCAACCTCAAAGCTCGCTATTGTTATTTATGGTTCATAAAATATGCAAAAACAATGTCCCAGTCTAATGATTCCATTTATACTTTCATATTAGATTGCCTAGATGCTACAAATAAAAAAAATCAGATTTTTTAATAGATAATCTGAAGATATCTTTATACATGTCATACGTTTAAAAACAGGCTGTTGCTGAAAAATTGACTTGCAATTTTGTTACCTATTTAAATGCAAATGGGTAAAATATCGAGCAAGCTCTTCATCCTATTACTGAACTATGTGCAACTGCAAAGAATTCACACACAATTGCAGATGCATTACCAAAGTATCAATTAAGGCAAATGTAAAAGAAAACAGTTTTTCAGGGCAGATGGCAAGTGGCAGTTGCCTGATTAGCAGGCCTCAGCTACTCTAGATGTCAAATAACTGATGTCAAGCAGCAAACAAAAAACATTGAAGAGAACAAGGCAAGAAAAAATAATTTCCTATAGAGTGCTCCTATCATCATAATCTCAACTTTCACTCTGTATATAGCAAGCATGCTTTGCCATATTGTTCGACGTGACCCTCTTTGCAGGGTCTCCCCCAAATGTTTTGCGTTCACCCTCCAGCTTTCTGTACCTGTTTTGTTGGCTTTTGGGCTCTGCACACTTTAACACTGCTAACCAGTGTTAAATAGTGTGTGTTCTCTGCCTTGAAATTGGTAAATTTGGCTTACACCCAATTGGCACATACAAATAACTTGTATGTCCCCATTAAAGTGGCACTACATGCACCCATGGCCTGTAAAGTAAATGTCACTAGTGGACCTGGAGCACTCATTGTACCACCCACTTAAGTAGCCCTTCAAACATGTCTCAAGCCTGCCACTGCAGCCTGTGTGTGCAGTTTTAGGCTGCCATTTCGACCTGCCAAAAAAACCTTTTGCTAGGCCTAAACCATCTTTTTTAATACATATAAGTCACCTTAGAGTATGCCCTTCACAATTCAAAATGGAAGGCTGCAGTGTATTTAAAATGTTGGAAATGTACTTTTAAGTTTTATATTTCCTGGCAGTGAAAAACTAATTTGTTTTTCACTACTGTGAGGCCTACCTCTCCCATAGGATAACATTGGGTAACCTGATTATATTTAACAAGTGATAATGTTCAATTGGGAACAGGTTAGAAAGTTGAGTTTTTGGTCTCTAAAGAACAGTAACTTAAAACCCTCTTTAATGGTAAAATTGTATTTTAACTCACAATTCGGAAAGTGCCACTTTTGTAAAGAATTTGGTGTCTGCAGCCTGTATTCTGGGTCACATGACTAGGTGTAGCTGGAAGTTGGTCTTTGTGCATTACTCTCAGACAGTGAGACACAGGGGGAATAGATGTTCGTAGGATGGCTCATCTCTGACTTGATAGGGGAAGGACCTTTCAACTGCTACACTTGCACATCACAAAGGTTCAGCCTCAGCACACTCACAAAGGGTTTCACACCAGTCCACTGTGTCCTCAGACAAGCTGAGGCCAGGGCAGGGAGGAAGGAAATTAATTGAACCGCCTGGGGTGGAAACCTCCAGAAGCTTCTCATACTTAAAAGCTGGCACCAAGTATAAATATTGGACCTTAGGACATGCTCTGCAGTACATCCCTGGACCCACAGAAGCAAGACTCTCCACTCCCCTGCTGCTTGAGGCCTGCCCTGCATGCTGAGAAGGGAGATTGGACCTGCCCCCTTCATCCCAGGTTGAGGCGACTCCATGGGTCCGCTAACTGACCTCCTGTTCTGACCTACAGCAACATAAGAAGTTCTAGAGGTCTCCCTGTATCTTCCCAGTTGATCTGCTGTCTGGACCTGCAATTGGACTGCCACTGGAACTGCCTGAGTCCCATGGGCCTCTTTTGGAGTGAGTTCCTGATCCCCAAGAGGTGTCCCTCAGGTTCTGGACCCTTGGCATGGCATCAGATGAGCTCCTCCTTGAGAAAAGGAAAAATTCTGAAGTTTTGGCCTGTTTGCGATCCCAAAGGGCCCATTCGTGCCAAGATCTCACTACCAATGCCTACTGCCTACATGAAGCTCTGGTGAACCTAACTATTCACATTACAGCAACCACCAACGACAACGACAACACAAGATCTGTACTTAGTGCTGCAACATCAACAGCCCATGGTGACTGCCAACGTGAATCCCCAGCGATGACCGTCCGTAATGCCCAACAGGATCTTTGTGCTACAGCGACAACTGTCTGAGGTGCCCGTCCAGCTATTCGTGCTACATCGACAACCCTCCACAATGCTCACTCTGCTCCCTGCGGCCTCCTCCAGTGCAAAGTGGACTCTTCACACTAGCCTTTCAAAGGACTTTTCCGGTGGCTGTATCTAGGCAATGTTCCATCATGGTTGGCCTGAACTTGTGACTTTCACCCTATCATGCAGGGGCGTGGTGCCTGCTGGCCAGGTGTGCCGCGCCCCTTCTGTTCTTTATTTCATCGCACGAGTCCCCAAAGTGTGCATGGGGCCCTGGCGAGTCTTGGGCATGGCGCGCCCTCAATATTAACTGGGGGCACCATCCTCGCAACCCCTCACTTACCTGGTGCAGCTGTCCTTTTCTTCTTTTTCTTTTTTTCTCTCTTCTTTCTCCTTTTCCTATTGTTTTTATTTTCACATTTAGCAGCCATGTTCTTCCTTCTCCCAACATGACTTTCTTTTTCACTGGATGCCTTAGGACCCTTTTTCAAAATGGCGTTCTTTCTCTATATGTTCCTATGATTTGTTTCCAAACCAATATGGTGACTTTCTTCTTCCTTTTGGTCATTTCCTGTTTTAGGGTATATAAGGTGAGTGATTCTCGTTCTCCTTATGCTGCAACACCTCCTTTGGTGGTGATCTTCACTCCTGTTATTTTTTCTCTAGTTTTTTTACCTCACTTGTTCCAGCTTCTTCCAGTATTGTTTTTCTTGTTGGAAGACTCCCCTTTTTGCTTCTTTTCTGTTCCAGGGACTTCCTGCTACAGAGATTTTTCCCTTTGTTTTTTTTTCCTTTGGGACTCCTTCTGGAGGACATGGACTGCCTTTTGGCATTCCTTCGTCAGCAGCACCGTGGCTACCAGAAAGGACCGCCCTTACCTTGGTCAATGCAGAACCTACAAGAATCAAGACCCCTCTGCAGTTTCAGTGGGCCAAAGACATAAACGACGGGTAGCCCGTGACACACCCGGTCTCGCACTACCAGATAACTGTGAGTGGCGCTTTTGTGCTTTTAGGCACTATACATACCTCAAATCTTCATAATTGCATATCTCTGGCTCTACTGCTTGGATGTTTGTTGTTTTATGGTCAAATTATTTATTAAAATGTACTCTATTGTTCTAAATTGGTGTGTCATTTTTCTGGTGTTGTGTTTTCACTTTATCGCTGTTTGAAGTGCTCCATAAATACTTTCAACATAACATTCCCTTTAAGTTAAGCCTAACTGCTTTTGTGCCAGGTTACCAGTGGGTTGAATACAGGGTAATTTGGGGTTTGCTTGTGTTCCACTCTGACAAGAATTTTGGCTGCTGTTTGAGTAGGGTTAGCCCCCCCTCAACCAGTAACCCAATTACCTATACATATTTAGAGCTATTTGTTGCCTAGGCAGTTACACACTAATGCCTCTGTTTTAATGTCATTGCCAACTGGCTATCACAGGCGTATATCTTAAAATTCAGATCATAATTTTGAATGACCTCAGCATGTGATTGCTTGTGGATATTAAATGACAGATGGAGATCACTAGGTCTCCATTGTTCTATTTATTTTCAGTACTGCATTATTTGCCCCTTTTCACAATATAAAAAGGCACTACAATCATTTGTGTCTCCATTAAAGCCTAATATTTTTTCCATCTTCTCCAATAACTGGCCTTTTTTTGTCTATCAAAAACAAAGATCTAACCTTTTCATGTCCAGAGGAGGCATTTTATTCCTAGAGCCTCAAGTAACCCCAAATTCCAAACCCAGCAGCCAATCTGTTGTAGTTGCAGCGTTAAATAGTGACTTATATAACTGTGTTGTTACAAATGTTAATAAGTATTTCAAAGGGTGTTCCATGCTTAATCAAATGGATTCTGGCTGGAAACGGGACACCAATCTCATGAGGTGTTGCCATGAATAAACCTCTTCTGTGAGGAGAACCATCTGCTGCCAATACTTCAGTTGTGTGATGATTCACCATCCATAGCAGAATAACTCTTACTCTTCCCTGTTAGAAGAAACCAGTGTTGGAGACATAGTTGAAGGAGATGCATAGGTACTTGCAGAAAAGATAGGGTAATTAATAGGCTACATGCAAAACATAAAAATGCAGACAGGAAGCTGAGCTTTTCAGTGTACCTAAGGTATCTGAATCAAAAGATTGTGGTTGATGGCTTCCCAATGCCCAGCTGTGGTTAAATGGTGTGATTCTGAATGTAGGGATGTATTTTTCAAAGTTAGATTTAAATTGTGCCTAACACCAGATTAAATGGCATGAAGACTAAGATTTTAACTGCCTTGATTTCATCCCATGGAGAATTCCAGTTCAGATATTTGCTGGTGTCACTGTTTTTTGCAGACAGCATGTTTAAGGGGGTGATGATTAAAAATAACACAAAATAGTTCTTATGGGACACCACCAATAATCTTTTATGCTGACCAGGTAGGACTTCTGAACAGAGGCCTTCAAACCATCTGTTAAATGTCAGTTGTCACAAAGTGGAAGGAACCCATTAGCTAGTGACTGCATCTTCTCTCCAGGGCCCTTTCTGGGCATACATATGACACCCTGAACCGCAGATCACATCTGGACAGCAAAGAGGACCAATGAAGAACTGCCCTGGCAAGAGAGTCTGCACGAGCTGCTGGACAGCACATGCTGGTCCTTGGGCTAGTGAAGAGAGGACTGTTTCTGTGGTGCCTGACGTGTGAAAATGTTGCACTCGATCCCCAAACTGAAGTAGTGACTTCAAGGGTCATTTGGCTGATTTCCTCTTCCAACACCAAAGCCATGAAAGCTGACGTAGCCCGTCTTGGCTAGTCAGCGATCACCAGCACAAAATTGCTGTTGACCGCTGACGTTCAGCCCTGAAGACCTTCACTCTGAACTCAAGATCTGTACCCATGTCTGCCAGACCCGGGAAAGTCACCAAAGCATGGTTTAGTCTCCAAAGACAGACACTAGCCCTTACGAAAGGAAAACGTTGGACCTGCTGTGTCTGGAGATCAGTTGCCCAGCTGCTGCTGGACTCCTGCTGGCTCAAAGAGGACTTTCATAGACACAACCCTTGTGTCCAAAGTTGAGCCACCTTTCCCAAAGACTGATGAATAAATGTAAGGAGACCCTCCTGTCAACCACGCAGCATCCAGAGCATCTTTTTGGACCTTCAGCATCCTGTATCATCAGCATCAGACCATTCAATTGAAGTCTATGAGCATTTCAATATTGCACTTACCTTTACTGGTGCTTGGTGTGCCGGATGTGTCGATGTCAGTGACCCCACTGACTGCCTCTGGGAGGAGTGTCGACTCCACCAGGTCTTCCATCGGGGTGGAGGGTGTCTCTGTGGGTGGGCCGCCTCCAGTGCTCCTTGCCTCCTGCAGTCGTCTTGCCACCCTCTCCTTGGCATTGGAACGCAGGTCGTACCACCTCTTCTTTATCTCCTCCACAGAGCGCTGTGCAACTCCCACAGCACAGATTTTTGTCTGAATGTCCTCCCAGAGTCTGCGCTTTTCACTCTCAGTGACCTGGAGTGAGCTTTTACCACACAAACGGTCATGGCTCCTCACCACCTCCTTAGTGAGCACCTCCAGTTCCTGCTCATTAAACTTCAGTTTCCTTTTCCTTTCTCCCGTCTCCTTTCCCAGTGCAGAGGTGTCCATCGTAGTTGTGCAGTCCTGCCTTCTTCACAGACTTCCTCACTGTGGCTGGGCTGTCTCTCTCTGAGTGCTCCTTTGAGTGTGGAACCTGCAAACTGCCTGGGATGACTCACTTCCTTCTTGTGATGTCATCAGTCTCCTCCAGGTGTGCCTTCTCGCAATTTGCGATTTTCAATTACCGAATTGCAAATTGCGTTCTCGCAAATTGCGATTCGGTATTTGGGCCTCACAAACCACAAATAGCGATTTTTAAGAAATCTCTAATTCCGAATTGCAAAAGTGATACATGGCATATTGCAACACGGAATTACCGATTTCTTCAAAATCGCTATTTGCGATTCGCAAAGCCTTTTCTTAATACATCTGGCCCTAAATGCTTTAGACTAATTACTTTGTTAAAACCTTGCCGCTCAGGGGCACGTCAACCCAGGATTAAACAAAAGGATTTACAAATCAGCTTGACTGAACCCAAGATAGTTTTGTGAGTGTATTACACAGTGACAACCACGCCATATAATACACCAGAATTCTTACAATTAGCCCTTCTTCAGAGGCAATATAATTAATCTGAATCCAAACAGATATTAAATCAAATGTTATAGGATGCTTTATTTTTTTCATAGAATATTATGCACTGTAAAACTCACAACCAGGGACCCTCTCACTAATGTTACCTGGTTGTATGTAAACCACGGTGCAGCACGCAACAGAGTTTTTTCTAGGAGACAGGTAACCAGTGTGAAACATGACTACTTTGTCACTTGGCAGATTTATGGTTTTCCTTTGTTAAACCTAACTTGACCTCTGGTCTTTTATGTGCACTCTTGCATGGAGTGGTGTATTGTCAGATAAGTGATTATGTGGCTTTTTTTTGTGAATATTTAATGGTTTTAGAGCACTGCATGGATTGTCTTCGTCGCTTACATATTTTTACTGATATTTGAACAATTGGAATGTAGGTAGCGTTCTTTTTTATTTTTTTTGGTTTCAGAATAATCATGTTGCCTCTGAAGAAGGACTAGTTACCTGAAATGTTTTGGGCACTTTAACAAAACATTTAATAAGCATTTAAAATGCAATACGATTAGATAATGATCATTGAGAATATATGGAATGCATTCAAGTTCAGAGGACTGCCTCACAAAGAAGTAAGAAACATTTTTATCAGAATGCAAATTAAAACAAAAATGAATTTATAAATTGTGTAGAAAGTGATTTAATGAATTCTCAGATAGTGATGAATCACATTCTGGGAAGTCAGAGTAATGTATTCGTTTTTGCAGAATGATATACGATTTTTTAGTAAAACTATAAAAGAGCACAATTTGGTATTAAAAGAGGTGGAGTGCAGCTTGGTTGCATCCACAGCATCCTTGAGCATTTTCAGTATCCTGAATACCCCTGCTTCATGGCCACTTATATAGGAGCCTACAGCAAGGAGATAAAAGTGCCTGGAAACGATTGAAGACTGCCTCTGCCTTTAAGGCACTGCTTCTCAGGACCTTGCTGGTCCCCATGACTAGTTCTACGCCAGAGTTGTTTGCCCAAAGTAGCTCTAAGTAGCCACAATACAACTAGCCAAAGTTTTTCCACAAAAAATTTCTAAGTGTCAAATTTGTTGAATATGCCATTGTTTGTTGGAGGTTAAGTAAAAAGTGCATACTTATTGTACCTTGTAAAATCTATATCACTGGAACCCTCAGGTGGATCTTTTTCATTTTGGTGTCTAAAAATATTTGAAAATAATGTCTATTTTTCAAAAAGAAAATTGGTGTTGGATTTCTTGAGAGTCTCATGTATTTCTTCTCCAGTCGTGTTGGTGTTGTGTAACTGTTTTACATGTGCTACTTTGTGTAAACCTTGCTGCTCAGAGCCACAGATACCCAGAATTGAGTGAAGGGTTCAACAAACAAAACCTAATGGTCCTAAAGGGGTTGGTAAGTGTATTACATGGTGAGGTCGCACAATCACACAATATAATACACGTATTTCCTCACAGAGTACATAGCCATAATAAAGAACAAGCAGGCAGACCAGTTGTTGAGAATGCTGGTTCTGGTAGGGGGAAAGGATGATCCTTTGGAGAGTGAGGAAGTACTAGACTCTGATTCTAATCTGTGCAGTCTAAGTCACCTATCTTCCTCTCTTTTTCATGTATTTACCCTATCCAGGCCAAAAAACTGTATTAATATCCAATCATCCCCTCAACTCCCCCACCATGTTTCTCTTGAAAGGGGCAGGCATCTGTATGTTATGATTCAATATTATTAATATCCTATATGTGCTACATATTTTTTTTTTTTACCTGGAAGATCATGTTACCAATATACCTTTGCTGATGACTCTGCAGGTTGGGATCAGAGTACATCATCCAACTAAACACCTATGAACCATTGGGTTTACATCTGAGTGAAGAATTAGCTGTACATCTGAACGTGTGACTTGATGGCAATTTGTGGGTTAGGATCTGCAAAACCTTAAAACAATTAAAAGCTAAAAAAGGCCTGGCAAAGGCCTTGTGTAAGGGGTTGGACATTTATGGTGGGTGGGGCACAGGGCCTGGGCAAAAGCCAGGTTCTCAGGTCAACCCCCACTTACTACAAACACCATGCAAACCAAACCTAACACACTAAATACAATGTTAATGACCTCTTAATATTTATACTAATAAATAACGAGTACTATGCAAAAGGACAATGTGATTAACAACACATACTCAAACTAATAAATATTACATTCCTAGCTCCCTTGTTCATAGCGTTAAGAGTAATGTCATAAGTAATTTCATCTATAATACTATTTACAACATTTGTCGTTGTATCTGTCACACCAAGGATGAGGTCATGAGCATTGCAATTGTGTGAGCTATGGTTTGCATGGCTGTTGTGCAAGTAATTAATTATGGTCTTAGCTGTGACTTGTGAAGTTCAGTGGTTATTCAGTTTTAATTCATAACCATAAGTGAACTACATTTTTGTAATTTTCTGGATTTTTTTAACTAACATTTTGGTGTTAAAACCCAAGGTAACCTTTGGTTTTCAATGAATATACATCTACATGTGTGGATGTATGGTTTATTCAATGCTTTGTTTTCATGTAGAGGAGCTATTTGACCCTAACCAGAGCACAAGCACAAGGGATTACATTTGTGAAATGAGATAAAATCACAGTGACTATGCCTTGTCACCGTAGCCTCAATTGCTTCTCTTTTTTAAGTGATTTTAGAATGGAATATCTGAGGTATTAAGCAATGCTTTGACAAGTCCTTAAAATTATAATGTGATCATGCACTGCTGTTTGTCCTTTACACTGCAGTAATAATTGTGTGTTTATGAGTAAAAAACAATTGCCAATGAGACACTTTTTATCAATTATTTATGGGGGAAATACTTCCTGCCGAACAACATAAACAGATTACAAGTCACTGAGGAGTTTCCTGACGGAATAGAAGAACAATGCTGAAGGCAGAGTTCCTTTATAAGGTGTTGGAACCCTGGCATTACTTGCAATATCCTTGAAATGTATAGCAGGGGGTATTTTATACCTTATAGTGCATGGTCAACCCATCACCCTTCCTGCAAGCCAACTAAATCATTGGTGTCTTACTCTTTCATATGAAAGAGGTAGGGTGGTTGCAGGCATGAAGAATAAAAGCAGCATGTAGCATGAAATTAAAGACATCAACAAGTAGTTAGTTTTTTTTCAAAAAGACATTAGAGACCGTTTAGTGTAATTTAGATTACACAAGTGATGTGGCTCAGAATGTGTAGAAAAAGGTAATTCTATTTTTCATGTAATGCTCTGTAGTGTGCCAAAAATAAACATGTTGCCGTAAACATCTCCTTTCTGCTCATCATTGTTTTATAACAGATTATAAGAATGAAAGTCCACTTTTCATTTGTTGTAGCAGTTGCAGCTATGCTATGTGATCTGCCTTTCACCACGGCTGCTGTCTCTGGCAGGAGGCATTACGACATCTCAGCTCAACTCTAGTAACTTATTACATTTGAGCCGCTATGTAATTTTATTATTACAGGCAACTAGAAGATGTCACAAGTAGTCACAAGACGTCTGTAACCTATTGGATAAAGTACCCCTTACAGTACATTAAAAGGATGCTACAAGTCACATAAGAGTTCCACAACCATATACAAGAATGTGACTGAAGGATGAGTTCCTTTACAAAGTCATGGAACTCCAAAGTGACTTGCAATATCCTTTAATGCACAACTGATAGTATTTTATTCATTACAATGTATGTTTGCAACATTACCCTGTCTAAAAACTGGTTAAATTCTTGTTGCCCTGCTATTTCAAAGTCATTGGAGAGAATAAGAAAAATGCTGAAGCTATACTGCAAAATTAAATATACCAAAAAGCAGTTAGTAATTTTGAAGAAAGATATTAGAATCAGTTTTTTGTATGCCATGTTAAAAAAATGCTGTGGATCAGATTGTGTAGACCCATGCATATTCTATCTTTGATAAAAATAACTTATACCATGGGGAAAAAAGATGTTGCCTTAAACATCTCTTTTCTGCTGATGACATTTTCATTAAAAATTAAATAATTCCAGCTCCTTTTTTCCCTTTTTAAACTGCAGCTTTAATTATGTTCTGTGACTGCCTTTTACCCTGATTTCATGTTCTAGCAACAGGCATTGTGATGTCAGAAGTCAACTTATTACAGTTGACTAGCTAAGTCATCTCTTTATTGCAGGTGACTAGACATGTCACAAGTCACCTGTAGTGAGGGAACCAGCGACAGACTTTTCTGCAGGGACTGCAGGCACATTTTTATAATGAAGTAGACAAAAGTACATCACAATAATTTACTTGCATTTCGTGTGTTGGTTTTAATTCACTATAATGCTAATTTAAAAATTAGCGTAAAAGACTTTTTGCAGGTACTTTATGTGAAGCAAAGGTATAGCTCAGAAATTTCTGGAGTGATAAAAGTGTAGTCAAAGTGGTGTCAAGAATGGACATATCAGACCAAGTAAGTGGAGAGAAGTAAGTGGTGAACATCATAACATATTTTATCTACATCTGAAACCGTAGGGACCAGTTTTGAATGATGCAGTCCAAAAATGAGATTGATGATGCTGTCCTCTGCTTTACAAAAAGTTACAAAGACCATGCTCGACAAGAGTGGAGTTAAATTAAAGTAGTAATAATGCTTACTATTTTCATTGAACACATTATTCTGTCTCCTCCATGGTGCCTATTTATTGCTTCGGATGGAGTCAAAGAGGCTAAGTGGATGTGCAGCAGCCAACCCTGTCTTTCTTCTGTAAGACTGGCAACTGCACGGACATGAATGGCAAAATGGCAGGCAGGAAGAGAAAAACTGTCCTCCCATGATAGCTTAACGAAACCTGCCTAATAGATCTCAAAATCCCCTACCTAGAGGGAGGAGATATAGCCAAAAGGCCAGAGTGGCTAACCCTGGAACTGGAGATCCAGACTGGAGTTCTGACTCTGGCTCAACTTACTGTGATCATTGGCTAATCCCTTGATCTCCTTGTACCTCTCAAAAAAGGGTAATGTAATCCGGTGCCCGTGTAAAGGGATGTAATTCCATTGGGCCAAGTTCACACTACATAAAACTGCAAAAATACAAACTACAAATACATCTTTGAATCAATAAAATTGGGTGTCAGTGATTGTACCCCTGACTATATGGCAATGACTTGAGGAATGACATTCTGAGCAGCAAGCATGGCCTCTACTGCAGATGCACTGCACCCTAGTGACGCCTGAGCTACCATCCATGTGATGGAGGGCAAAACACACTGAAAAGAACGGGAGCAGACTTGGTTCTTGTGGGAATCCATTGGTATAGCCATGATGTGGAATGATTGAAGGATATTGGATGCAAGGCAGGACTTAAGAATGTAAAGGAAGTGGCGCAGAAAACACACAGTCCATCAACTTTTCCTGCCCTCACCCTCATTCCTAGCAACTCAGAATGCTGGCAGAGACACCAAGTCAGTTGGGCCCAGTAAGGAGAAGATGACCACCGTAGAGGGTAGGGTGCACTGTGCAAGAGCCACTCTTGTGAATGGGGGCGAATCAGTGCTGCCTCCAGGAGGGCCTGTGAAAAAGATTCATGCTCTGGACCCCATTTGGGAAAATGGGTGCATGTTGAAAGTCCCTTGAATGTGGAAAGACTACTGGGTGGACAGTTACCCATTTACCCTATCTACATGTAGACTGTTGTTGGGTACAGTGGCTTTCTACTGAGTGCAAATGTACCCCTTCTTGATTACTGGTGAACCAGAGTTGATGTGGATCATGTTGGTGCTCCTGGATTGATTGTGAATTCCACAAAGGAATTCTTTCCTTATGCACATGACCAATCCCTAAATATCAAGACATAATAATGGGACCTACAGTTTGGAGAACTTCACGGACATGGCCACACTGAGGCGCTTTATCACATAACATGGGAAAACCGAAAACAACACCTCAACTTTCAGTAAACAAGCACAGACACCTAGTGACAATGGAACGATCTCTAGAGGCAGTATAAACGTAGGAAAACACCACTTGCGACTTGAGACAAAACAGACCAAATCCAGCGAGTGGTTCAGCATAACAAAAAAGCTCTAGGAACCAAAATTGATACTGTGGCAATATATGTTAGACTTGTCCGTGGAGAACAATGCAAAATAGTGAACAGTGGCTTCTGTGTAGTCCTACATTTATATATATTTGAGCTGAAGACTGAAGTGTGGTCTCAGAGGACCAACATCAGAGTAGTGGGCCTTTCAGTATGAATAAATGGCCCTAATGTTAAACTGTACCTGTAGAAATGGCTCAGCATGGGGCGCGGTTAGGCGCTGAGTGGCTTGAGCGTGACTCAATAGAGCTTCAAGCTCTCACAGGCCCCATGATCCACACTTTGCTCATCGAGACATGCTATTACCACTGCTTTAAGTGGCAGAATTTCTGATACACTACCCTAGATGAACAGGGTTGGCAGAGTGGACAGTGGAGAATATGGGAGTCTGCCAAGCAGGGGTCACTGTAATGGAGGATCTTCAGCTGCACAGTGGACCACCTGGTGGGCCTTAGAGGTGGAGAGTGGAGAGCATGCTGCCCGTATAGACCTCAGAGGTCTGCCAATCGAAGAGTTGAGATGAATGGTTGCAAAGTCATCAAAGAGCTTTAGAAATACCATTTGTAAGTTGGAGAAACTATAGGAGATGATTGGTAATCACAGAGGAATACATGGGCTACAGAGTCCTCAGGAGGGCAGTGCAATCTATCATGATTGTACCGAGGAGAAACAAGTAATTGAGACGCTTGGAAGATTTCTGTTGGTGAAAACCTGGAGTGATCAGGATGGAAAGAGGACTATCCCCCCTTAATGGTGGCCATCTTTGTTCTGGACAATTGTAGCATCAACAGTTAGGTGCACTGGTCATACTTGAGAGGCAGTGAAGACACGATTACCTGCATTGGATTGGACTAAGCCTCCAAGCTTAGCATTTACTGATATTCACACATACTTCACTGACTTTTGTGGCTCATACTCCCTCTTTTGTATACATAAGCCATAGGACTTACCAAGAAGAAGACCAAAGTACTCCAATTAGCCTGACATTGTAGACCATATAAAGAACATGTGATCATACATTGGATAGGACCTTAAAAGAGCTGATAACACAACCCTGTTGCATTTTGGCCTTTGTTTTACATTATTTATGGACATTACTCAGCGAATGCCCCTTGCACATGTTGATGGCAAAGTCCTGTTCTCAAAAACCATAGCCAGAAAAACAAAACCGAAGCAGGAAGGTACAGAAATGGCAGACACAGTCTTTGGGGTGGATTCTATAGTAGATTTGCTGTTGAAGGAACTGGCAGAAATCAAGGTAAGGGTATCAACATCGCTTAGTGACCACAGAACAAAGGATGTTGGGGATAGAACAAAGACTCGATGACCAACATGAATGGGGCCTGGACATGTAGAATCGGCACCAAAAAACATAGATTTGGAAGATTGAGGTAGACAAGATACTTTGAGATTCACATGGTTCCAGAGAAACTTGATACTGTTTTTGAGTACATTTTTACTTAACGTTCTGAAAATGTTTCTTGATCCTCTTTTAGAATTCCAAATAACTCACCGGATGAGGACAAGAAGTAACACTAGCTCAAGTAATCTTGACAGCTCCTAGCTTGTTGCCTTCACCTTCAATAAGCTAGACTAATTACACAGACAGCGAAGAAGCATGGCTCTTACCAACCTGCCAACCATAAAATCTGTATTTCAGCAGATTTTTCCTAAAAAACTAGCTTGAAAAGAAAGAAATTTTTGGTCCTTTGCCCACACCTAAGGAAAAGCGAAAGCTGATACTGGCTTTTGGAATCAGGGAGAACACTGCTCATGATTGATGCTAGCACAAGAGAATTTGAAGAGCCAGGTTTTTGGAACTATTCCTTGATGCTATGGGTGGCACTGAACTCAATATCCAGGACCAGAAAGCAACATCCTCCGCAACTGCCCTTAAGGGCGGCGCTGATGTGCAACAAGATGATATCAAGGACAATCCAGGCTAGATGAGAAAACAATCGACTGGAGGCAAGCTGAGACATATCAAACATTCAGTGTTAAGAGATACATCTAAGTGCCTCCAATGGCCTAACCTTTATGAGACTGCCTATAACATACACTTGTTCTAAATGGCTGGGGATTGCTGTGGGTAATATATTAAAATTGCATTAACATACAAATAGTCTCCACATCATATAGGTGTAGCATATTATTGCACTCATTTGAAGGACCTTGCTTTTTCAACACATATACTAAATCAAATTAGGAAATTTGAATAGCATACTGCATTTGAACACACTTAATGCTACCCCTAGAACATACTGACACATATCACAATATGGCTAAGGAAAATAAAATGAAACAGTAAATACATATATACACATATCACCTGTTGGAAATGGGTTCTCTAATTGGCAGTGATTTGCACCTTGTCGAAGTAGGGACCCTAACTCTAGTCAGGGTAAAGAAGTCTACAGCTAAGATAACCCTGCTCACCCCCTTGGTAGCTTGACATGAGCAGTCAGGCTCATCTCAGAGGCAATATGTAAAGTATTTGTACACACACACACACACAACATAGTAACACACCACAAAACTACTCCACTCCAGTTTAGAAGAATAGCCAATATTTATCTGAGTAAAACAAGACCAAAACAACAAAACCAACATACACAAGTAAAAATATCACTTTTAAAAGATTTCGACCCTCATTACGATACTGGCGGCAGGTGATAAAGAGGTGGTAATACCTCCAACAGGCTGGCAGTAAGTACCGCCAAATTGTGACCATGGAGGTGATAGCTCCGATAGACAGCCAATGTACCACACCGACCACCGCGGCGGAAACAACAGTCATCATGGCGGTAGCCACCTACAGCCAGGTGGAAGTCAAAGTTCAGCCCACCATATTATGACAGAGCAAACCGCCACCTTTTCTGGTACCAACGCCAACAAAAGCCCGGCGGAAACAGAGCACAAAAGTCAAAGGACTCACCATTGGAGACACAGGGAAGAACCACGCCGCAATGGAACCCGAACTGCAAGTTTTCCCGACAATCCTCTACGCTATGCTCCACCTGGAACACCAACTCTGAGGAAGATGATAACGGTGAGTACAGCCACCTAGCACACAAGGGAGGGTGGGAGGAAAAAGAGAGTGACACACACACACACACCACACACACCCGGCACACACACACCATACACACAACCAGCTGCTCTACAAAAACAATTTGACCTAGAAAATCGACAGAATAATGCAAGGACAACAGGAATTGATGAAAGTGATTGTAATCAGTTCAACATCAAAATTAATAATCCAATTTGGCCATGAAAAAGAAATGTACATTTGTATAAAAAAGGGACATTGCCCAGTCCAAAGTTCAAAGGGCCCACATGGCCACAGGGCACAGTTGAAGGCCAAACTCGAATCCTCAATACATCCGGATAGAATACTGCTGGGGCAAATAGGCAGGTACCTCAGGGGGAGATAGGCACATCAGCCGGATGCGGGAACAAGCCCACTGGTTCTGGAGGGAGCTACATGCCCTTTGCTCTTTGTCCTGGGGAGTGAAAGGCCACAGTCACTCAAGTGGGTGAATACCCCACTGGTTCAGGAGGGGGCAACATGCCCATTGCTTTTTCCTGGGGAGTGCAAGGCCACAGTCTCTCAAATGGGTGTCTTGCCCACTGGTTCTGGAGGGGGCAACATGCCCATTGCTTTTTCCTGGGAAGTACAAGGCCACAGTCTCTCAAGTGGGTGAGTACCCAACTGGTTCTGGAGGGGGCAGCCTGCACCGTAGCCTCTGGAGGGTGGACTACATGGCAGTGATGGCTGCATGGTGGTGGTGGTTGGAGGCTCCTGGGCAGCCCCTGTACTCAGTGATGGCTGCATGCTGGTGGTGGGTGGGGGATGCTCCTGGGCAGCCCCTGCACTCACTGATGGCTGCATGCTGGTGGTGGTTGGGGGAAGCTCCTAGGCAGCCCCTGCACTCACTGATGGCTGCATATCCATGGCTGGTGGTGGGGGCCCGTGACAGCTGCTTGAGGTGGCAGTGTTTGCCTGACAGCTTCCACTTGCGGAAAGCGCCTCTTGTCCTCCTGGTCATGGGTTAGGTATCCCTTTCCCTTACCCTACCTGACAGGGGTGGATGAGCTCTTACCCTCTCTGTCTGGTGTTGCAGGCTCCTTTCCCTTCTTCACAGCTGGTGCAGGCTCTTTCCCCTTCTTCAGAGCTGGTTCAGGCTCCTTCCCCTGCTTCATAGCTGGTGCAGGCTCCTTCCCCTTCTTCACAGCTGGTTCAGGCTCCTTCCCCTTCCTCACAGCTGGTGCCGGACTCTTCCCTTTCATCCCAGGTCGCACTGCCCCTTCCCCTTCAGTCTTGTTGGTCTGGTATCCCTACCACCACGAGTAGGTTTTGCCACCACTGTCCCCGTGGACTGTTGGCTGAGGTGCTGGGTTGTGTCCTTGGTACCCTGCACATACATGCAGGAGGGGGAGGGGTAGGGAAGAGGTCAATCTGGGAAAGGAAAAGCTTTTTAGGGACGTTGGGGTGGGAGGAGGGAGGAGTTATGGGAGTGGAGGATGAGGGAGTGGTCATCGGAGGTATATGTCTGCTGAATTTGGGTGCAGGTGCATGGGCTGTATGCTGTTGTGAGGTGGATGGCTGTTGGTTGTATGAGTGCTTGTGTTTGTGTCCTTTAGGAGGGGGGACAGACATGGTGGGAGAGGACGCAGGGGACGCGTGCATGGATGTAGTGGAGGTGTCTGTCCATGAGGTGTGTGTTCTACTTGGTGTGGTGATGATGCTGGTAGTGGATATTGATGTAGTGCATGCAGGTGTGAGTTTGGACGTAACTGGGTGGGAGGGCAAGGAGGAGGAGGGGAGACAGTGGAGACAGTGGATGTTGTATCTGCAACTGAATTGTGTTTGTGTGAGTGCCTGTGGGATGAAGTGTGATGCCTGTGTTTGCCTGTGCCACTCTTGTGTGTTGTCTTGTGTGCATGCTTGTCTGCCTGTGTGCTTGGCATGGGTTGTGGTTGAGGATAATGGGTCTGGGAAGTGGAGGTTGGAGGGGACGGTAGGAACAGGGACAATGTCTGCCATCAGAGAGGAGGCCAGAGTCTGAATAGATCTCTGTTAGGCCTCCAATCCACTGTGAATGTCCTCCAGGAGTGCATTGCATCGCTGCATCTGGGATGCCAGCCCCTGGATGGCATTCACAATGGTTGATTGCCCTACAGAGATGGATCTCAAGAGGTCAATAGCCTCCTCCCTCAGGGCAGCAGAGCTCACTGGGGCAGGGCCTGAGGTGCGTGGGGCGAAGTAGATGCCCACCCTCCTGGGTGAGCGGGCACAGGAAACTTGCTGAAGGGATACTGGGAGGACGGTGCTGGTATGGGGGTGGCGGCTTTACCTATAGCTGGGGTGCTCACAGAGGAGTCTGCCACCACCAGGGAGCTCCCATCAGATGAGGTATCAGAGTCTGTGTTGTCCCCTCTGACTCTGCTGTGGTGCCCCCCTCACCCTCTGTCCCACTGGTTCCCTCAGCGTCGGTGGACTCTGCCTCCAGGGTCCTGTGGGATGCAGCTCCCTCTGTTGCCGGTGCCTCTGCTCCTCCACCAGATGATGCTAATGCACATAAGGACAGGATGACAAAACAAGAAAGGGGGGGAGACAAAGGATACACTGGGCCAATGACTGCACCAACACCACCATTGGAGTAAACAACACCCTCACACACAGGGAACAGGCCTACAAACTATGCATTACACTACCAGTGAAATGGCTAGTCACCAAGGCATGAGGAGGGGCACACACCGCAAACTGCAGCACACCTGGGACCCACACAGCCCTGCCCTGAAGTGAATACTAACAAGTTAGGTAAACATTATTTTCTATTCAAACCCTTAGCTTCCAGAGGACCTATGTTGCTATGTCTGGCCTGGCATAGGGGCACCCACTGACACACAACCACCACCTGGTTACCACCCTACCAGCCGTAAGTTGTAATGATAGCCACTGTACTCACCCCCTTGTGGCTGTTGTGATGCCCTCATGCACCCATCCAGCTCAGGGTAGGCCACCACCAGTATGCAGGCTATCAGGGGGGTCAGGCTCCGACAGGCACTACTTCCTCGTTGGGAGGCCATCCCGAGCTGGGCCTCCACGGTCTTTAGTGCCCAGCATCTCAGGTCCTCCTACTGTTTCCGACAGTGGGTGCTCTGCCTGCAATAGACCCCTAGGGTCCGCACCTCCTTGTCGATGGCATGCATTGTTCCCTTCTTTTGATGGGCGCTGACCTGCAGAGGCAATACAGATAGGAGAACACCATTAGACAAACAGTCCAGCCTGTCACACAATTGGCCCACCATACCTGTTTACATCACCATTGGCACACACATAGCCCAGCACACAACATGTACACCGCCAAGAGGACATCAACCCACCCCCCTTACACAATGCCTTCACACACAACTCCATGCATTCATGCCACATGCATTGTGCCCACAGTGTACTCACATGTTGGTCTGGAGGCCCATACAGCAGTCTGTACTGGGTAGGACCCAATCCACCAGTTGCTCCAACTCCTGGGGCCCTTTCCCCGGTCACATGGGCCATGGTAGGTTCCAGACACAGGTCACGGCAGCACATGCAGTGTAAGTCCTCTCCTATGGAAGGTCAGGAAACAAGTGAGGAATGTGAAATAAAATGGTGGTCACGTCCGCGGCAGTGCCTACCGTCACTGCCGGCTTAGATCCCTATTGGCCTCTGTACCCCACAGGGCCCAATATAAACCAATGAGGAATTGCACAGCGGTTCACGCCCGCCTACCGCCACGACGCACAACGTCTGCGGCATTACCTCACTTCCACCTGTCCCTCCACGCAGGACAGGCGGTCGCCATTTCATGGGAGGTGAACAGGCCTATTGATTATTCCTGCGTCACAGAATATATAGGCCCATACTTTTAAATTACACTGCCCTAAAACATGATTGCACAATGTGGACTGTTGTTGTAGTATAGTTGTTCAAAATGTGACAGCCTACTCACTCTCTGTGTCTCTTAGATACCTACCGCTGCAGATAAATACAGTAAGAGATGGAGACATACCCCGGTGTACAGACCTCTGGTGGACTTGGCTACACTGGTGGACAGGCACATTATACTCATCTATAGACTGGACAGGGCCACAATCACAGAGCTGTGTGCCCAGTTGGAAGCTTACCTGATCTCAGCTATCCGGCATCCCACTGGGATCTCCCCTCTTGTGTATGTTCTATCAGTGCTCCATTTCCTGGCAGCTGGTTCTTTCCAAGTGACAGTGGGCTTGGCAGCAGGAATGTCACAGCCAATGTTCTCAATCGAGCTGCCCTGCCCTTTTGTCTGCCCTGATAAAACACATGTGCAGCTACATTGCTTTCCCGCAGGTGGAGGATTTGGCCACTGTGAAGGCTGGGTTTTATGCAATGGGACATTGATGGAACACATATTGCATTTGTTTCCCCACGGCAAAATGATTAGGTGTTTAGGAATCGTAAGACTTTCCACTCCATGAATGTGCAGATGGTGTGCCTGGCGGACCAGTACATCTCCCAAGTCAATGCTAAGTATCCTGGGTCAGTGCATTGTGCCTTTGTCCAAAGGAAGAGCAGCATCCCAAATGTGATGTCCCAGCTACAGAGACACAGGGTGTGGCTAATAGGTGAGCCTTGGTTCCCACCCAGTACATGTTGGTGTATGGTTATGCTGTTGGCCATATAGGATAATGTGTGGCTAAATGTTGCCCCTCAATATTTGCAGGTGACTTTGGTTACCCAAACCTATCATGGCTGCTGACCCCTGTGCGGAATGCCAGGGCAAGGGCAGAAGAACGTTATAAAGAGGGCATGGGCGAACCAGAAGGGTCATTGAGAGAACCTTCGGCCTCCTTCCAGAAGGCCAGGTTCAGGTGACTCCATCTGACAGGTGGATCCCTGAGCTACTCACCCAAGAAGGTCTGCCAGATAGTAGTGGCAGGCTTCATGTTGCACAACCTGGCCCTCAGACACTATGGCCCTCATTCCGAGCCTGGCGGGCGGCGGAGGCCGCCCGCCAGGCTTCCCCCCTCCGAAATACCGCTCCGCGGTCGTAAGACCGCGGAGGGTATTCCGAGTTTTCCCCTGGGCTGGCGGGCGGTCTTCACAAGACCGCCCGCCAGCCCAGGGGAAAACTCCCTTCCCACGATGACGCCGGCTCGTAATAGAGCCGGCGGAGTGGGAAGGTGCGACGGGTGCAGTTGCACCCGTCGCGTATTTCAGTGTCTGCTTTGCAGACACTGAAATACTTTTAGGGGCCCTCTTACGGGGGCCCCTGCCGTGCCCATGCCATAGGCATGGGCACGGCAGGGGCCCCCAGGGGCCCCGCGACTCCCCCTCCCGCCATTCGGTTCCCGGCGGGAGAACCGCCAGGAACTGGATGGCGGGAGGGGGAGTCGGAATCCCCATGCCGGCGCAGCATGCTGCGCCGGCTTGGAGGATTCCTTTGGGGCAGCGGGAAACCGGCGGGAGACCGCCGGTTTCCCTTCTCTGACCGCGGCTGAGCCGCCGCGGTCAGAATGCCCCGCGGGGCACCGCCGGCCTGTCGGCGGTGCCACCGCGTCCCACGGCCCTGGCGGACTTGTTCCGCCAGGGTCGTAATGACCCCCTATGTACCTTTTCTGCAGGAGGAGGAGACTGGAAATGCCCCTGTGGCAGCAGTGGACCCTGAGGACAGTGAGGATCAGGAGGCAGAGAATGAGGATGTGGACAACAGAACATTGGTGATACATGCTGGCATTACCCACTTATTTTCCCTACTTACTGTTATCTACAGATATTCATTTTACAGATGTTGGTGATATGAAAACGTTGTCCTGATGTGATCACAACAGCCAGCAACAGGTCATTCATTCTATGCTCATACTATGTACAGTTCATTTGCAATGGTTGTAGCTGTTTCAATCAATACAAATTTGCAATACATGAAATGCTAGTAGTCAAGTTTTATCCAAGGGTGTTTATTATTGTGCTAAAATATGGGTAACGTGCAATGGAATGGGGTGGTGATGGAGGAAAGTCCAGGGTATTGTTTCAGTCTGTTTGCAGCACAGGTGCAGTGTCCATGGGGACATAGGAAGGGGAGCAATGGCAGTTCAAGGTGGACAAGGTGACAAAGTGGGACACAAGGGGGACAATCTGGGAGTCTCATTTTGTGGCGGTGGTCTTGGCAAGTGTCTCTAGCTTCTGTCTGGTTTGCAGGGAACGTTTGTGGGGTGGTTCCCCTCCTGCAGGGGAAGGGGTGCTGGTGGCCTGTGGGTCCTGTGGCGGCTACTCCTGGCCACTAGAGGCAGCAGAAGTGGAGGGATGTTCAGATGACTGGTTAATGGTAGGGGCCTGCTGGTGTGCTGTTGCCTCCCTCATGATGTTGACCATGTCTGTCAGCACCTGTGCTATGGAGATCAGGATGGCAAGTCCTCCCTGATCCCCTGATACTGTTCCTCCTGCAGCCGCCTGGGAACTGACTCTCAAGGAGGCACTCACCAAGATCCTGGAAGCCTACCAACATGCCCAGGAAAGGATGGGGCAGATCCTAGACAAACGTGCAGGAGTCCCTGTTTGCCTGTGCCTCTGTGCCTCTGTCCCCTGAACGGTGTGCCCACTGCCACTGACCCCAGGTCCCTGATTGTTTTGTGGGCGAGGTGTGGTCTGGGGTCCCTGTACAGGTGGGCACACTGCTGATTGATGTGTCTTGGGGACAGAGGCGTGGGTACGCTGGGTGGGTGCTGTGGGGTTGGTTCCGGATGGGGGAGGCTCTGTGGTGGTCTGTGAGTGGGCTTGGGTGACCGGCTGTCGAGTGGTCACTGATGGGCCAGGTAGGTCATCCAGATCCAGAAGTCCAGAGTTACTGTCATCACTGTGGGCCTCTTCTGTTGGGGGACTGGATAGAGGTGGCACCTCCTCTCCAGTGACATTGGCTGGGGTACCTGTGGGGATGTAAATGATGTATTATGCTCCAAGTGTATGACATTTGTACTTCTGTAGCTTCCCCTCTATGGTTGGTGTTTCCCTGCCAGCTTTTGCTTGTGTATGTTGGTGTATTGTGGGATTGTTAGTTTCCCTATGATGTGCATGCTTTACTGATGAGTGTCCATGCACGGCTGGGATGGATGTCCATGCATTGGTACAGCATTCAGGGCCTTCATTGGGATTAGTGAGATGTGTTGGTGGAGTGTGTGGGATGTGGTAGAGTGATGGGAGTGAGGGTGAGGGTGTGATGGCATGCAGGTATGGGGGTGATAATTGTTAAAAGCTGACTTACCAGTGTCCAGTCCTCCGCCAACTGCAGCGAGTCCCTCATGATGCATATTGCCAGTACCTGCTCCTTCCATGCTGTGAGTTGTGGGGGAGGAGGTAGGGGTCCAACGCCAGTCCTCTGTATGGCGAACTGGTGTCTTGCTGCTATGGAACGTACCTTCCCCTGTAGGTCATTCCACCTCTTCCTGATGTTGTCCCTTGTTCTTGGGTGCTGTCTCACGGAGTCGAACCTGTCCAGGATTCTCCGCCATAGCTCTATCTTCCTTGCTATAGATATTTGGTGCACCTGTGCTCCAAAGAGCTGTGGCTCTACCCTGATGATTTCCTCCACCATGACCCTTAACTCCTCCTCAGTGAAACAGGGTGGCTTTGTGGGGCCATGGGTGTTGTGTGATGTGTGTTGGTAAGGGTGTGTTGGGTAATGTGGTGGGGTGTGTGATGTGGAGTATGTGAGGGGTGTATGGGTGTATGTGGTATGTGTGTCTGGTTGTCTCTGTGCTATCCTATCTGTGTCTCCTGGTGGCAATTGTTGTACATAAGGGTTGTGGGTAATGTGGGTGGGTGTTTTATAGTGGTGTGGGTGTGTGATGTGTGTATGGTTGTCAGGTGTGCGTCAAAGAGAAGTCTTTGTACTGCACAAGACCCTATCTTTCCCTGCCCTATCCCAAGGCACACTCCAGAGGTTTGGAGACTGCTTTGTGTGAGGACAGTCACAGCCCTATTCAGATACAAGTGTCAGTTCCTCCTACCACTCTAGCTCAGGAAGACCCATCTGTCTGGTGATAGGCCATCAGGATATGCAAGGCACACCTCAGCTCCCTTTGTGTGTCTGTCTAGAGTGCATACACAAACAGCTTAACTATCATCCTGACCCGGTGTGTATTCAGCACACAAGCAGAGGCACAGAATAGTTAAGCAAGACAATGTCTACTCACAGTTCGAAAACCAACGTCACCAAAAGATATATTTTTATATTGTGAGTTCAGAGACCCCAAATTCCATATCTCCATCTGCTCCCAATGGTAAATTACACCTAAAAATATTTCAAGGCAATTACACATGTTACCTTATAGGGGAAATAGGCCTTGCAATAGTGAAAAACGAATTTAGCAGTATTTCACTATCAGGACATGTAGAGCACACCAGTACACCAATACATGCCCTACCTTTTAAATACACTGCACCCTGCCCCTGGGGCTACCTTAGGCCTACTTTAGGGGTGACTTACATGTAGTAAAATGGAAGGTTTGGGCCTGCCAAGTGGGTGCATTTGCCATGTCGAAATTGCAGTTGAAAACAGCACACACAGACACTGCTGTTTCAGGTCTGAGGCATATTTACGGGGCTACTCTTGTGGGTTGCACAATCAGTGCTGCAGGCCCACTTGCAGCATTTGATTTACAGGCCGAGGGCACACATAGTTAGTGCACTTTACTAGGGTCTTACCAGTAAATCATATATGACAATCATGGATAAACCAAATAGCAATACAATTTAGACTGAGAGCGTAAGCAATTTAGCACTGGTGAGCGGTGGTAAAGTGCCCAGAGTTCCATAGCCAACAAAAACTGGTCAGAAAAAACAGGAGGGAGAAGGCAAACATTTGGGGAAATAGCCAGGTACAACACCACCTTAATGGCAAATTTAGAGGTTCTCACAATCTGGAGAAGTAGTCGCTATCTTTGTCAGAGATTTTACATGAAGACCACACTAACACACCACATTACTAGAATTTCTAAATTATAATTTGGCTGTGTACCTGTTTTCTTAAATTGTAGAATATGTGGGATACAGTGCAATGTGGGACTGATGTTAGCTAGAGTGTATGCACTTCCAGGCCTGTAGCTTGTTGACCCAAACGAGTTCAATAGAGCCCACAACAACAGGTAAAGTGCGTGACATGGATTTTAGTTACCCCTTGTATATTTTTGCCATTACATTTTGGACCACACTCTATCCCCTGTCAGGGACTCTCATTGACAGTATAGTGGTGTCAAAGTGTATCCCTCTCTCTCTCCCCAGAGGTCAATGTATCCTTTTTAATGCAGGTAAGGTAAGGATGGTAACATGGTGACAAAGACTAATAGGAAAAGGTGGGTGAGGAAACAGGTTGAGGAAAACAATACTCATGCAGATCAGGATTTGGAAGATCCAGACTTGATTCCTGGGCTCAGCATTTTGAATTACACTTATCAAAGTTAGGTCTCCACCTGCAGGTGAGAGAACAAAAATTACTAGGAGGTCTATACAAGCAATGGAAGTACTGAACCCAAATACAACAGACTGAGACATATCCTGTGCTAGCAGATGGTACGTTGTAACTAGCCTCAGGAGTACCTTGAAATTAGCATGGGAGCCACAGAAGAAGGCCACTGTAGCACCAGGGAGGAAGGGGACTGGATGGGAAATACAAACTTGAGATAAAGATAAGCAAGAGGATAACAAAGTACAACAGGAAAGGGAACAAGGGAAACGAAGAGGAGGAAAACAACAAAAGTGAAGCAATGAGTCAATCCGGGTTTCAACTAATGCAAGTAACAAGGAATCACAACAATAGCTGTTGCCAGACAAGTGAACTCAGCATGAGTTGGGCCTAATACTTTAACTGCCCTTATTAACATGGGAGTGTGTCTGTGTGTGCTGGTCCTTTAATTTTTGAGGCTTCAATTATGACTCTGAAATGCAGTTTTATGTGTCAAATGGTGTAATTTCCAATGTTGTTTGTTTCCCCTCTTCCAAGTTTGCCTTCTCTTGTACCATATTGTGCCCTGTGGCCCGACTCCGACATGTGGTACACCTTCAATTAGACTACTGATTAGATATTACCTTTTTGTCCTTGATATTCCATGCCTCCCACACTCAACGCAACACAACTAACAATATTGCCACTTAATGTACGTGGTCTGGGCACTTTTGTCAAGAAACAGAAAATATTGTACTGCCCTAAAACTAAAAAATATATATTTTTCTTGCCAAAGAAAGACACCTACCAGATGTAAATACACTGAAGGCGAAATGAGATTGTGCAAGAATGGTCATGCGTAGAGTTAAATCTATGGAACTGCAAGAATCCCCAAACAAGAAACCTAGCCTGACTAAAAAATGTAGGGTAGTGAGACGTATACTGATATAACAAAGATTATCCCTCAAAATTCTAAATCTAAAAGCATGGACAGATCTTTATGTTAGAAACATATTTGTAAAACCAATATTATGAACATGCCTGTATTGATATGTTTGATATGTGTCTCTAATTCTGCTGAACAAGACTTCCTTTCCAAAATATTGAAAGTTCTGATTGAAACTGAACAAAATAACATAATCATAGGAGGAGACTGAACCATAACCATAGACCTCATATTCTATAAAACAGGCCATATAGACAGTCAGAACAGCACTGATAGAGCTGTTTAGGTGACCCCTACAGATAGTTTGGACTTCAAGACACAGGGCAAATTTTACATCTGAGGGACAATGAATATATATTCCCTTCCAACTCACACGGTACAAAATCTTGTATTTACTTTTTTTTTTACACAAGCTTCAACGCTGCCTCATACAACAAGCTGTGAAGTATGCCCTGGGGGAATTTCAGAATCTTTAGTGGTGCAACTGCAACTGGAACCATGTCTTGCAGATCCATCCTCGTTGATGTGGCACAAGCAGGCATCTAATCACAAAATATCCAATCAACAAGGAAAATGTCTGCTTTCACATTTTCGTTACATGTGCCAGAAACTCAATCACCAGAAATATCAGCCCAATCTCCATTGGCAGGAGGTAAGGTAACATGGAGGACTTGCTTGTGCATGATGCTACCATAGCGCACAGGAAAGCTGTGACTGAGCAAGGATGCTTAGAACAATCTATACTAGAACTCCAGTGTTGATATGTATCTAAATCATCTCCTGTACTAAGAAAATGATTGCATGTGGAATGAATAACATCAAATGACCTCATCACAAATAGAGCAAAATAGCCAATGGTAAAGTTGAGGTGTAGCCAGTATGAGAGAGGTGAAAATGCAGTCTGAATACTTGTAGTCCAACTCAATCAGAGATAATTGCAAATGGCTATACCGGCCATATGCAACTCATTGGGTATTACAGTAAACCATCCTATAGAAATAGCTAAAACTGCTACCTCATTCCATGAAAACCCTTATAGCCCAGAAGCTGAAGGCACAGGTGAGGCAGGATGGAGATTTCTGAGACCTTTGCAGATGCCATCCCTCTCCGAATAAGCATATCCTTATTGGAGGGTGAGGTGAAGAAACCCTAGACGAGATCCAGACAGTCTTTAGGAGCTACCCACTTGCAAATCATCAAGAGAGGATGGTTTCCCAGGGGAATTGTATAAGACAGGGTTGTGTTTGTTGCAATAAAGAAACAACATTTTCATTGGGTGGTGCCATCAACAGAGTGATCATTTCTTTAATATCCAAAGTAGGGAAATATCCCCTGGACCACTGTAGCTAATGATCTAAATATTCAATATATCAAATTCTTAGCTAAAATCTTGGCCATTAGGCTACGAAAGGTAATCCCTCACTGGTACATAATTGACAAGTGGGCTTTGTCTCTTGTCATGTCTTAAGGAACCTTCTGCAAACAATTGCCCATTTACTATGGTCCTTGCCAAATTTACCAACATAAGGCAGTTCATTAGCATTCAATGCAGAAAACAGAAACAAATGTGATTGCATAGAGTGGGGATACTTCTTTTGGACCTTACATAGGGCAGATCTTGGGGACAATTTTATATCTAAAGTGAGATGGCCTTACGGACACCCTACAACCAAAGTTAACTGTGGGGCTTGCTTTCTAGGCAGGTTGAGATTAGGAAGAGTACACATCATGGATGCCTTCTTTCTTGTTACCTCTAGAACCACTCTAAGTAGCCCATTAGGAGTTTGAGGGATATAGTGGGGTTAGATACACCAGTGGATCCAATAAATGTGTTTCGTATGCTGATGACGTTTTATTAAAATTTGCCCAAACAAATATATCTCTATAGACATTAATGTCACTGATATGTATTTTCCAAGTTCTCTTGATGTAAGATCTACTGGGCAAGTGTGAATCCCTAACCATCTCTACGGTTAGACAAATAACCATCAGCAATTTTGGCAATACCTCAATGCCATATGCCACTAGGACAGAAGCAGAGGGAATTTTGTTCAAGCAGAGGAATGGATCTCACATGTTAAATCTCTTTACTCTGAGCGCCAAACCCTCCCCTACCAACCCAGTCCCTCAAGACGGATGAAGCGATGAAATCAGCATCAAGGGAACATTCAGCATCAAGCAAATCTGTGATCTGCAATATCAGAAAGGATGGCAAAAGGATTCCGCCCTGGACCCTAACGGTCTTCCCGTGTCACTATTCAGAGAAGACACAGAGGTTTGGACCTCAACATTGGCATTACTGTATGCCTAATGTAGGCTCTTCTAAGACACCATGGAGTCATGGAGAGGACCCCTTCTTCAGCACATCCCCAAGAAGGGTTCCAAAACTAACCAAAGAAATTATCAGCTAATAGCTCTACTGGACATTGAGGGAAAAGCATATGCCAGCATACTGCTCCAGGAGCAAGCACAATGGGCCTGTTCGGAGGACATACTATCCTTCTACCAAACAGGGTTCCATGCAAGAGGGTCAACTGTGGAAAACATCATTGTCCTTTCTTACCTTCCTCATCAAGCAGTAACTCACACATCTCTCCCTGTTTGCCTGTTTTATCAACTACTCAGCCGCTTTTGAAGGGGTCATACGGACCATCTTATGGCAGAAGCAAGAGAGATGGAACATCTGCCCTAATCTGCTGTGAGCTATCATGTCCCTTTACACCAAGTCTTGGGTTTGAGTGAAACTCACAGGGGAGACAGCCACTGCTAAGATCAACACAGATCAAGGATTAACACTGGGCTGTGTGCTGCCCCCCTGTTATTCAACCACTATACAGCCCAGACTTATCCATTGTGGTCCTGCTTACTCCAAGAATCATTGACGGAAAATCCAACTTATGCAATATGCAGATGACTTAGTGCTGTTAGACCCCAAGAAAATCAGCCTGCAAAAAGCCCTCAACTCCCTGAATACGTGCAAACTCAGGAACAAGCCTGTGGCTGATGGGAGTAAAACAAAAGTAGTGTTTTTATGGAAATATTCACAGAAGAGGCCCACTAGAGGCTGGCTGGGCTCACAGATCTAGATTGTTCACAGCATTGTAACTATATAGGATCATGGCTATGAGAAACTCCCAAACAGTCACTGCACCTTCAAAAAATGAAAAGCAAAGCAAGAGTAAGAATGGTTACATATGGCCTGTGCAAACTAAATACCACCCTCAACAGACCAACGTGCACTGCTATACGGGGGAGGTCCAAGCTAAATTGCTCCCAGTGGTTAACTACGCACAGCCAGATTTCCCAGGTACTACTTTCAGACAATAGTCGCACCTGCCAACTCTATGAAGGTCCTCATAAAAACAATCTTTACAGGTGTCATCAACCCCTGGTCCATAAACCTAACTGCAGACAAGGAAAGCCTACAACTCTGGGTGAAGAAGTGGGATGTAAATATGATCAGCTACACAAGCATGAAATCTGCAATAAAAAACAATTGTACCACAGTTGACAAGACTTGGACATGGAAGCCCTTCCAGCTAAGGACCTACACAAGTCCATAACGGGAAACACCCGGAAGAACGACTCCGGAACCACAAAGTCGTGAAAAACTAAAGTGAAACAACGTTTTCGTTTTCCACAACTTCCTGGTTTTGGTACCTTAACCACGCATGTCTCAACAACGTACATGCGTGGTTAAGGTACAGAAGAAGGGAATCGGAGTCGATGGAGTGAAGGAGGAGGTAAGTTGGGCTGGGACTGGGGTTGCTTTTTTGGGGGGGTGGGAGGCTCAGAGTGATTAGGGTTTAGGGGGCAGGGTTTAGGTTTAAGGGGTAGGTTGGGGTTTGGGGTGTTTAGGTTTTAGGGGCAGGGTGGGGACTCAGGTATTTTTAGTTTTTGGGGTGGGGTGGGGGGCTGGGGGTGATTAGGGTTTAGGGTTCTGGACACCCTGGCCCGAGGGGAAGGACGGGGGGAGGGGTAGGGAAGAGGTCAATGTTTGCCAGGAAAAGCTTCTTAGACACACTTGGGTGGGAAGAAGGAGAGGGTTTGGTAGTGGAGGAAGAGGGAGTGGTTGTAGGAGGTGTCTGCTGAGTTTGGGTGTAGGTGCATGGGCTGGATGCTGTTGTGAGGTGGATGGCTGTTGGGTTGGTGGGTGCTTGCGTTTGTGTACTTTGGGAGGAGGGGTCACAGACACACTGGGAGAGGACACAGGGGACATGTGCATGGTTGTGGGGGTGGTGACTGCTCATGAGGGGTGTGTTGTAATGGGCGTGCTGGTGATGGAGGTAGTGGATGAGGATGTAGTGCATGCAGGTGTGAGTGGAGACGCTACTGGGAGGGAGGTGGACAAAGAAGAGGGGGACACAGTGGAGGCAGTGGATGTTGGTATGTCTGCATGGGTATGGTGTTTGTGTTATTGCCTGTGAGATGAAGTGTGGTGCTTTTGTTTACCAGAGACACTTTTGTGTGGTGATTTGGGTAAATGCTGGTTTGAAGGTGTCCTTGGGATAGGCTAGGGTTGAGGGGATTGGGACTGGGTAGAGGAAGTTGGAGGGGGGAGGCTAGAGACAGGGACAATGGCTGCCATCAGTGCGGAGGCCAGAGCCTGAAGTGCTCTCTTTTGGGCTGCCACGCCAGAGTGAATGCCCTCCAGGTATGCATTTGTTCTCACTCAGGGCAGCAGGACTGACTGGGGCAGGGCCTGAGGTGCCTCGGGCGAAGGAGATGTCCACCCTCTGGGGTAAGAGGTCACGGGAAACACGCTGAGGAGCTGCTGAGAGGGCGGTGCTGGTGGGGGGAGGCGGCTGTACCTGTTGTTGGGGTGGGCACAGTGGTGTCCGCCCCTGCCAGGGAGCTTCCATCGGGGGAGGAGTCGCTGTCTGTGGTCTCCCCTACTGTCCCCGTCGTGGTGCTCCCCTTGCCCTCTGTCCCACTGGTGCCCTCACCCTTAGTGGATTAGGCCTCCAGGCCCATGTGGGATGCAGCTCCCTCTGTCGCCGGTGCCTCTGCTCCTCCGCCAGATGATGCTAATGCACACAAGGACAGGGTGACAAAACAAAAAGGGGGGGGACAGAGGATACACTTGGTCAATGCCAGCAACAACACCACCGTTGGCATACACAACACACAGTGAGCAGCCCTATACACTAGGCCATGCACTACCAGTTACAATGCTAGTCACCAGCCCATGGGGTACATTGCCTAACGCCATTAGCTGCACACCTGAAACCCACAGGACCCTGCCCAGTATTAGATGTCCACTAACACTATTGGGGTAGGAGTGCTTCAGAGCCTGCCCAACAAGGGATCTACCCTGCCATCTTCGTCCTGGCCTAGAGGCACCCATAGCCCACATCCCCCACCCAGGTAACTCTTAACACGCGCAAATTCTGGATTCAGAATCTGTACTCACCCCCTTGTGGCTGCTGTGATGCCCTCAAGTGCCCATCCAACTCCGGATAGGCCACCGCCAGGATGCAGAACATCAGGGGGGTCATGGTGCGATGGGCACCCCTTCCTCGTAGGGAGGTCAGCCCCAGCTGGGCCTCCACCATCTTCTTTGCCCAGCGGCGCAGGTTCTCCCACCTTTTGTGGCAGTGGGTGATCCGCCTGTCAAAGACCCCCAGGGTCTGCACCTCCTTGGGAATGGCATGCCAAATACCTTTTTTCTGATGGTCACTGACCTGCATGGAAAAGACAGCAGAAAAGTGAATTAGTCAACCGTCCAGACCTTCAGACTCATGGCCCACCAGATCCCTCCCATCCCCTGACGCACATACATTGACCACCTTACATGCTGCACTCTGGCCAGGATGCCTCTGTCCCCCCCCAACACGTGGCTTACAAACACAGCACTCCATAGATTCATGGCCCATGCATTATGCTCACAGTGTACTCACCTGTTTGTCTGGAGGACCGTAGAGTAACGTGGACTGGGGTAGGACCCCATCCACCAGTTTCGCCAACTCCTCCGCAGTGAAGGCAGGGTCCTTTCCCCAGACACATGAGCCATTGTCACTTCCAGACACAGGTCACAGCAACACTTGCAGTGTAGGTCCTCTCCTGTTGAAGGTCAGATAGCAAGTGAGTGAACAGAGAGAAAATGGTGGTGACGTCTGCAGCGGTGCATACCGTCACTGCCGGTGTACATGGCCATTGGCTCCTGGAACCCATAGGGCCCAATGATAACTAATGCAAAGTTGTTCGGCAGCCATCGACTGCCTACCGCGACGGCGCACAACGCCAGCGGAATTACCTCATTTCCAGTTGTCCCTCATCACAGGTCAGACAGCTGCCATTTCAGGGGGGCACAGGCCATGGCACCTATCTGTGTCACAGCAGACATTGACACAGAAACTGATTGTCGGATTCACATACGGGTTCTGTAAAGAAAGAAATTCCTCATTAGTGCAATAGATGTGTGAATATGACCCTCTGCTCACCGTTTTCTTCCATATGCTTCAACCGCTGAGACTAAATATGAGATGGCGGCATCCTCCGGTGTACAGACCCTTAGTGCCTTGTGACAATGGAGGACAGACACATTATCATAACCTGCAGACTTGATCGTGCCACAATCCAAGAACTGTGTGCCCAATTTGAGCCAGACCTAATGTCAGCTATCCGCCAGCCCACAGGTATCCCCCCTCTAGTGCAGGTCCTGTCAGTGCTCCATTTCCTGGCAAGTGGTTCCTTCCAAACAACAGTGGCCATGGCACCAGGGATGTCTCAGCCAATGTTCTCCAACGTGTTGACCTGAGTGTTGTCTGCCCTGCTGAAACACATGCGCAGCTACATCGTATTCCCCCAGGTGGAGGATTGGACCACAGTGAAAGCTGACTTTTATACCCTGGGACAAATCCCCCAACATGATTGGTGCCATTGATGGTACACATGTGGCATTTGTCCCCCCGATAAATGAACAAGTGTTCAGAAATAGAAAAAACTATCACTCTATGAATGTGCAGATGGTGTGTTTGGCGGACCAGTACATCTCCCATATGAATGCCTAATACCCTGGCTCTGTGCATGACGCCTTTATCTTCAGGAATAGCAGCATCCCATATGTGATGGGCCAACTCCAGAGGCACCGGGTGTGGCTAATAGGTGAGCCCAAGGTCCCCACACAGTATAAGTTGGTGTGTCTAACAGTTGTTCCCGAATATTTGCAGGTGACTCTGGTTACCCCAACCTCTCATGGCTACTGACCCCAGTGAGGAATGCCAGGACAAGGGCAGAGGAACGTTACAATGAGGCACATGGGCGTACAAGGAGGATTATTGAAAGGACCTTCAGCCTCCTGAAGGCCAGGTTCCAGTGCCTCCATCTGACAGGTGGATCCCTGTACTACCCACCCAAGAAGGTGTGCCAGATCATCGTTGCATGTTGCATGTTGCACAACCTGTCCTTGAAACGGCAGGTGCCTTTTCTGCAGGAAGATGAGCCAGGAGATGGGCGTGTGGCAGCGGTGGAGCCTATGGACAGTGAGGAAGAGGAGGCAGAGGAAGAAGATGTGGACAACAGAAGCAACATAATACAGCAGTACTTCCAGTGACACACAGGTAAGACACTGTAACTTAACCTAACTTATCAAGTTATCTGCTGGACATTGTACATGGCAGCCTGATTTCCCTATGTCTACGGCCATTTACTGTACCCTTTGGCATCTCTATTTTCAGATTTCTGTGGCCCACTCTTGCTCCTGCTATGTGTACTGCTGCCCCCCAAAGGTCATTTCAAAGTATATTTGACTGTATATTTGACTTGCAATGCTTTGATTATGTTGAACTAATACATATTTGAATCATTTGACAGACTCCAGATATCTATTTGTTCCAAGGGTGTTTATTTACGTGCTCATATGTAGAGGGGGATGTGCAATGGGCTGGGCTGATGGTGGAGGAAAGTCCAGGGTAGTGTCCAGTCTCTTGGTATCCCAGGTGCATTGTCCAATGGGGCATAGGAAGGGGAGCAATGGCAGATCAAGGTGGACAGGGTGACAGAGTGGGACAGAAGAGTGACAATCAGGAGAGTCTTATTTCATGGAGGGGGTCTTGGCAATGTTCTCTGGCTTCTGCCTGGATCGCAGGGACCGTTTGCGGGTGGTTCTACTTCTTCAGGGCATGGGGTGCTGGTGGCCTGTTTTCCTGTGGCGGGGCCTCCTGTCCACTAGTGCCGGTGGAGGAGGAAGGCTGTTCATCGGTTTGGCTAATGTCAGGAGCCCGTTGGTGTGCCACTGCCTCCCTCATGGTGTTGGCCATGTCGCCAAACACCCCTGCAATGGTGACCAGGATGGTGTAGATGTGTTTGAGGTCCTCCCTGGTCCCCAGATACTGTCCCTCCTGCAGCCCCTGGGTTTCTTGCAACTTGGCCAGTGTCTGGCCCATGGTCTCCTGGGAATGGTGGTTTGCTCCCAGGATGTTGGTGAGTGCCTCCTGGAGAGTGGGTGCCCTGGGCCTCTCCTCCCCCTGTCGCACAGCAGTCCTCCCAGCTTCTCTGTTGTCCTGTGCATCTGTCCCCTGAACCGTATGCCCACTGCCACTGACCCCAGGTCCCTGATCATCCTGGGTTTGTGGGGTCCCCTGGGGTCCCTGTAGTGGTGGACACACTGCTGATTGACGTGTCTTGGGGAGAGTGGCATGGGCCTGCTGGGTGGGTGCTGTGCTGGTGTTTCCTTTGGGGAGGCTCTGTGGTGTGTTGGGACTGTGGCAGGGGAACCAACTGTACAGATTTCCCTGATGGGCCAGGTTGGTCATCTTGATCCAGGCGTGCAGAGCAGCTGTCGTCACTGTGGGTCTCTTCTGGGGGGGGGGACTGGATGTAGCTGGCACTTCCTCTCCGGTGATGTTGAGTAGGGGCCCGGTGGGGATGCAAATGCAGTGTTAGTGTATCTGCTTGTGCCATCTTGTGCATGGGTGTGTTTCCCTCTATGGTTGTGATTTCCCTGTAAGCTTTGCCTTGTGTACATGGTGATTTTGTGGGCTGGGTGAGTCTCTCTACTGGGTATGCTGTGGTGATGGGTGTCCATGCAGGTCTGTGATGGGTGTCCATGCATTGGTGTAACACGCAGGGCTTGGTATTGGCATGGGTGGGTTGTGATAGTGGGGTATGTGTGAGGTGGTGGAGTGATGGGGGTGAGGGCAGGGGTAGAAGTTTGTGATGGCATGCAGGTAGGGTGGGGGATATAGTAGTAAAGATTTGACTTACCAGAGTCCATTCCTCCTGCTACTCATGCGAGGCCCTCAGGATGCATGATTGCCAAGACTTGCTTCTCCCATGTTGTTAGTTGTGGGGGAGGAGGTGGGGGTCCACCGCCAATCCTCTGTACGGCTACCTGGTGTCTTGAAACCACGGAACGCACCTTCCCCCATAGGTCATTACACCTCTTGCTGATGTCATCCCTGGTTCTTGGGTGCTGTCCCAAGCCGTTGACCCTGTCCACGATCCTCCTCCATAGCTCCATCTTCCTTGCAATGGACGTCTGCTGCACATGTGATTCGAATAGCTTTGGCTCTACCTGGATGATTTCATCCACCATGACCCTTAGCTCCTCCTTTGAAAACCTGGGGTGTCTTTGGGGTGCCATGGATGTGGTTTGAGTGGTATGTGTGAGGATGTGTGGGTTGATGTGTGGGGTGTTGTGTTGTGGGGTGCGTGGATGGTGTGTGGGTGATGATGTATTGTGCCTCTGATTGAGTGGGTGCTACTGGCTTGTCTCTCTATGTTCGCAATGTTTTTTCTCATTGAAAGGGTTGTGGGTAATGTGGGTGTATGTTTTATAGCGCTGTGGGTGTGTGGGTGTGGTGTGTGTATGTGTGTCAGGTGTGTGTAGTTTGAATTGTCCAATGTGGTGTAGTTTTATTAGTGTGTGTGTATTTTGAGTGCGGCGGTGTGTACTGCCAATGGTTTACCGCGGTTGAAAGACCGCTGCAGTGATTCGTGGATGCTGATACTGTGGGTTTATTCCTGTTGGCGTAACGGTGTGGGTTTTGCTATCATCATTTTATCACTGACCTTTGGGCTGGCGGACTTGGTGGGTGTCTGTATAGTGGCGGATTTCAATGTGTGGGTCATAATACCCGTAGCAGATTACCACCACAGATGTAATGAGGGCCTAAATATTTTAATTTTGCCACCTGCATGTTACAAATCATGTCCCTTTAGATTCTATATTTTGTACTCCAATGTAGCAGTGCACAAGTTGAAGAACACAATTTTGAGTTTATTCACCAGTTGTATCCCTGATGTCACTATGCCCGGTTTGACCTCAAGCTGTTTTCATAGAAGCCATTGTCATGTATTTTTATCACTGCCAGAACTTCAATTAATTATGAATATGTACTAGCATCCACACATTTCTTTCCAATTATTTTAAACGATAATGGGTTTTCTTTTTGTATGACATGTCATACTTCCATACATTTTGTAATGATTTTATCGCTGCCAGCACTTTATTATGAAAATGTACCAGCATTCACATATTTTTTTAAGGATCTTAAACAATAATGTGTTTTCCTTTAGTACTGACATCTTGTATTTCCATACATTTTGTAATGATCATAAGGAATCACACAATAAACTGGTTATTGTCATTGCCATCTCTTCGGTAACTTAAAAAGTGAGTGTATGAGGCTATGCAATGACGTGAATGCCAAATGGAATGAGATAACTCGGTGTGATACAAAAATAGAGGTTTAGGGAATAAGGGCCAGATGTAGGAAGCCGTTTGGATGGTGCAAACTGCGAAAATCGCAGTTTGCGCCATGCAAACGGCCTAACGCGATACACATTCACAAATTGCGAGTCGGTACCGACTCGCAATTTGTGAATGCGACTCGCAAATAGGAAGGGGTGTTCCCTTCCTATTTGCGACTCGCATTGCAATTCAGAATTGCTTTGTGACCGCGAATGCGGTCGCAAAGCAACTCGCAGTTACCACCAGTGTCACACTGTGGTAACACCCCCATGGGACCCCTTCCCCTTTGTGAATGCCGCCAAAAATATTTTTTCAGAGCAGGCAGTGGTCCTATGGACCACTGCCTGCTCTGAAAAATCGAAACCAAATGGTTTCGCAGTTTTTTCATTTTGCAACTCGTTTTCCTTTAAGGAAAACGGGCTGCAAAATGAAAAAAAAAACTGCTTTATTTAAAAAGCAGTCACAGACATGGAGGTCTGCTGACTTCAGCAGGCCACCATCCCTGTGAGTGCAGGGACTCGCTATAGGGTCGCAAAATGCGACCCACCTCATGAATATTGATGAGGTGGGTCTTTGCGACCCAATAGCGAGTCACCGACAGTGTCTTAGACACCGTTCTGCATCCGAGATTGCGACTCGGAAATTGCAAGTCGGACAGAGTCGCAATTTCCGAGTCGCAATCTCGGAATTTGCTACATGTGGCCCTATGATCTGTAACAGTTTAGACTCTTTGATGCTGTGTATACAAAATTACTTGCCTTGATGAATGAAATTGAATCTTTCTCTCTATAGAAGAATCCAGTTAATCAAGATAACTGTAGCCTTGTGCTATTATTACATATTCAGTGTGCTGTCTTCCTTACTTATTCCTAAATTGACTCTGGATTGTATAGCTATAGAAATAATTTTTTTAGGTTTGAGTGAACCAAGCCATGATTGAAAGCTGCCAAATTACTTTCTGATACTAAATGTGATGGTCTATGCCTACAACACAAGGAACTACTATCTAGCACAGTGGTTCCCAATGTTTGGACTTCTGTTGACCCCCACGTTATCATTACTGGAAGCTGGGGACCCCCACTGAATCATTATTGGAGTCCGGGGACTCCCCCACTGAGTCATTACTAAAAGCTGTTAATATTATTTCATTTTCTAAGCAGTCGCGAACCCTCTGAAGAGGCTTTGCCACAGGTTGGGAATCACTGATCTAGCGCATCAGCTCTCACTGCTGGTATACTAACTCCCATGACTAAAAGACCCTCCCCTGTGGATACAACGGAAAATGAACACAATGGGTGGCAACAAAGAGTTAGATTTGATTTACAGACATTTGACTGCCCAAAACAATCCACAGCCTCATTGACATCAGCCCTGTTTATTAACTGGAGTCATGGTCATAAATTGTTTGGCACTGGCCCGAGGTTACGCTCAGATGCACCTCTTTGAAATAAAGCCAGAGTACAGGTGGTTGAGAATTGCCATATTTTTTGTGGTTCATAGTTTTATTGTGGAGGATGTATGGTACTAAAGCTCTTGCTCTTTTGTTGAGTGCGGTGAGTGGGAAGACAAACTAATGGAAACATTTTAAAGACAAGTGTGTAGTGCCTTTAGAACGCAGGTACAATGTTCAAAGTACGAAAACATTCCATGACTTACAAGATACATATATGCTTGATACAGCAAAATTTTGGCAATACAGACAATTGGCAAATTGGGGGTCATTACAACATTGGCGGTAAAAGGCGCTTACCGCCGTGCAAAAGACCGCCAATACACCACCGCGGCCGTGGTAGACTGCCACAGCTATTATGACACACATCTCGAAATCCGCCGAAATTCAGACACCCACACAACACCGCCACCCCAAAGGTCAGTGATAAACTGGCGGAAACAAATCCTCCACCTCCAAGCCAACAGAAACACGCCCATGCTATTACGACCCACGAATCCACGCGTCGGTCTTTCAACCGCGGTATTCCATTGGTGGTACACACCGCCGCGCTCAAAATACACACACATCTCCAAAACACCGCCACATTGGACAATTACAAATACACACACCTGATACACATACAAACAACACTCCCACACACCCAATACAATATAAAACACACACCCACAAACCCCTACGATAAAAAAATTGACACGAAGGCGACAGAGAGAGAGCACAGAATAGACAACCCCACTACACAGAGGCACACAACACCATCACCCACACAACATTCACGCACAAAACACCACAAACCACTACACTCACCACACTCATCACCACATACACCACCCCACACCTCACCCACACCACCCCATGGCACGCCAAAGATACCCCCGCTTCTCCGAGGAGGAGCTCAGGGTCATGGTGGAGGAAATCGTCCGGGTAGAGCCACAGCTATTCGGATCACATGTACAGCACACATCAATAGCCAGGAAGATGGAGTTATGGCGCAGAATAGTGGACAGGGTGAACGCTGTAGGACAGCACCAAAGAAATAGGGAGGACATCAGGGAGAGGTGGAACGACCTACGGGGGAAGGTGCGTTCCACGGTCTCCAAGCACAACATCGCGGTGCAGCGGACTGGCGGCGGACTCCCACCTCCTCCCCCACAACTAACAACATGGGAGGAGCAAGTCTTGACCATCTTGCATCCTGAGGGCCTAGGAGGAGTCGGTGGAGGATGGGACACTGGTAAGTCAAATCTCAACTATCATATCCCCCACCCTACCTGCATGCTATCACACACCCCCACCCGCACACCCTCCCCTATCACTCAAAATCCTCACTAATCTACCCATAACACTAATCACCCATCCCAACACCAAGCCCTGCATGACACAACTAAGCATGGACACCCCTCACTAAAGCATGCTCACTGCACATACCCATAACAACCCCCCAACCATCATCACACAAGCCCCCACACAGGAATGCTTGCACTGGGGTACACGCACACCCACCCATTGCACACCATTACACACACACATGCAATAATCATGCTCTTATACCCCTGCAGGAACCCGAAGGACCGTTACCACACCAGAGGGTCCAGACAACACCACTCCACCCACACAAGAGGCCCACAGTGACGAGAGCAGCTCTGCCCTACTGGATCTTGATGACTTGCCCGGACCATAGTGGGCCTCAGGACAGTCGGTTCCCCTTGCACAGGCACAGGCACAGCCCAACACCGACCTTCCACCCTCTGGTAACACCAGCACAGCACCCACCCAGCGGGCCCAAACCTCCCTATCCAGGACAGGTCAATCAGCGGTGTGTCTACCACTACAGGGCACCCAGGGTAACCCACCACCCCAACAACAACAGGGACCTGGAGGCCCTATCCTCCATCATGGGAGCATACCACCACCCCGGGAGACGATGGCCACGGTCCTGGACAAGTTGCAGGAGACCCTGCGCCTGCAGGAGGAGCAGTATATGGGGTTCAGGGAGGAGCTCAGGACCATCGGCTCCGCCCTGGGCACCATCGTAGGGGTGCTGAAGGACATACAGCAGACCTTGAGGGACACCGTGGCACTCCAAGGGGCCCCTGACACTAGCCAGGACGATGAACTGCCCACCACCTCCGCCGGCGCTAGTGGACAGGACGCCCCGCCACAGGACAACCACACCAGCACCCCATCCCCTGCAGACGGACAACCACCACGCAAGCGGTCCCTGAGATCCAGGAACAGGACTGAGCAAGATGGCAAGACCCCCGCCAGGAAATAATACCACCATGATTGTCCACCCACTGTCCCACTTTGTTACCCTGTCCATAGTCGAACTGCCCCAGCTCCACTTCCTATGCCCAGATGGGCAGTGCACCTGTGAGACTAATAGAGTGTACTCTGCCATAGACATTCCTCCACCATCCCCCATCACCATTTTTCAATCTCCCTTCATTGTTTTGAGCACTTAAATAAACACCCTTGAAACACAAAACAATCTGGAGTCAGTCTATGATTTGGTACTTTGTATTACAATGACAGATTAATAATGGCTGTCCCATTGTAAGGCTAACGTACCTATGTCACACATCACAAGCCCATGAAGGATGCAAACAGTTGACACGTAGGTTACCACACCTGTGAAACTGAAATTGAAGGGTAAAACTCAGTTAACAAATAGTGATTGAAATGGAGGAACAGGATAGAGGTAGATGCGTGAAAGTTAATGTAATGTTAAACCTGAAAATGTTCTCACCTGTGTGTCACTGGAAATATTGCTGTATGACTGACTCCCTGTTGTCGTTTTCTTCTTCCTCAGCTTCATCCTCATCACTGTCCACAGGCTCTACAGCTGCTACAACACCGTCATCTGGATTATCCTCCTGCAGAAAAGGCACCTGGCGTCGCAAAGCCAAATTATGGAGCAGGCGATGATGATGTCGCACACCTTCTTCGGTGAGTAGAATAGGGATCCACCTGTCATATGGAGGCACCTGAACCTGGCCTTCAGGAAGCCGAAGGTGCGTTCAATCACCCTCCTAGTCCACCCATGGGCCTCATTGTACCGTTCCTCTGCACTGGTCCTGGGATTCCTCACTGGGGTCAATAGCCAGGAAAGGTTGGGGTAACCAGAGTCCCCCAATAGCCATACACGGTGCCTCTGGAGTTGACCCATCATATCAGGGATGCTGCTATTCCGCAGGATGTAGGCGTCATGCACAGAGCCAAGGAACATAGCATTTACTTGGGCGATGTACTGATCTGCCAAACAGACCATCTGGACATTCATTGAATGATAATTCTTCCTGTTCCTGTACACCTGTTCACTCCTGTGGGGGGGGACCAGAGCTACATGGGTACCATCAATAGCAACTATGACGTTGGGGATATGTCCAAGGGCATAGAAGTCACCTTTCACTGTAGGCAAATCCTCCCCCTCAGGGAAAATGATGTATCTCCTTACGTGTTTCAGCAGGGCGGACAACACTCTGGACAACACGTTGGAAAACATAGGCTGGGACATCCCTGATGCCATGGCCACAGTAGTCTGAAATGACCCACTTGCAAGGAAATGGAGCACTGACAGCACCTGCACGTCAGGGGGGATTCCTGTCGGATGGCGGATTGGTGACATCAGGTCTGGCTCCAACTGGTTACACAGTTCCTGGATAGTGGCACGGTCAAACCGGTAGGTGACGATGACATGTCTTTCTTCCATTGTCAACAGGTCCACCAGCGGTCGGTACACCGGAGGATTCCGCCATCTTCTTACATGTCCCAGCTGATGGTGCCTACGAAGGACAACAGCGAAGAACCAGTCACTATTCCTCCAGGTATGTACCCACAGTTACACACAAGACTACACCAGACACAAAACCCTTCCTGTATGTGTGTTGAGTGTAGGCCTAGCTATGTGTGACGCAGAAGTTAATGAAGCCATGTGAGCCCCTGAAATGGCGGCTGCCTGACCTCTAAAGTGGGACAATGGGATTGTGGGGTAACTGCGCTGGTGTTGCACACCGTCGTGGTAGGCGGTCGTAGACCGCGGCGCAATGCTGCATTGGTTAACATTGGACCCGATGGGTCTCAGGAGCCAATGAACAGGTGCGCTGGCGGTGATGATGCACACCGCCGCGGACGTCACCCCCATTTTCTATCTGTTCAATCACTAGATACCTGACCTTCAACAGGAGAGGACCTACACTGCTAGTGCTGCTGTGACCTCGGTCTGGAAGCGACGATGGCTGCTGCGTCTGGGGAAAGGGCCCCTGCCTTCACTGCACAGGAGTTGGAGAAACTTGTGGATGGGGTCCTCCCCCAGTACACGCTACTCTACGGTCCTCCAGACCAACAGGTCAGTACACAACGAGCACGTTGTATGGGCTAGGCTTGGGTGGAGAGGGCTGGGTGGAAGAGGGAAGGGGGCAGAGTTCATTGAACATTAATGCATGGGAATGAATGGGCCACATGGCCAGAGTAGGGAGGGGGCCACTCACAACGACGGTACAGTTGGTAATGACTGTTCCTCTTCCCTTGTGCATGTCATGTAGGTCAGCGCCCACCAGAAGAGGGACATTTGGCGTGCCATTGCCAAGGAGGTCTGGACCCTGGGGGCCCACCATAGATGGGGCACCCACTGCCGGAAGAGATGGGAGGACATTCGCCGCTGCAGCAAGAAGACGGCAGAGGCTCAGCTGGGGATGGCCTCCCAACGTTGGAGGGGTGCCCGTCGCACCATGACCCCCCTGATGTTCCGGATCCTGGCGGTGGCCTACCCAGAGTTGGATGGGTGCTTGAGGACATCACAGCAGACACAAGGGGGCGAGTACAGCCTCATTCTGCTGACTTTGCGTGCAGTGAAGGTGTCTGGGTGGGGTAGGTGGGCTGTGAGTGTCCCCAGGCCAGGGCGAGTTAGGTAGTCAAGGCCCCTCCGTAATGTAGGCCATGTGGCACTCAACCCCATCTCAGCAGAGTGCCAAGTCGAGGTATAGTTGCCCCTGTGGCATCCATGTGCGCAGATGTCTACCATTGCCATGTAGGCCATAACCCAGAAATTGCATGTGCAGAGTCCAGGCTCACGGCGTTATGCAGGGGTCTGCTGCGTCTGTCTTGTCCGCCAACGGTAGCGGAATGCCATGCACTAAAACTCTCTTTCTTCTGTCTCCCCCCCCTTTTCCTGCTCTCCCTTTCCTTTTGTACATCAGCATCAACAGGCGGAGGTACAGTGGCACCGGAGCACGAGGGAGCTGCATCCCTCATGCCCATGGAAGGCCACACCACGGACTCTGAATGCACCAGTGGGACAGAGGGCGAGGGGAGCTTCACGTCAGCCACCGGATCACCAACCAGCGACACGGACTCGTCCGCCGATGGGAGCTCCCCTGTGGTGGCGGCAACATCCATGCCACTCACTTCTACAGGTACAGCCGCCACCTCCCCTACCAGCACCGCCCTCCCAGCAGCCCCTCAGCGTTCGCCCCGTGCCCGCTCACCCAGGAGGGTGGGCATCACCTTCGCCCCAGGCACCTCAGGCCCTGCCCCTGTCACCCCTGCTGCCCTCAGTGAGGAGGCCATTGACCTCCTCAGGTCACTCACTGTTGGGCAGTTTACCATTGTGAATGCCATCCAGGGTGTAGAACGAGAGTTGCAACACGGTAATGCATCCCTGGAGGGCATTCATTCTGGTCAGGCTGTCCTTCAGCGAACCCTGCAATCTCTGGCCTCAGCACTGATGGCAGCCATTGTCCCTGTGTCTAGCCTCCCACCTCCAACTTCCTCCACCCAGACCCAATCCCCTGTACCCCAGCCCATCCCAAGCACACCTACAGACCAGCATGCACACAAGTCAACACACAAAAGTAGCTCAAGTAAACATAGGCACCACACATCCCACAGGCACTCACACAAGCATCACACCCATACAGACACAGCAACATCCACTGTCTCCACTGTGTCCCCCTCCTCCTCTTCTCCCTCCTCTCTCCCAGTCTCGTCTACACACACACCTGCATGCACCACATCTACAGGCACCATGAGTCGCACAAGGAGACCCAGCACCCCATTCCGCTCACCTGCACTCACCACCCCCACTGCCATTTACACGTCCCCTGTGTCCTCTCCCAGTGTGTCTGTGACGCCCCCTCCCAAAGTACACAAATGCCGGCAATCACTCACTCAACATCCATCCACCTCACGACAGCCTCCAGTACCAACACCTGCACCCAAAACAGCTAAAGTGACACCTCCGACAACCACCTCCTCTTCCTCCACTCCCAGACCCCTTCCAGCTACCCATCCCAGTGTTCGTCAGAAACTGTCCCTCTGTAAAATTGAACTTTTTGCCCCCACTCCCCCTCCAATTCATCAGTCCCGTCGTAGCGCCTCAGCCAAAAAGCCTCCAATACCAGTGGTGCGTGTTCAAGGCTTGTGGAGTGCACCGGCCACTAGGGCAGGCAGTAGGACCCGGAGCCAAGGCACTGGCAGCCCACCCCTGTAAAGGCTCTCAAATTGGAGAGTGGACGACAGGACTGTGTTAAGACTCCTGGTGGGAAAACAACTGACATGGGTTCGAAGGGGATTGGTGAGTCAGCTGTGACTCCACCAAAGGTGGGGAAGGTCCAGAGGAAGTCTGCCCAGCCTCTTGTGAGTGTAACGGCGGAGAAGTGAGCCATCATTTCCGGCGGACCAGACACAACTGCCAGCACCGTCATCACTGGTCCAGAGACCACTGCCAGAGTCACAGCTCAGGAGGGCCCAAGTATCATCACTGTTCCAGAGACCACCGCCGGAGTCACAGCCCAGGAGGGCCCAAGTATCGTCACTGGTACAGAGACCACCGCCGGAGTCACAGCCCAGGAGGGCCCAAGTATCGTCACTGGTCCTGAGACCACCGCCGGAGTCACAGCCCAGGAGGGCCCAAGTATTGTCACTGGTCCAGAGACCACCGCCAGAGTCACAGCCCAGGAGGGCCCCGCCTACCACAGCCCCGCTGGGCAATGAAGGAACGTCATGCCACACACCAATGCCCAGAGTAGAGAACGTCATGCCACACACCAATGCCCAGTGTAGAGAACGTCATGCCACACACCAATGTCTGTATCAGAACCGCCATGCCAAAGCACCGCTGAACAGTCCTGAACCACCATGGCAAAGCACCGCTGAACAGGGCAAAGACCGCCATGGTGAAGACCGCTGAACAGGGCAAAGACCGCCATGGCAAAGCACCGCTGAACAGGGCAAAGACCGCCATGGTGAAGACCGCTGAACAGGGCAAAGACCGCCATGGCAAAGCACCGCTGAACAGTCCTGAACCGCCATTGCAAAGCACCGCTGAACAGGGCAAAGACCGTCATGGTGAAGACCGCTGAACAGTCCTGAACCGCCATGGCAAAGCACCGCTGAACAGGGCAAAAACCGCCATGGTGAAGACCGCTGAACATGGCAAAGACCGCCATGGTGAAGACCGCTGAACAGTCCTGAACCGCCATGGCAAAGCACTGTTGAACAGGGCAAGCACCGTGTAGGAATAAAAAGGCCGCCACATCAGGCATCCTTATCACAAGTGCAGCTGGGACAGGACATGAACTTTCACAGGGAGACTCATCCAGTCTGGACACCAGTCCCACACAGTACCAGTAGAGAACTGCATCTACTTGAGAGACTGTGCCTTTGCACTCCCCAGGATGGCACAGTGGGCAACCCGCCCACTGTAGAGACTTGAGAGACTGTGGCTTTGCACTCCCCAGGATGGAACAGTGGGCAAGCCACCCACTGTAGAGACTTGTGAGACTGTGGCTTTGCACTCCCCAGGATGGCACAGTGGGCAACCCACCCACTGTAGAGACTTGTGAGACTGTGGCTTTGCACTCCCCAGGATGGCACAGTGGGCAAGCCACCCACTGTAGAGACTTGTGAGACTGTGGCTTTGCACTCCCCAGGATGGCACAGTGGGCAGCCCACCCACTGTAGAGACTTGTGAGACTGTGGCTTTGCACTCCCCAGGATACATCAATGGGCATGGAGCCCCATCGTGGATCTGGCTTCACATTCATCTGGTTGAGGTGTCCCCCCTTCCCTTCCCCCTGAGGTGCCTGTAGTATTTCGATCTGATGCCCCGGCAGTGTTCTCTCCGATAGTGGTCAGGTATCGTTTGTGGGCCTCGCCCATGCATTTTTGGACTGTTGGTGCACGGACATTGTTGTGTACATATCTGCACTACTTCTCGTATTGTATCTATAATTATGAGTGAATTTGAAATATATATCTGTATATTTTTGTATGACATGTATATTGGCACATTACATTGTTTGACCGAATTTCGCATTGTCTATTCATTCTTCCGGGGGGATTGTGGGTTATTACTGTGATTTATTGTGGATGCATTGGTGTGTATGTTGTAATATGCGAGGGTGGGGGTGGGGGTGTTTGGTGGGTGTCTCCCTAACTTTTGCCTCCCCTCTCCCCCGTGTCGTAGGTGCAGTACTCACCGGTGTCTTCGGTGCCTACGTAGCTGTTGGTCGTAGAGGAGCAGAAAGACAAGGGCAGGGAGTATTTGTAATTCTGGCTCCATGGTGTCCTCCTTCCTCGTGGGATGTGTTGAGGTGAGCGTTTTCCCATAGCAAAAGCTGTTTCCACCGTGTTTTTATCCATGGTGAATCTGCCCCGGAAAAGGTGGCGGATTGGTAGGTTGTAATACTGTGGGCGGTACATTGTCCTCCGCCTGTCTGTTCGCGGTGACCACCGCGCTGCTTGTCTGTACCGCCGTGGCGGGCGGTGTGTTAAAGTGGCTGTCTTTGTTGGCGGTTTCCGCCAGGGTCATAATTCCCTTTTTTTGTCTGCCGGCCTGTTTGCGGTATTACCGCAGCTTTAACACCGTCCGCCAGGGTTGTAATGACCCCCATTGTCTGAAGAGAAAACTAGGAACAAGAGATATTTCATGATGAAAATCACCACTTCTGGAGATTTCAAAATCTCACTGGCAGAGAACTAGTCAGCTCTATTATCCAATCATTACAAATATTCAAATAATTTAGAAAAGCTATGTTACAATTTCTATATTTTAAGATTCTTCAGGACTGGCACTGGTCTCCCATGAAATTGCGTAATGTGGGACTGTTACCGCATACCAAGTGTTGGAGATGCAAGCAACATAAATGCGACAACTTACAGAGTCTCTGGCAATGTCTGAATATTGAACCCTACTGGACAGTTATCTGGCACCAGCCAGATGATCTACCATCAGGGTATTTTGCGGTCCAATACAATATGAGTGATGTAGCGGGATTGCGGAACCATGCAGTGGATGGCTAGCCACAGCCCGTGTGTTAGCCTTGATATTTCTCTTGGGACACTGTGAATCAGTAGCTATTGATATAAGATGAATGGATGACTAAATGTGCAGGATCGCTTAATGTGAGAATGTGAGCTATAGGGTGAATAATTAATTTGATGAATGTGAATCAATCTGGGCATCATGTTTAGAATTTACACTGGAGTAAACCTATAAACGACCTAGACATTTGATGAGCTAGAGAGTGCCTCTGAGAGTAGGAGGTATGTTTTATGACATGGAACTGCTCACCACCTCATTACATTTATTCTACTTTGGCAAAAAAAGTTGGTTCCAATTTGACTGCAGTGGGTGTATAAGCCAGTAGGAATAATCACAGCTGGATCAAGAGGACGAGTTCACGGGGATTAGATAGGCTATTAATGGGAAACAAGTATATGGACGGTATTGAGGAAAAGAGGAGGAACCGGTATACTGAAGGAAGAATTTTGTGATGCGGGGTGGGGTAGAAGGGTTATAAAATTGCCAAATAACTGGAATGAAGCCATGGAACAAACCATAATGGTTGTTGAAACTAGAGAGAACGTCAAAACAATGGGCCAGAAAAAAATCATCAGGATCTGACAGGTTACCCATAGAATTTTATAATACTTTTGAAACTCATTTGTCTCCTAAACTACTCAAGTTTTATAATGAAATGAGATGCATTGAAACTCTACAGAATACCATCAGAATAGAAGTAGTGGTAGTCTTGCCGAAACTGTGCAAAGTTACACTAGAAGTTACATCATACAGACCTCTCTCACTTCTGAATCTGGAGTATAAGATGTTAGGACAGCTCCTGCTGCTCACAGCCATTATGCATCTAGACCATACTGTCTTCGTCCATTTTCAGTTCGGGGAAACTATCTGCAAAAGGTCTGTGAATACTCACAAACATGCAAGTCTGTATGTTTTAATTACCTTTTCCACGTGTAGCAAAACGGACCATATGAGAATACTTACACCCGACTAGAAATAATTTGAAAATGATTACATCAATTTACACGTACATTACAATATTAATATTTACCCATTAATGAAGGTATTATCATATCTATGGAAAGTCTATATGCACATACAACTTTGTAATTCGAGTCATGAATGATTTGATCAGTTTGATTGATGCGAATCAGTACTATAATTGTTGGAATAAGCTATTGTACTATATAAAAGTCCAAGCGAGGAGCATGATTCAGAAATGTTGCAACACAATAAAATGTTTCCACCCGCGACCTAAGAAAATGTGTCCACCACTTAAGTTCTGTAGGAAACTCCAACATGTTTAGCATTCCCTGCCAAAATGGATAATTTGAAAAATCCATTAGCTGAGAAAAAGCAAGGGAAAATTCTCCACTGTGGTTTCTGCTGACTTTTTCGCCGGTCTGAGTAGGCACTGTAAATGTACTGCCAGGTTGGGGCAAATTATCATTGCTCACATATCTTGTATCCCTATCATGATGAGGGTTTTTCCCTACATGCTAAGCACAATACTCTCCCCTTTATTTGAAAACGTGGCACCTTATACATGCCTGTTGTTAGACCTGACAGCATTAGGGTGGTCACCCCTAACTTTTTTGCCTGCCTCCCTCCACTTTTTAAACATAGTAACATTGGATCATACCCAATTGGACTATTTAATTTACTTATAAGTCCCTAGTACTATGCACTATATGTGCCCAGGGTCTGTAGATTAAATGCTATTAGTGGGCCTGCAGCACTGGTTGTGCCACCCACTTAAGTCGCCCCTTAACCTTGTCTCAGGCCTGCCATTGCAATGCCTGTGTGTGCAGTTTCACTGCCAATTTGACTTGGCATTTAAAAGTACTTGCCAAGCCTAAAACTCCCCTTTTTCTACATATAAGACACCCCTAAGTTATGCCCTAGGTAACCCAGAAGGCAGGGTGCTGTGTAGGCAAAAGGCAGGACATGTTCCTATGTAGTTTACATGTCTTGGAAGTGTAAAACTCCCAAATTCGTTTTACACTGCTGTGAGGCCTGCTCCTTTCATAGGCTAACATTGGGGCTGTCCTCATATATTGTTTGACTGTAGCTGCTGATGTGAAAGGAGTAGGAAGGTCACATTTAGAAGGGCCAGAATGTTGATATAAAATCCTGCTGACTGGTGAAGATGGATTTAATATTACGATTTTAGAAATGTCACTTTTAGAAAGTGAGCATTTCTCTGCACTTAAATCTTTCTGTGCCATATAATCCACGTCTGGCTGGGTTTAGTTGACAGCTCCTTGTGCACTCAGACACACCCCAAACCCAGGATACTCAGCCTCACTTGCATACATCTGCATTTTTAATGGGCCTTCCTGGGCAGGGAAGGTGGAGGGATTGCTCTCACACAAAGGACTGCCACACCCCCTACTGGGACCCTGGCAGACAGGATTGAACTGAAAGGGGACCTGGTGTACTCCTAAGCCACCCTTTGAAGTCTCCCACACTTCAAAGACACATTTGGGTATATTAACAGGGCCTCTGCCCCCACCAACTCAGATACTTTCTGGAGAAGAAACTTGTAACCAGAACCTGCATCCAGCCAAGAAGAACTGCCTGGCTGCCCAAAGGACTCAACTGACTGCTTTCTGTGATGGACTGCTGCCTTGCTGCTCCCTGGCTCCGGGGAAGAAGTGCTCCCCAAGGGCTTGTATAGAGCTTGCTTCCTGTTCCCTGATGTCTCAGGGCCAAAAAGACTTCTCTCTTGCAACTAGACTCCTTGTGTGGCGAAAATTTGACGCACAGCTTGCTAAAAATGACGCACAGCCTGCCCCGGTGAGAAATTTGCCGCACGCTGAACCGGAACGACGCAGCCCAACTTTGCAAGGAGAAGATCGATGTGGCGCCTGCGTTGGGACCGTAACTTTGACGCACGGCCCACAGGATCGATGCACAGCCGACCTGGGACGACACAGTCTGACTTCCAGAGGGGAAACCAACACAGCCCCTGCTGTGCAGAAGAAACTACCACACAACGCCCACAGGAACGACGCAGCGCTTGTGACTCCGCTCCACAAGCCCAGGATTCCACGCACAGACCCCGGGGCATCTGAAAACCCCGCAATCCGAAGAGGATCCATGACTGAGCACCGGAAATCGACGCACAGCCGTCCCTGCGTGGAAACTAAACAGCACATCACCATGTGCCTTCCGAGAATTTGACGCACACCCCCTTTGTTTCCACGCTTCTCCTCCTCTGCTGCCCATTGCGGAGATTTTTCACGTGAACTGGGTACTTTGTGCTAAAAAGAGACTTTGTTTGCTTTTAAAAGACTTAAGACACTTTATATCACTTTTCCGTGAAATCTCTACATTTTTTATTGCATCTTTGATAGTTTTGACCTGCAGATATCCAGATAAATATTATATATTTTTCTAAACACTGTGTGGTGTATTTTTATGGTGCTATATTGTGTTATTGTATGATTTATTGCACAAATACTTTACACATTGCCTTCTAAGTTAAGCCTGACTGCTCAGTGCCAAGCTACCAGAGGATGGGCACAGGATAATTTGGATTGTGTGTGACTTACCCTGACTAGAGTGAGGGTCCTTGCTTGAACAGAGGGTAACCTGACTGCCAACCAAAGACCTCATTTCTAACATTGGTGATCAGTGGTGAGGATAGGACTTGTATTTGTGCAGTGACATACAGTAGCTAAGTATTTCACTACCTACCCACAGTTGAAGGTCAACTTGATTTTTATCTTTTCTCTGCAATTTTGTTTTTCCTGTCAATTTTTTGACCAAAATCCTCACACAACATGTCTCAGGCTGGGTCTCAAGCAGGAGATTTTGGCCTAGCCCTGTTGGAGACATACACTGTCAAACAGCTGAAAGGGTTCTGCAGGGATATGGGAGTACCCACCCAAGGTGCCTCCAGAAAGGAGGAATTTCAAAAGGCGCTAAGGGCCTGGGCAGAAGCCCATTCAGAGGAGGATGCTGAGGAGGAGGTGCCAAAAGATGGCCCCCCAGAGGACTTTTTGCCATCAGTGGATGTTACCACTGCAAATGTGCCCCCTGCCAAACCAGGGAGCAGTGTCTCTGATCAAAGCCTGACCGCAGAGGAAAGGAGAGAGGAGAGAGAGTTTCAGTTGCAAATGGCAAGGCTAAAAATTGAGGCTCAACAGGAGGAAAGGAGGGCAGAGAAAGGAGCCAAGCAAGCTGAGGCTGAAAGAGCAGCCAAACAGATTGAAGCTGAAAGAACTGAAGCTGCCGCTGAGAGAGCCTTGGCTGAGAAAAAAATATTGTTGGCTAATGAACTAAGTCTCAAGGAGCTGGAGATCAAGGCGAGACAGTCTGAGTCCAGCTGTAATGGTGGCAGCATACAGGCAGGACCTGATGGAGAAAAGAAGGTTCGTATACCCAAAAATGTGGTGCCCAGTTTTGTGGTGGGAGATGACATAGATAAATGGTTATCCGCTTATGAAGTTGCACTAAGGGCTCATGAGGTTCCTGAAGGGCAATAGGGTACAGCTATGTGGAGTTATGTGCCAGCACTGGGGAGGGACACACTTCTCACACTGGACCCAAAGGATCAAAACACATACCCACTCCTGAAAGCCATTTTAATTGCCAAGTTTGAGCTGACCCCTGAGAAATACTGTCAGAGGTTCAGGGGCAGCACCAAACAGTCCACACAAACATGGGTAGATTTCTTTGACTTTTCCAGTAAGGCACTGAATGGATGGGGGTGGGGCAGCAAAGTAGATGATTATAAGAGGGTATATAACTTGATTCTGAGAGAGCATATACTCAATATTTCTTTTACAGAGTTGCGCCAGGACTTGGTAGATAGTAAGCTGACTGACCTCAGGAAGCTTGCTGAGGAGACGGACCTCTGGGTTAGCACCAGAGTGTCCAAAAAGGCACCTGGGGGGGACTCCCACAAAGGTGGTCTGGTTTCCCAACAGAAGAAAGAGGGGGGAGAAAAAGTTAAAGAAAAGGAGTTCCCAGAAGGCCCCCAAAAGAATTCCCAGGGGGGAGGTGGATACCATTCCTCTTCTAGGTTTGCAAAGAAGCCAGGGTGTATTTTGATAAAACATTAGGGAAATTAATCCCCAAATGCTTAGAGTGCTACCAGCATGGACACACTAAGGGCCACTCCCAGTGCATCAAGAGGGCACAGTCCACCACTGGACAGACACCTGGGTTGGCTAGTGTAGCGCTCAGGGGAGACAGTCCCAATTAGCTTTGGGGAGCAGGCAGAGGTTTCCCTAGTGTCCCTGGGAGAAAGAGAGATGGTACCTAACCCCTACATGCCAGAAAATACATCAAAGTATAGGCAGTGGGTCACCATTGATGGGCAAAGGGTGGAGGCTCTGGGTGACAAAGGAGCCAGTATGACTACTGTCAAGAGTCAGCTGGTATCATCAGAGCAGATATTCCCAAATACATTCCACCAGGTCATAGTCACTGACAATCATGAGAGTCACCTACCGGTGGCTCTGGTTCCCTTTGAGTGGGAGGGGTCTCTAGTACTCTGAAAGTAGCTGTGAGTCCTGCCATGCCTGTAGATTGTCTGTTAGGCAATGATCTTGAGCATACTGCCTGGAAGGAGATAGAGCTCAGATCCCACCTAGAAATGTTAGGAAATGTTTGCCTGAGTGGGTCTGCATGACCACACGGGCCATGGCTGCCCGGGAAGGGAGTCAAGGGCATCTGGAGCCTGGAACAATGACCCAGACAGCTGCAAAGAGGAAGGGCAAGAGGTGCAGGAAACCCACCTCAGATGTTCCCACGGTGGTGGATGGGGCCCCTGAGGAGGAGGAGGCCCCTGAGCCAACTGGGGAGGACATAGCTGACCTGGGTAACCTACCTGAACTTGCTGGCTGGCAAGTAGAGGGTGGGTCAACCAGGGCAGAATTCTGCAAGGCGCAGAAGGAATGCCCCACTCTTGAGGGTCTGAGGCAACAGGCCGCTGCCCAAGCAGTAGGTGACGCCTCTGGCACTAACCATATTTACTGGGAGAATGATCTCCTTTACAGTGAGCCAGGTTACAGGTCCTGGGGCAGCATGTGTGCTGGTGGTCCCCTAGTGTTACTGGGCCTTCCTACTGGGTCTGGCTCACAACATCCCCCTGGCAGGACACCTGGGCCAAGACAAGACCTTTAACAGGCTTGTCACCCACTTCCATTGGCCCAGAATGAGGTTAGCCTCAGATAATTTCTGCACAGCTTGCCCCACCTGCCAAGCTAGTGGGAAGACAGGGAAAAAGCTTAATGCTCCCCTGCTCCCACTCCCCGTCATTGGGACCCCCTTTGAAAGGGTGGGCATAGACATTCTTCGTCCCTTGGACCCCAAAACTGCCTTGGACAACAGGTTTATCCTAGTTTTGGTGGACCATGCCACCCGCAATCCAGAGGCAATCCCTCTGAGAACAGTGACTGCACCAGTGGTGACCAGAGCCCTGTTGGGAATATTTACCTGTGTGGGATTCCCTAAGGAAGTTGTGTCTGACAGGGGCACAAACTTCATGTCTGCATACATGAAGTCCATGTGGGATGAGTGTTGGGTGACCTACCAGTTTACCACTGCTTATGATCCTCAATCCAATGGGCTTGTTGAGAGATTCAACAAGACCCTGAAGGGCATGATTAATGGCTTGACTGAAGCCATGAAGCGTTAGTGGGACGCCCTCTTACCATGCCTGTTGTTTGCTTACAGAGGTGCCCGAGAAAGGGGTGGGGTTCAGCCCCTTTGAGCTTCTCTATGGCCACCCTGTCAGGAGACCTCTAAGCATTGTTAAAGAGGGCTGGGAGAAAGCTCCCAAGACACCTTCCTAGGATGTGTTCAGCTACATGCTGGCCATCTGCAACCATACCCAACGCTTGTGGAAGCAGGCCAAGAGTAACCTCGAGGCCAGTCAAGACGTGATGAAGGAGTGGTATGACCGGAAGACCACTCTGGTTGAGTTCTCACCTGGAGACAAGGTTTGGGTGATGGAGCCAGTAGAGCCCAGGGCTCTCCAGGACCGCTGAACTGGACCCTTTGAGATCAAGGAGCGTAAAGGGGAGGCCACTTACCTAGTGGACCTCAAGACCCCTAGGCACCCCCTAATGTTCCTCCATCACAACAGGCCCAAACCTCACTTTGAGAGGTCTGAGATCAGTATGCTCCTAGTCACAGATGAGGGCATGAAAGAGGAGAGTGAACCTCTCCCCGACCTTCTCTCTGCCAAAGAAGGTGATGGGTCAGTGGAGAGTGTCATTCTCTCTGACTCCCTGACTCTAAACCAGAGAGGAGACTGCTATGAGCTGTTAGAGCAGTTTTCCTCCCTGTTCTCCCTTTGTCCTGGACTGACATACCTATGTGTTCATGACATTGACACGGGTGAAAGCCCCCCTGTGAAGAACAACATTTACAGGTTATCGGATATGGTGAAGGCCAGCATCAAGGAGGAGGTCTCCAAGATGTTGACTTTAGGGGTTATTGAGAAATCCAGTAGTCCCTGGGCCAGCCCTGTAGTACTGGTTCCTAAGGCTGCTGCCCCCGGTGAGAAGCCAGAACTCAGGTTCTGTGTGGACTACCGGGGTCTCAACTCAGTCACACGGACTGATGCTCACCCCAACCCCTGAGCGGATGAGCTCGTTGACAGACTATCGCTGCCAAGTTCCTGAGTACATTTGATCTTACTTCAGGGTACTGGCAGATCGCCCTGAGTGAGGGGGCCAGAGAGAGATCAGCATTTTCTATACCTGATGGCCATTACCAGTTCCGGATGATGCCACTTGGGTTGAAAAATGCCCCTGCTACCTTCCAACGGTTGGTTAACGGGGTCCTAGCTGGCAAGGATGCCTACTGTGCAGCCTACCTGGATGACATTGATGTCTACAGTTCCAGCTGGGATGAACACCTGACCTGCTCCACCTCAAGGAGGTGCTTCAGGCTCTGCAACAAGCAGGCCTGACCATCAAGGCTAGTAAGTGCCAGATTGGGCAGGGTTCCGTGGTGTACTTGGGACACCTAGTAGGTGGTGGCAAGGTGCAGCCCCACCAGGCCAAGATTGAAACTATCAAGGCCTGGCAACCACATAGAACACAGACTGAAGTGAGAGCCTTTGTAGGCCTCACTGGATACTACCTCAGATTCGTCAAGGGCTATGGTACCATTGTGTCACCCTTGACAGAATTAACTTCCAAGAAACAACCTAGGTTGGTGAATTGGACAGAGGCTTGTCAGAAAGCCTTTGATTCTCTGAAGGAAGCCATGTGCACGCCCCCGTGCTCAAGGCCCCTGACTACTCCCAGGAATTTATTTTGCAGACAGACGCTTCAGAGCATGGCATAGGGGTTGTTCTAGCACAGCTAAATGAGGAGGGCTCAGCCCAACCAGTAGCCTTCATTAGCAGAAGGCCATTACCATGGGAACAGAGGTGGAGTGCTATTGAGAGAGAAGCATTTGCTGTGGTCTGGGCACTGAAGAAGTTAAGACCCTACCTGTTTGGGACTCACTTCTGGGTTCAGACAGACCACAGGCCCCTCAAATGGCTCATGTAGATGAGGGGTGAGAATCCAAAACTCTTGAGGTGGTCCATTTTCCTACAGGGGATGGACTTTACGGTGGAGCATCACCCGGGGATTGACCACACCAATGCTGATGGTCTCTCCAGATACTTCCGCCTTAGCGATGAGAGCTCCCAGGAGGTTGGGTAGCTCTCCCCACTTTCAGCTGGGGGGGACACATGTTAGACCTGACAGCCTTAGGGTGGTCACCCCTAACTTTTCTGCCTGCCTCCCTCCACTTTTTGGACACTGTTTTTGCTGGTTTTTAAACCCTGCGCACGTTACCACTGCTAACCAGTGCTAAAGTGCATATGCTCTCTCCCTTTAAACATGGTAACATTGGATCATACCCAATTGTACTATTTAATTTACTTATAAGTCCCTAATAATGTGCACTATATGTGCCCAGGGCCTGTAGATTAAATGCTATTAGTGGGCCTGCAGCACTGGTTGTGCCACCCACTTAAGTCGCCCCTTCACCTCGTCTCAGGCCTGCCATTGCAAGGCCTGTGTGTGCAGTTTCACTGCCAATTCGACTTGGCATTTAAAAGTACTTGCCAAGCCTAAAACTCCCCTTTTTCTACATATAAGACACCCCTAAGGTATGCCCTAAGTAACCCATAGGCCAGGGTGCTGTGTAGGCAAGAGGCAGGACATGTACCTATGTAGTTTACATGTCCTGGTAGTGTAAAACTCCCAAATTCGTTTTACACTGCTGTGAGGCCTGCTCCCTTCATAGGCTAACATTGGGGCTGTCCTCATATATTGTTTGAGTGTAGCTGCTGATCTGAAAGGAGTAGGAAGGTCATATTTAGTATGGCCAGAATGTTGATATAAAATCCTGCTGACTGGTGAAGTTGTATTTAATATTACTGTTTTAGAAATGTCACTTTTAGTAAGTGAGCATTTCTCTGCACTTAAATATTTCTGTGCCTTACAATCCACGTCTGGCTGGGTTTAGTTGACAGCTCCTTGTGCATTCACTCAGACACACCCCAAACACACGATACTCAGCCTCACTTGCATACATCTGCATTTTGAATGGGTCTTCCTGGGCTGGGAGGGTGGAGGGCCTGATCTCACACAAAGGACTGCCACGCCCCCTACTGGGACCTTGGCCAACAGGATTGAACTGAAAGGGGACCTGGTGCACTTCTAAGCCACTCTTTGAAGTCTCCCCCACTTCAAAGGCAAATTTGAGTATTTAAACAGGGCCTCTGCCCCTTCCAACTCAGACACTTCCTGGAGAAGAAACTTGTAACCAGAACCTGCATCCTGCCAAGAAGAACTGCCTGGCTGCCCAAAGGACTCACCTGACTGCTTTCTGTGAAGGACTGCTGCCTTGCTGTTGCCCGCTGCCTTGCTGCTCCCTGGCTGTGGTGAATAAGTGCTCTCCAAGGGCTTGGATAGAGCTTACCTCCTGTTCCCTGAAGTCTCAGGACCAAAACGACTTCTCTCTTGCAACTGGACTCCTTGTGCGGCAAATATTTGACGCACAGCTTGGTAAAAACGAGGCACAGCCTGCCCCTGGTGAGAAATTTGCTGCACGCCTAACCGGAATGACGCATCCCGACTTCGCAAGGAGAAGATCGATGTGGCACCTGCGTTGCCACCAGAACTTTGAAGCACTGCCCACAGGATTGAAGGGAAATCGATGCAGCGCCTGCCGTGAGGAAGAAACTTCCACGCAACACCCACCGGAACGACCCAGTGCTTGTGACTCCGCTCCACAAGCCTAGGATTCCACACACAGACCCCGGGGCTTCTGAAAACCCCGCAACCCAAAATGGATCCAGGACCGAGCTCCGGAACTCGACGCACAGCTGTCCCTGCGTGGAAACTAAATGACGCATCACTGTGTGCGGCCCGAGAAATTGACGCACATCCCCTTTGTTTCCACGCTTCTCCTCCTCTGCGGCCCATTGCGGATATTTTTCACGCAAACTAGGTACTTTGGGCTAAAAAGAGACTTTGTTTGCTTTTAAAAGACTTAAGACACTTTATATCACTTTTCAGTGATATCTCTACATTTACTTATTGCATCTTTTATCCTTTTGACCTGCAAATATCCAGATAAATATTATATATTTTTCTAAACACTGTGTGGTGTGTTTTTGTGGTGCTATATTGTGTTATTGTATGATTTATTGCACAAATACTTTACACATTGCCTTCTAAGTTAAGCCTGACTGCTCAGTGCCAAGCTACCAGAGGGTGGGCACAGGATAATTTGGATTGTTTGTAACTTACTCTGACTAGAGTGAGGCTCCTTGTTGGATAGGGGGTAACCTGACTGCTAACCAAAGACCCCATTTCTAACACCTGTTTTTCACACAATATCTCTGCCATCCATGGCGACAGATGTGACTCTTGACTGAGTGTTTGCTCTGCAACCGTGGCAGCAGAATTTCCTTGACATATTGGTGGAGAGGATGACTGAGACAGAGAACTTACCATCAGTGAGACAGCACCATTTGCCAAGTTGAAAATTTGGAGCTATCCACATGGTGACCATAATTCTCCACTCTTAGTAGATTTACCATTATCCTCCTATAGTAATTTAGGACCCAAGAATTAGTTTGACCCTCATGCCCTCTGCGTGTACTGCCTGAGCTCTGCAAAATGTTAAGTTTCACCCAAAACGTTTTGGGAGAAAATAACTCCTCTTCCTATAACAAAAGAGCAGGGCAGAAGGACCTATAGGAAAGAAACTATAATATCAAACAGCAAAGGCATGATCTATTTGGGGTCTGTGACGCTGGTGGATCCTCGTAATCTTAACTTCAAATATGTGCTGCTACATTAAAAGTGTAGCGACTTTGTCACCTAGTTCAGGGCTACGAATGTGTAGTCAACATGTATGTGCCTTATTTCTCCCTTTATGTGGTAAGCCTGTGGTGAGTTATGAGACCAATTCTTTTTCTGGGGACTGTGATGTATCATACGGTCATAGGCGTTAACTAGACCTGAGGGGCCAACCTGCGCAGTCATGTGGAGAAGGCCCCTGCCGAGGCAGACTTTCATAAAAAGTAAGCGTGGCACAGTGTGTGTGTGTGTGCTTTTATATAAACATGCGTCCAGTGGAAGGTGAGTGGTGACAAGCTGAGAGTCTACGCACCAGGGACCGGTGCCTGAAGTCCTCCGCACAGCAGGGTATTCGAGTCCCTTCGGTAGGCCTTTGCACTCACTGTGATTGCCAAAAGCATCACCTATTCTACCAAGGTATTTTCTTCATGAAGAATATTTAAATAACCTTTCAACTCTTGTTGGAACTTAATATGGAGAATAAACACACACCTATTTTCGAACCACTGAAGAAAAGAAACTCTTTTCTGTCGCAGTGTACAACAATAGAGGGAGATAGGCTTATGTAAATAATGAATGATACGTTGTTCTCCTGTAACCAGAGCAAACAAGCATACGTTTCGCAGGCATGCTTTTTGCATGTTCAGTGTTTTAAACTTTAAGGAAAAAATCTTTTGTCTTGTGCTTGAGAAACAAACCAGGAATTACGTCACTTTTTAAAAGTAAAAACTGTTTTGGTTATTTACCACCTAAAAGCACACACTCGTGACTCGGCAAGTAGAAATGACAAGTCCACAGAGAATCTCCTTGGAAAGAAGAGTCACCTTTTCTCGGGCTGCCAACCAGCAGACTAGCCTAGCGTTACGGCACCCTGGGGGTCTTCTTCCTCCTAAGAGAGTATCGTATGCGGGTATGCGACCTATCATCTCCTTGCCTCATTTACCGTGACATCCAGCAGCTGCTTTAAAAACATGTGATGCATTCAGCTTTGTGTGATAGTTCACTTGAAGGTCCGCGCACAGTTCAGGCATGTCAGCTGAGTAACTTCAAGCAGCGCAAGGACTTGTAATTAGAGTGGCCTGGGGCCTCAGTCACTCCGAGAATGCTTTGTTTCCTGTCGCTCGTCCAATGAGCGCTCTGTTTCCAGAGCATCGCTGTCAGGGCGCCATAATGGGTGACCGAAAGAATGCTTGGAAACTGGGAGGAGGTATGAGATCAAGCTCGGGCAGGAAGACCCTCTACAGACACATAATGCGAGACAAGCAGCACCTCACTTCTTTGTTGGACTTCGCAGCAGGTAAATAAAGGACGCCACTGTTCCAACCTGTCGTACTGCCTGCAGTACTTCTGTGTGAGCTTATATCCACACAAATAGTCCTGACAACCGGATATGAACGATTTTGATCCCATTCACTAAGAACTCAACAGAAAAAATGCATTTCTAAAAATGCCCTGCTCTTATTTCTTAGTACTGGGTTGAGTAGGATACAGAGAAAATGGAAATTACGCACTTACATGAATTCAGGGCTGTCTTTAGGCATACACGAGCTAGGCAAGACCCAGGGCGCCTGATCTCAGAGGGCCAGTGAGTTTACCTACCTAACATCTTTTAATGATTTATTTTTAGGTCGAGCGTAAACGTACGACCTCTTTTATGCTTTTAAGTATACTTCTTCTGTGGTCTTAAAGTCATTTCATTTGTCCATGTCTGTGCCATTTAAAAAAAATCCTTGCTAGCTAGTAGCCAGTCATGCCTATTTGTCCTTCCTTTTCCTCTGTAGGAGTAGGGACCAACTACTGTATAATTACGCTTTGGCATGCTCATCTATTATTTGGAGGAATTCTTTTCTCTTCGTTTCCTGCTAGTCTTCAGTGAAGCTTCCCTTTTTAGTTGCAGAACATTCTTGCTGTAAGCTTAGCTTCACTGTAAACAGGGCTGTAAATCAGACTGTTATCTTGGTCACATTTGTTCTATGTCGGATCTCTGAGCCCTCTCTCACTGCTCTCTGGCTACCGCCCTTCCTTGTTTTTTTTTGTGCAAAGAAAGGCTGCATCCTAGGGCCTCGGGCTAATAGGATTGTTAATCTGAAAGCCCTGGTCATACAACAAGTAAGCTGTTCCTCCCAAGATTCTTCCTTCCTATTCTTGTCTAGGTTCGCTCCGGCACGGGCAAAGTCACCTGGTTGGGGACTGGTTTGATGCCATTGTTCCCAAAGGGGGCGCAAATGCAGAAAAGGTGCCTATTTGCAAGAGCCGGAGAGCCCATCAGCCAGGGGACTCAGTGATTTGGCCGCGCCTGGGAGCCCGGAGACGGGCACTGAAATATTCATATGTGCTTTTCTGCATGTGATGAACGGAAGGTGGAGGGTGTGTGCACGCACGCAGCACACTCTGAGCGTGAGCGTGCTCCTGAGAACTGCCACTGACCCCAGCTTAGTGCCAGGATTACAGGCTGGCGCTGCCATCTTTGTTCCACTGCCGGTGCCTCCTGCTTCTCCTTCAAGACATATATGTGGCCTCCGTTACTATGATTTTATTACTCAGTGAAGTATATAATCTATTCCGCACATGCTCTGAAGTCTAATTTACGTTTGTGGAAGTCCCAACAATAATGTAACTAATTCACTTTCTGCCAAATGTTGTTGTGCTATGCGTTTATATACTATAGTTTCTCTCCTTCGCGCATATAAATCCAGAGGTTGTGGTTAAATGTTTTTCCCATGCTTTCTGTTACGCATATGGCCCTGTTTTTTCTCTTGTTCTTATTACTGCTATATAGAAACTGTAAACTATGCCATCAAGTACAGTGCTGGAAAACACACTACTAACAAAAATACATAATTAAGAGATTGGTAAACAAACCTGAGAGAGACAATAAACACAACGTGAGAAAATTTACAAAGTATGAGAATGGGATGAACTTCTGTGTTGCAATGAACCGTGAAGTGGGTGTTGTACATGGGACTCGAGGGACCATAGCTACTGTGAGAGGATGAGAAGTAAACACTACAAATAGCTATTTCAGATGCATTCCAGCCAAGGCCTCAAAGTATCCAGTAGATTACTTGTACGTCCCATAACTTATTAAGACTAGACCATAGAGGGTCCCTGGTTGAATGGAGTAGCTCATTCAGGGAAATAGACATTAGAAAAGCAAAAAATATATAGAGCTACTATTGGATAATTCTAAAAAGATATATATAGAGACCCACAAAGATATAAATATAATCAATATATATATATAAAAACATATGTCAGACACTCATTATCTCATAAGTCCCATCTTAGGGTGAACAAGAAGACACTATGGGGGTCATTCCGACCCTGGCGGTCCATGACCGCCAGTGCCGGGGACCACGGAAGCACCGCCAACAGGCTGGCGGTGCTTCCAGGGCCATTCGCCGCGCGGTCAGAAAAGGGGAACCAGCGGTTTCCCACCGGTTTTCCCCTGGCCCAGGGAATCCTCCCAGCGCCGCCATGGGGATTCCGACCCCCTTCCCGCCAGCCTGTTTCTGGCGGTTTTCACCGCCAGAAACAGGATGGCGGGAACGGGTGTCGTGGGGCCCCTGGGGGCCCCTGCACTGCCCATGCCACTGGCATGGGCAGTGCAGGGGCCCCCTAACAGGGCCCCATAAAGATTTTCACTGTCTGCTTTGCAGACAGTGAAAATCGCGACGGGTGCCACTGCACCTGTCGCTCCCCTGCAACTACACCGGCTCCATTCGGAGCCGGCTTCCTTGTTGCAGGGTCTTTCCCGCTGGGCCGGCGGGCACCCTTTTGGCGGTCGCCCGCCGGCCCAGCGGGAAAGTCGAAATGACCCCCGCGGTCTTTCGACGGGGGAACTTTGGCGGGCGGCCTCCGCCGCCCGCCAAAGTTGGAATGACCCCCTATGTTTCTGGTAATTCAATAAACTAGACAATATATCATTGAATCACCGCACCTGAAATAATGAACAACCAAAAAACACTTATGCCTAATTCACACAGAATTAAACCAGACTCAACCCCACAATCCCCAAAACCTATACGTATGATAAGTTCTAATGTGAAGTACATCTTTAAGTCAAATACATAGCTACACATAAAAAAATATATATTACAATAAATTCACTGATCTTGTATGATAAGGAACACACAATATGATAGAACGGTGTTAAAAAAAATCAATGCAGCAGGCTGTTATAACCTGTAGCCCATAGTTAATAAAAATCAATACATCAGGCTGTTAGAACCTATAGCCCAGAGGCTATTTCATGTAGGGTGCTATATTTTTTATGCATCGTTGTGTATTGTCTTCAGTTATTTTTTGTATAGTATTATGTTTGATTGATTGATTCAATTTTTTGTAACAATATATATAATAAACATATCGCTGAAATATGAGATTCATTCAATTATATATTGTCTAGTTTATTGAATTTACAGAAACATAGGGCCTCATTACAACCCTGGCGGTCTAAGTCCGCCAGGGCTGTTTCATCGATTGTACCACCAACAGGCTGGCGGTACAACCTGGCGTATTATGACCGCGGTGGTAGCGCCGCGGTCGCACCGCTGGGACCGGCAGTTTCCCGCCATGGTTGTCCCAGCGGTTTCAATCCACCAGGGCAGCGCTGCTTGCAGCGCTGCCCAGGGGATTACGAGTCCCCTTCCTGCCAGCCTCTCCATGGCGGTAGAGACCGCCATGTACTGCCTTGGCAGGGGCAGTGCAGGGGCCCCCAGGCACAGCCCCATCCTGCTTTTCACTGTCTGCAAAGCAGGCAGTGAAAAGCGCGAAGGGTGCAGCTGCACCCATCGCACAGCCGCAACACCGCGGGCTCCATTAGGAGCTGGCTCCAATGTTACGGCCGACATCCCCACTGGGCCGATGGTTGGAAACTATGTTTCCGCCCGCCGGCCCAGCGGGGATGTCATAATGCGGCTGGCGGGATTGCGGCCGCATAGGCGGACACTCGTGGGAAAACCTTGGGGGGCGTCCGCCGCTGCCCGCCAAAGTTGTAATGAGGGCCAATGTGTCCACTTTATACCAGGCCCAGTTATCCCTTATTAGTGAAATTTAGTCAGTGTCTAAAGGCCAGGCTGTCTAGAGGTAGCTGTAAGCAGAGCAGCCAAGGCTGAACTAGGAGACATGCAAAGTTCTTGCAATACCACTGTAGTCACACATTACTCACACACAAGAAAGGTAATACTCAGTGCTACCAAGAATAAGGGTACTTTATTTTAGTCACACAAGGCCAAAAATCTCTTAGAGGCTATTCTCCCTTAGGAGGTAAGTATTAAACATAAAATATACACTAGTAACCAAAAACAGGTAAGTAAATAGTCAGAAAATAGTGCAAACACTGAAAAAATCACAATAAGTTGCAATGGGCCTAGGGGAAACACAAACTATATACTAAAATAGTGGAATGTGAAATTCAGTTTCCCACGTAGGTAGGTGTAGTGTGTAGAAGGGCGCTGGGAGTGTAAGAAAACACCAAAGGTCAGTAAAATACACTACCCCAGAGCCCAGAAAAGAAGAGGTAAAACACAGCAAGTTTCCTAAAACACACTAGAACTCGTAGTAGAAGACAGTGCAAGAACCAGAAGGGACTGCAAGACACCATCGATGGATTCCTAGACCTGAAGACCTGTGGAACAATGGGACCATGTCCAAGAAGCACTGAAGAGTTCAGGGAGAACAGGAGCCCCCTGCTAACCCAGATGAAGGTGCAAAAGGAGAACCACAGCTGAGAAGACAAAGTCAGTATTGCACCAAAGAAGATAGATGTGGGTTCCTGGTTGGTGCACAAGATGTCCCATGGTGGACTGATGAATGCAGTCTAGTTTGTGTTGCTGGATTTCACCAACAAGCCTTGGTAAACACAAAACTTGTGTTTCATGAAAAATGGCTCTGCCCGGGCCCAGGAAGAACCAGGGTGACTCTACCCATGAGGGGGATGCAGAGGGGGCTCTCAGCATCTCAGAGAGCCCGCAGAAGACCAGACAGCATCCACAGGAGTCCCACAGCACGGGGACAAATGAGTTGCAGTCTAGACTAAGGGACCGCACGCCACAGGAGAACAACTCGGGGAGCTGAGCATCACAGGATATAGTGCTGGGGACCTGGGCTAGGCTGTGCACAAAGGAATTCTTGGAAAAGTGCACAGAAGCCTTAGGAGCTGCAAAAAACAAGGTGCACAGAGGTACTGTCTGGCACAGGGAGGCAAGCTCTTACCTCCACCAAATTTTGACAGTTGGACCTTTGAACAGCCAGGGTCACTTTAGTTCACCACCTGTGTTCCAGGATCCACGCTCGTCATCAGGAGACGGGACTCAGTGTACAAGTCGTCATTGCAGAGAGTGCCTGCCGAAGCAGGGAATTGACTCTGTCACTCCAAGGGAGATTCCTTTGGTTCTTCTGGTGCAGAATGAAGACAGGCAGTCCTCACAGCATGCACAACCTGGAAACTGTTGGAGTTGCTGCCAGGAGCTGAAGTTACAAGGTCATAGAAGTCGTCTTTACTTCTTTGTTGCAGTTTTGTAGAGTTCTTGGAGCAGTCAGCGGTTGATCTGTTGGTAGAAGATGAAGTAAAGGATGCAGAAGATTTCTGCTGGAGTCTTGTGCTCTGAATCTGAGGAAACACCCAGAGGAGAGACCCTAAATAGCCCTGAGAGCGGCATTGGTCACTTAACTAGGTAAGCACCTATCAGGAGGGGTCTCTGACATCAACTGCTGGCACTTGCCACTCAGATGCTCACAGAGTTCCCTGACCATCCTGAAAACAAGATGGAAGAACCCAGGGACACTCTGGAGGAGCTCTAAGCACCACCCCAGGGGTGGTGATGGACAGGGGAGTGGTCACTCCACTTTCCTTTGTCCAGTTTCATGCCAGAGCAGGGACTGGTGGTCTCTGAATTGGTGTAGACTGGATTATTCAAGGAGGGTACCATCTGTGCCTTTCAAAGCATTTCCAGAGTCTCTGGGAGGATACCCCTCCCATGCCTGTGACACCTACTTCCAACACCCCCTCCTAAAGGAAATGTGTTGCTCTGCCTTCCTGGGATTGAGCTGCTCAAGCCCCAGGAGGGCAGTAGCCTCACTGTGAGATGGATGCAGCTGGGTCTGCAGTGCAGAACCTCAGTACTGGGGGGCCATGGTGGAGCCCCCAGAGTGCATGGGATTGTGCAACCAATACTGGAATCGGTATTGGTGTACAATTCCCAGTTATTAGACACCTCACATGGCCATATTCAGAGTTACCACTGTAAAGCTATATATAGGTATTGGCCTATATATAGTGCACACTAATAATGGCATCCCCGCACTCACGAAGTCTGGGAAAATGGGCCTGAACGACATGGGGGTACGTCTGCTAGTGCAGGGGTGCCCTCAAACACAGTCACTATGCATCTAACCTTTAGGGTCTGAAGGTTAGATATATAGGTGACTTATAAGTGACCTGGTGCAGTGAAAAAGGCTGTGAAATAGTGCTTACACTATTTCACTCAGGCTGCCATGGTAGTCCTGAAGAAGTGCTTGTATGAGTTCCTTATTGGTGGCAAAAGAAATGCTGCAGCCCATGAGGATCTCCTGGAATCCTAAAGCCCTGGGTATCTAGGTACCATATACTAGGGACGTATAAGGGGGTCCAGTATGCCAATTTAGAGTGGAATACTGGGTTACCAGTATGTAAGTACAAATTTGGAATCAGAGAGAGCAAAAGCACTGGAGTTCTGATTAGCAGGATTCCAGTGACACAGTCAAGCATACTGACAAAACAGTAAAAAACAGTAAAACATACTGACATGTAGGCCACAAACTATGAGCACTGAGCTCCTGACTAGCAGGATCCCAGTGACACAGTAAAAACACACTGACAAACAAGCAAAGATGGGGGAACCATGCTAGAAAGAAGCTACTTTATTACAGAGTGATAGCATTCTGTTCTTCCCAAGGAGCAAATTGGTACCCAAAGTAGTTTTATTCAGTGCCACAAACTACTGTGGCAATGTGCGCTTTTGAGACCAACATTATTTTATTTGCTTTTTGCCAATGTTTGTTCAAATGTTGAGGGCCTGGTAGATCCCACAACAATAAAGTGTTACAAAAGCCATGTCAAAACAACACATGCATTGACAAAACGAAGAGTACCACCAATGTCGGATCAGTTGGCTTTGCCAGTGCTTATTTTCATGTTTCCCATAATCTTGTTGAAAATTATTACACTGATTGTCCATTATGAATATTTTTGGGAAATACTAATCATCAACACAGTTTACTAACTCATACCTCAAAGAAATAGTAGATAACATTTCTCAGTAATTTAGCAAAATGTTTTTTTCCTACTTGCATGTTTTTCTGAACATTTCATTTTTTCAAAGCAAAATATTATTCTTGTTTACAAGCTTCTACAATCACTTGCATCTAATCAGATAGCATTCTGGGAACAATATAGGTAGCCTCGTATTGTTAAACGTTTCAAATGTATCTACACACATTTTGTTTACTGGAATCACTGTCTTACAACGTCAATTTAGAGTGATAATCCTAATAATAAAGGGCTTTGCATTAATAAAACATAAATACAAGTTCAAACAGCAATAACACATGGACGCAAATATTACCTCAGCTGCAAACAGTCCCCTTCCCTGTAAACTGGCAGCCAAAGTGTTTGTGCTGCGGGGGTTGGGCCTACTTGTGCCAAGGACAAAATAGACATGAAAACAATATGTCCTGGGCATCAAGCTCTACGAATTCCACACCCCTGGGAGAAAGCAGAAAGCTGCAAGAGTAAGCTGAAGGGGTAAGGAGTTACAGTAAATGGATTAAAGTGGCCTGAGATGGCTTTTGGATTACGCTGCCTCAATATTCTGTGGTAGAGCATTTAATTGCACCAGCCATGTTTTTGAGAGGACAGCTTTGGGCACCCGCAAATGAAGCACTGACCCCAGGAGCAGACTCAGCATTTCCTAGGATAATCATGGGCAGAAAGAAATTTGGTGACCTTGCTGCACTGGTGAATCATCCTGAAGCAGCAGGGGGTCTCTTTTGTGTTTACAAATTAGACACTTGCTGAGCAGTGACTGAAAAACATCTGGGCACATCCCCAACTCACATGAATCTCTCGCAGCTGAGCTGAGCCCTCTCATTCTGGTGACAATCTGTTGGTTGGAGGGGGAGGAGGGTCCTTTGTGTGTGGCAACAGTGGGTGAGATGGTTATGGGAGGGCAACGAAGAACACAGATTTGGTGTTGTAAACTGTATCTGAGACATGTTAAAACAAACATTTGCAATGCAATAGGTCTTGCATTTGCTTGAGTTAGAGCTATTGGCATTGTAAATTCATAACTTGACTTTTTTTGCCACATAAAGTGGTCAACCCTGCCTCATAATTCCTTCTTTTCTTGCCATATAATTCCAGTAGAATGCATATACCCAAAGCACTTCCATTTTCCTTCTTCCGCTATCTGCAGCAAAAATGAAAATGTTGCCATTTAGCATCGTAATTTAAATATTTAAATCTATATTTAAGCAATAGATGCACATAAAAATCAAACAATGTGAAAAGAAGTAAATAACTGTCAGGAAACTACAAAACAGACTTAAACACAGCAGTATTGTATAAAGAAGTAGCTGCTTTTTTATAAATACACACACACACACATGCATGTGTATACAATATAAACATTCAAATCATATTATTCATATACACACACAGGTGAATATGCGGTCACAGAAAGTCTACCGACAATGATGGTTCAAACAGACATATAGCCAAACTAAATGCATTTGTTGCTCATACAAAAATATACTTAATCCATTTACACAGAAGATACAGTAAGTGTTACATCGCCCACTGGAATTACCTCCTGAAAATGGACAAAGGGCTTCCACAGGAATAAGACAGAAAGCTTTAGCTGACATGCGAAACAGTGAAGACAATGGGATAACACAAGGCAATCTGAGAAGAATAACTGAAAATAAACAAACACAACTTAGCTTGCAGGCAAGTCTCTGCCCTTGCTATTGGGCTTAAAAGATCCTTTTGGAGTCTCCCAAAAAAACAATCCCTTGAGGAGAGATGAGAAGATGACTGCACTACCTGGAGTTTTGTAAAAGTCTGGACAAAATTTGGAAAATAATGATGGAAAAGTATTTTCTTTTTATATTAACAAAATGAAAAGTCTTGCAAGAGTTCTTGTCTCACATTTCAACAAAGCTCTAATGAAGTTTACTGTGGCAGAGCAGCCTGAGAAGATTTATGGCCCCAATAAAGGAGGTAAGCAATGCCGTCTGTGCGGATGTTGGGAGGGCCCTGGAGAGACTCCAGATGCCAGGCTCTGCAAGTTTCACATCATTGCTTTTAAGTTTACCTACATTCTAGTAGAAAGGGCTCTGGGCAGTGGTAAAATAACACTAAAAAACAAAACCTAGGACGTACCTTTTATTAAAGATTTAATGGTGGAGCAAATGTTCCAGGAGCCAGAAGAGGAGAGCACTGGAATAAAGCCAGAACAAATGTCAGCGACATAGGAGGTGGTGGGAGGAACTGAATGCTGCAATAAAACGCAGGCAGCTACCAGCCTAAAACACCCACAGTGAAAAGGCAGCAACTAAGAAATGCCAAAGTAGTCCGTCACAACAACAGATAAAGAAGTCGAAGTCGAAGTCGAATAGTACAGTAATTGGTCACAGCTCTGAAACAAGAGGGAGAAAAAGGCAGAAATGACTAGCGAACACAATTTTTTAAAGGACACTGCAACCAACAAATTAAATAATTTTAAACTATAAGAAGTAGGTAGGTAGTACAAACTTTATTCGACTTTCAACAGGTCATAAAAGTATCAAATATTTTACATTTCAATATACAATAAATACAATAAATAAACTAAAATATAAATGATTTACAATGATAAAAAGATGCGTACATGAAAAATATTAAAAATTTCTTTAAGAGGAATTTCCTAGATACGAACCGTTGGGTAAACTAGATAAAATGACATTGCTACCCCCATGCGCTTTGTTGTATTTAATACGGAGCATAAAAAGTTGGCCAAGGTTCCGCACATCTCAATAGAGGATAGCACCTGGAGGCTGGTGTACGCGGTACGACACTGGGGCAGATTAATTAACCTTAGAAGAGGGGCTACTAAGCGCTTTCTTTGCTTGGAATAGAATTTACAGAATAACACCATATGAATTGTGGTTTGGGATGCCTTTGCATCACATGGACAAGCCTTCAGGGTGGTGCTCCAATCATTCATAGTTGGGAAGGTCACTAAATGATGAAATATATCTAGCCTCAGTCTGGTAAGAACAAAACAGTGGTGGGGGTTTACCACATTCGTCAAATAAGGCTGTATGGCCGCCGTTGACAGAATAATTTGATTGTAAATGACGGTGGGCTTTTTTGATTCAACCTCCCATCGTGAATCTTCTAAATATTTTAATGCCAGAGCACTCAGGTCCTTCCTATAAGAAGTATACTAAAGGTATACTAAAAGTATACACGAGGTTGAACGCTTACGCTCAACCTAAATATTTTAAATTAAATCACTGGAGCTAATTGAGAGGAATGCTGGTGTTTGCATAACCTTAATGAAGACATCTACATGCCCCTCTTGCAAGTTTGGCTCCCTGGACCTGGGCCTAGCCTTCTAATGTCAAAAGCTGCCCCTAGCTAAAGAGATAGAGTGAACTGACATTTCTGTCCTAGAATGATCTTCATAAACATGCAGAGATGTGAAATGATAATGCTCTGACTTTGTTCGCTCTCTCCAGGCTTTCAAAGTGGTTGATGTTCAATTCTGATCAGTGAATTGCTGGAGACTGGTGCTGGAGGAAATGGTTTTAATGAGTTTAACTTTTCATTGACATGATTCTGAAAAGCATCTCCATGCTCTAAGTCACCTGCACTTTCTTTGATAACCATCAGCTTACCTCACAGCCCTGCTTTTTCTAATTTTGAAATGATTACCTTCTGAGTCTTCAAGGGGGAAATAATGTATTTGACTATTGGCAATCTAATTACATAGATGATATAAACTCTTGGTCAGTCTCCCACCCCATGCTGCAGTCATTTCTTGCAAGCCTGTACAGGGATCCCAGACCAGGTACATAAGAGAGTTACTGTTAAGTCAGTCTTCTGAGCCTGAGGGGTAGTGTGCCTGAATGCAGCACCAAAGGGATTTCCAGGTAGTACAGCTCCTGTGGCTTAGCTTTGCCTGTGTGGGTGGTAATGTCCAAGGTGGGCATTCTCAATTGTTCAGCCTTGGACTTGTTTTCTAAGGAAGTTAGAACATTTCCTTTCACAATGGCGCTCTAAAAACCTATGTATCATACATTTGCACACAATCTGTAAACCTTCACCATTTTTGCAAATATTTTTTCAAGTTGTAATATTGTTGCCACAGTGTTTATCACATGAAGCAATGGCTAGTCTAAGTGAGTGTTATGACCCTAAGAATATCCACAGAGCAGTGGCACAGAAAGGGTACTATTTCTCTAATGGAATGAAAGACTATTGCTGTCTTGACCCTCTACTGGGATGTGAAAAAGAGCAATAGTCAGGGTACAGTGGCCTGTTCAGATTCCTGTGCCCTGGTGCTATTGCATCAGCTGCACTATTGATATCTACTCCCTGTTCTGCTCATGTACAACTCTGGTATACCACACAGTGCAGTGCACACTTGATTTCTCTGGCCAGTTTAGATAATAGCCATCCTGGGGGACCAATAGGCATTTACCCCTGTCAATTTGGTCAGTCCTAGCTACTCAAGATGGTGTTTCTCCTGGGACTAACCATTTAATGGCAACATGCCTTTATTAGATCAGTTCCAATCAGTGAACATAATTGAATGGAAACCTGGGGGCACACAGTGATAACAGGTTCTAACTGCAGCATGGTTTGCTCATGCTGTTTTGATCAGATGTATAGACTGTACTACTCATCTTAGACCTTCTCATGAGGCATACTGTGGACCATTCATACTAGCCATAACACTGGTTTTTGATGAGATAAGCAAGTATATGGCAACTATTAAAGGAATGCCAAAAATGAAACATTCTTGAGCAGAGTTTGTGTTTAGGTTGACAGGTTATGTAAATAAGAGAAGTCCCATTACATTATTTATCAGTATTACATTGGACTTCCTATTTCCTGATGGAAGTAATTCCTGATTACCAACCAATTTTGGGCATGTTTGGGCCCTTTGTCCTTTCAGGTGGCAATTTGTTTCTGTTGTGGGTTGCATTTCTATTTTTTGGTGCTTTCTATGTCCTGCTGGGTTTGTGACCTTGGTTTGGTTGCATTGTGTGTAACTATACCTTCTTTCTGGCTTTGCCAGGTCTTTTCTGGTGCTGGTGGTTGGCCTGTCTTTCCCTTGCTCTCTCCTAGGACATGGTTTGAGGTTGCTCTATTCGATAAGATGCAGTCTCCTGTTTTTTTCTACTCAATCTCCTTCCTCTGTTGTCTTTGTATCCTGCCCTTCAATATCATTTTGTTTCTTTGTTTCTGTTTCATCTCTTCTCTGTTTTGTGGTTCTACCTCTGTTACTTCCCCTTTCTGTTGCACACCCTTCTTATTCTCTCTCTATTCTCCCTCCTTTCATCTCATTCATCCTTCATCTCTTCCTTGTGTAACTCTTGCACCCTGTTTCTTCATTCCACCTATTATCTTTTCTCTCTCTATTTTGCCTTTCTTGTCCCATTTTTCTTGCAGTGATCCTTTCCCTCTTTTTTCATTCTTCTATCTATGATGATTGTCTCTGTTTTTTAAAGTATCTCCTCAATCCTACTTCCCATCATTTATGTTTTGTCATTTCTTTCTTTCCATTCTCTTGTGCATTTCCCTTGCCTCTGCATTCTCTCTCCTGTAGCTCTTTCCCCTTCAGGAACCAGTGCTACAGTCAGTTTTTAGAAAGCAGCTGTATTGCCACACCAGCACAGGCACGTGCAAGATTGCAACTAAAGACCTAAAATATTCCCTATTTTCAGGGGCAAGAGAGTGCATTCTACCTAAGTACTTACAAAATGATTGCACTGTAGCTGCTGCCCATCTTCACCCTACAGGTCAACAGCTCTGCTCTGCTGTTCTGCACCTTTCCCTCACCCTCCTCTTCAACTGCTCATTGTTTTCATGTCTCTTCTTCTTTCATATAGGCTCCATTCTGTATTGTGCTGTGTGCAGGAGTAGAAGGCAGCTTAGTGACAAGTAGGCGGCTCAAACTGTTGTTTACTGTGAAGGACCTCTCTACGAGACCTGTTCCTCTACGTCTGGGGGGGTGCTTGTCTCCACCCATGCTCTCCATGCTCTACCTCAATGTGGAAGGTCCTTTGTCCCTTCCACTTCCTGCTCATCCCCATCCCAAACATTAAGTGGTGTGCAGTGTCCAGCCGGCCTCCCCATGTTCCTAGAATCTTTACAACATGACACATCACTCAACACTCTTCAGTGATGGAATTGGAAAATGAGTAATTTGGGAACCCATAAATTGGGGGTCAAAGTGTGGCAGCAGAATTGGTGGTAAGTCACAATTGGCAGAGTCCTGAAAAGAAAAGTCTGATAGGCAACTCATTCATTTAGTTTATTTAAAACCTCTGTCACACAAAAATCGACAACAAGGAGAAACATGACAGTAACTCTGTTCTGGCTTTCTTCATTGGTCACAAAGAAGCTACATTTTAAATTACATTACATGGTTAAGTCACTTGCTGCGAAGATCTTTGAGTGCCCTTTATAATTTCAGGAAATAATAATGTTGATAAGATAACTATGGTCGGTAAGGCACTTGCTGGAGAGATCTGTGTTTTGTTTATTCACATTTTTTGCTCATAAAGTAGCATAAAGGGTCTATGTGACTGCTTTGTAGACAGGTAATTTGGTTACTGCTTTTGACACAGACCCTTTGTTACTTGCATTTCATAAGTTGTTATTCCTCTAATATAGCACAGTGAGCTATGAACTATCATAAGGAGCTGCATGCAAACTGCAGAACATGGTTTTAGAACCTTATTGGCTTTTTTCTCAATCTGTTGTTATTCAAGGTTGCTAAAAATGGTTCCTTAAGGTTCTAATAAAGTAGTGCAGACTACTGTAACCACTGTGAAAAATCCTGACTTTGAGTTTTTTCTGACCATGCAGTCTTAACATATAGGTGGTCATTACAACCCTGGCGGACGGTGTTAAAGCGGCGGTAAAACCGCCAACAGGCCGGCGGTAAACAAATTGGAATTATGACCGTGGCGGAAACCGCCAACAAAGACAGCCACTTTAACATTCTGACCGCCACAGTGGTACAGACAAACAGCACGGCGGTCACCGCCAACAGACAGGCGGAGGACAAAGTACCGCCCACAGTATCACAACCTACCAATCTGCCACCTTTTCCGGGGCGGATTCACTGCGGATAAAAACACGGCAGAAACAGCCATTTCAAAGGGAAAACGCTTACCTCTACACACTCCACGAGGAACGATGACACCATGGAGCCGGAACTCCATATTCTGCCAGCGATAGTCTTCCTGCTCCTATACGAGGATCATCAACGCCGGCGGCGAAGACCACGGTGAGTACTGCATCTACGACATAGGGGAGGGGAGAGGCAAAAACACAGGGACACACACAACCAACATCCCAACCCCCACCCCGACCCTCACCCACTACAACACACACACCAATGCATATCCAAATATTACAGTAACAACCCTCAACCGCCCCCGGAAGAATGCAAAGACAAAAGCAAATGAGTGTAACCATTGTAATATATCAAAATACAGTAACCAAATATATACATATATATATAAACATTAAACAAAATATAGACCACGATTAGTAGTGCAGGTAATGCACCATTCATTGTCCGTGGACCACTGGGCCCAAAATGCATGGGCGAGGCCCACACAAGATACCTGATCAAAATGGAGAGAACACTGCAGGGGCATCAGATAGAAATACAACAGGCACCTCAGGGGGAAGGGAAGAGGGGCACCTCAGCCGGATGAGTGCACCACACCAGATCCACGAGGGGGCTCAATGCCCATTAATGTATCCTGGGGAGTGCAAAGCCACAGTCTCTCAAGTCTCTCCAGTGGGTGGTTTGCCCACTGTTCAATCCTGGGGAGTGCAAAGCCACAGTCTCTCAAGTCTCTGCAGTGGGTGGGTTGCCCACTGTACCATCCTGGGGAGTGCAAAGCCACAGTCTCTCAAGTCTCTCCAGTGGGTGGGTTGCCCACTGTACTATCCTGGGGAGTGCAAAGCCACAGTCTCTCAAGTGGATAACAGTCTCCACTGGTTCTGGAGGAGGACTGGTGCCCAGAGTGCAGCACACACCCCGTGACAGTCCCAGTTGCGTCACTGTCCCTGCCGCAAATGGGCTAGCGGTGCATTCCATGGCAGTCTTTGCCCTGTTCAGCGGTCCCTGGCCTGTTCAGCGGTGCTTGCGTTGCCAGTGTCAGACCTGTTCAGCGGTGCATTCCATGGCGGTCTTTGCCTTGTTCAGCGGCCCCTGGCCTGTTCAGCGGTGCTTGCGTTGCCAGTGTCAGACCTGTTCAGCGTTGCATTACATGGCGGTCTTTGCCCTGTTCAGCGGTCCCTGGCCTGTTCAGCGGTGCTTGCCAAGGCGGTCCTTCATTGCCCAGCAGGGCTGTGGCTGGCGGTCCTTCATGGGTCAGCTGGGCTGTGGCTTGCGGGGCCCTCCTGACCAGCTGGGCTGTGGCTGGCGGCGGCCTCCTAGGCAGTGACGATGGGGCTGGCCTCCTGGGCAGTGACTCTGGCGGTGGCCTCCTGGCCAGTGACGATGGGGCTGGCCTCCTGGGCAGTGACTCTGGCGGTGGCCTCCTGGCCAGTGACGATGGGGCTGGCCTACTGGGCAGTGATGATGGGGCTGGCCTCCTGGGCAGTGACTCTGGCGGTGGCCTCCTGGCCAGTGACGATGGGACTGGCGGTGGCCTCCTGGGCAGCGGGGATGATGGCGGTCCTCTCCGCCGTGCTGCTCCTCCCAGACTTTGGAGATTTCTTCTGCCCCTTCCCCACCTTGGGAGGAGTCACAGCTGAGTCGACACTCCCCCCGGGACCCTTGTGAGCGACTTTGCTGGCTGGAGTCTTCCCCCTCTCCCGCCGGGCACTGTCCAACTTCTGGTGCTTCACAGGGGGGGGGGACTGGCTGTGCTGTGGCTCCGTGCCACACTGGCTGTCCTGGTGGCCGGTGCACTCCACATACCTGTAACAACAGGCACCACTGGTCCCGGAGATGTTTTGGCTGAGGTGCTAGTACAGGACCTCTGAGTTGGACGGGGGGTGGTGGGAAATAGGTTAAGGGGGGCCAGGAAAAGTTTTTGGGAGACACTGGGACAGGTAGATGGAGGGGGTTTGGGAGTGGAGGAAGAGGTGGTGGTTGTAGGAGGTGTAAGTTTTGTGGATTTGGGTGCAGGTGCATGGGCTGGAGGCTGTCGTGAGGTGGATGGCTGTTGGGTGGGTGTGTGCCTGCGTTTGTGTATCTTCGGAGGGGGCGTCACAGACACACTGGGAGAGGACACAGGGGATGTGTAAATGGGAGTGGGGGTGGTGAGTGCACGTGAGCGGGGTGTGGTGGTGGGTGTGCTGGTGCGGGACGTAGTGGCTGTAGTGGTAGTGCATGCAGGTGTGAGTGTAGACGAGACTGGGAGGGAGGAGGGAGACAACGAGTAGGGGGATACAGTGGAGGCAGTGGATGTTGGTGTGTCTGTATGTGTGTGATGCTTGCGTGAGTGCCTGTGGGATGTGTGGTGCTTATGTTTGCCTGAGCTTCCCTTGTGTGTTGACGTGTGTGCATGCTGGTCTGTAGGTGTGCTTGGGATAGGCTGAGGTACAGGGGATTGGGTCGGGGTGGAGGAAGTTGGAGGGGGGAGGATAGACACAGGGACAATGGCTGCCATCGGTGCTGAGGCCAGAGTTTGCAGGGTTCGATGAAGGGCAGCCTGACCAGAATGAATGCCCTCCAGGAATGCATTTGTGTGTTGCAATTCCCTTCCTACACCCTGGATGGCATTCAAAATGGTAGACTGCCCAACAGTGAGGGACCTGAAGAGGTCAATGGCCTCCTCACTGAGGGCAGCAGAGGTGACAGGGGCAGGGGCTGAGGTGCCTGGGGCGAAGGTGATGCCCACCCTCCTGGGTGAGCGGGCACGGGGCGGAGGCTGAGGGGCTGCTGGGAGGGCGGTGCTGGTAGGGGGGGAGTCGGCTGGCGGCTGTACCTGTAGAAGTGGGGGGCACAGATTTTGCCACCGCCACAAGGGAGCTCCCATCGGAGGACGACTCCGTGTCGCTGGTTGCAGATCCTGTGACCGCCGTGGTGCTCCCCTCGCCCTTGGTCCCACTGGTGTATTCTGAGTCCGTGGTGTGGGCCTCCATGGCCATGTGGGATGCAGCTCCCTCGTGCTCCGGTGCCACAGTACCTCAGCCTGATGATGCTGATGCACACAAGAACAGGGAAACCACAAAAAGGGGGGACGACGACAGAAGAAAGACAGGTTGAGTGCATGGCTTACTGCTACCGTTGGCGGACAATACAGACACAGCAGCCCCCTGCACTACGTCGCTCTGTTGGGCTCTACAGATGCAATTCCTGGGATATGGCCTACATGGCTATGGTCGACATCTGCACACATAGATGACACAGGGGTATGAATACCGTTACTTGGCACTCTACAGAGGTGGGGTGGGGTGCCACATGGCCTGCATTACGGAGGGGCCTAGCCTACGGAACTCGCCGTGGCCTAGGGAAACCCACAGCCCTCCTCCCCCACCCAGACACCTTCACTGCGCGCAAAGTCCGCTGAATTATGTACTCACCCCCTTGTGTCTGCTGTGATGCCTTCAAGCGCCCATCCAACTCAGGGTAGGCCACCGCCAGGATCCGGAACATCAGGGGGGTCATGGTTCGACGGGCACCCCTCCCACTTTGGGAGGCCATCCCCAGCTGAGCCTCCGCCGTCTTCTTGCTCCAGCGGCGAATGTCCTCCCATCTTTTCCGGCAGTGGGTGCTCCGTTTGTGGTGGACCCCCAGGGTCCGGACGTCCTTGGCGATGGCACGCCAAATATCCTTCTTCTGGTGGGCGCTGACCTACATGACATGTACAGGGGAAGAAGAGAAGTCATTAACAACTGCACCGTCTAAGTGAGTGGCCCACATCCCTACCCTTGCCATGTGGCAAGGGTAGGGATTCACAGTCTTTCATGCACGCAGAACTGTGCCCCCTTCATTCTTGCAACCAGCCCTCTCCACACAGGCATAGCCCATACAACATGCTCCCTGTGTACTTACCTGTTGGTCTGGAGGACCGTAGAGTAGCGTGTACTGGGTAGGACCCCGTTTACAAGCTTCTCCAACTCCTCTGCAGTGAAGGCAGGGGCCCTTTCCCCAGACACACAAGCCATTGTCTCTTCCAGACCGAGGTCACAGCAGCACTTGCAGTGTAGGTCCTCTCCTGTCGAAGATCAGGTATCGAGTGATTGAACAGATAGAAAATGGCAGTCACGTCCGCGGCGGTCACGTCCGCGGCAGTGCGTACCATCACCACCGGCGTACATCGTCATTGGCTCCTGGGACCCATAGGGTCCAATGTTAACCAATGCAGCATTGTGCTGCGGTCTTCGACCGCCTACCGCGACGGTGTACAACGCCAGCGCAGTTACCTCACATCCCATTGTCCCACTTTAGAGGTCAGGCAGCTGCCATTTCAGGGGCCCACATGCCCTTATTACCAACTGCGTCACACAGACCTAGGCCTTGTCGCACAACACAAATACAGCCCACATTTTGTGTATGAATGGTGTTCTGTGTAGACTGTGGGTACATACCTCTGAGTTGTTTGACTCTGTGGTCGCTGTTGTCATTCCTAGGCACCGTCTGCTGGAACATGTTTGGAGATGGCGGAATCCTCCGGTGTACCGACCGCTGGTGGACCTGTCGACAATGGAGGAAAGACATGTGATCATCACCTACAGGTTTGACCGTGCCACAATCCAGGAACTGTGTGCCCAGTTGGAGCCTGGCCTGATGTCAGCAATCCACCATCCCACAGGGATCCCCCCTCAAGTGCAGGTGCTATCAGTGCTCCATTTCCTTGTAAGTGGGTCATTTCAAACAACAGTGGACATGGCATCAGGGATGTCCCAGCCTATGTTTTCCAACGTGTTGTCCAGAGTGTTGTCTGCCCTGCTGAAACACATGCGGAGCTACATCGTTTTCCCTCAGGTGGAGGATTTGCCTACAGTTAAAAGTGACTTCTATGCCCTTGGACATATCCCCAACATCATAGGTGCCACTGATGGGACCCATGCAGCTCTGGTCCCCCCCCCCAGGAGTGAACAGGTGTACAGGAACCGGAAGAGTTATCATTCCATGAATGTACAGATGGTATGTTTGGCAGACCAGTACATCTCCCAGGTAAATGCCATGTTCCCTGGCTCAGTGCATGACGCCTACATCCTGCAGAATAGCAGCATCCCTTATGTGATGGGCCAACTCCAGAGGCACCGGGTGTGGCTATTAGGGGACTCTGGTTACCCCAACCGGTCATGGCTACTGACCCCAGTGAGGAATCCCAGGACCAGGGCAGAGGAACGCTACAATGAGGCCCATGGGCGGACTAGGAGGGTGATCGAACGCACCTTCGGCCTCCTGAAGGCCAGGTCAGGTGCCTGCATATGACAGGTGGATCCCTATTCTACTCACCAAAGAAGGTGTGCCAGATCATCGTGGCCTGCTGTATGCTTCACAACTTGGCTTTGCGACGACAGGTGCCTTTTCTGCAGGAGGATGGTCCAGATGACGGTGTTGTTGCAGCTGTGGAGCCTGTGGACAGTGATGAGGAGTAAGCAGAGGAAGAAGACATTGACAACAGGGACTCAGTTATCCAGCAATATTTCCAGTGACACACAGGTGAGAACACATTCCTGCCTACTACAAGTACTTTCACACTTCTACCTCTATCCTGTCTGTCGATTTCAACCAGTATATGGTAACTGAGCTGTTCATTTCCCTTACGGTTTCACAGGTGTGGTTTCCAACGTGTGTCATCTGCTTAGATTCCTCATGGACTTGAGATGTGTGACATAGGTATGTTGACATTACATTTGAAGACACATTTTGTCACTGTCATTGCTAATACACATTTTCGAAATCACAGACTGACTCCAGATTGTTTTGTGCTTCAAGGTTTTTTTTGAAGTGCTAAATATTGGAGGGGGGTTGTAACATGGTGAGGGGTGATGGTGGAGGAATGTCCATGGAAGAGTCCAGTCTATTAGTCTCACAGGTGCATTTCCCACATGGGCATAGGAAGTGGAGCTGGGGCAGTTTCAATATGGACAGGGTGACAAAGTGGGACAGTGGGATGACAATCAGGGTGGTCTCATTTCTTGGCGGGGGTCTTGGCATCGTGCTCTGTCTTGTTCCTGGATCTCAGGGACCGCTTGCGGGGTGGTTCTCCATCTGCAGGGGGTGGGGTGCTGGCGTGGTGGTCCTGTGGTGGTGCCTCCTATCCACTAGCGCCGGCGGAGGTGGTGAGCAGTTCATCGTCCAGGCTAGTGTCAGGGGCCCCTTGTAGTGCCACAGTGTCCCTCCTGGTGTTGAGTATTTCCTTCAGCACCCCTACGATGGTGCCCAGGGCGGAGCTGATGGTTCTGAGTTCCTCCCTGAAGCCCAAATACTGTTCCTCCTGCATGCGCTGGGTCTCCTGAAACTTGGCCAGGACCGTTGCCATCGTCTCCTGGGAGTGGTGGTATGCTCCCGTGATGGAGGAGAGGGCCTCGTGGAGAGTGGGTTCCCTAGGGGCCTGTCCGCCCCCTGTCGCACAGCAGCCCTCCCAGTTCCCCTGTGTTCCTGGTCCTCCGTCCCCTGGACCGTGTGCCCACTACCACTGCCCCCCAGGTCCCTGTTGTTGTTGGGGTGGTGGGTTATCCTGGGTTCCCTGTAGTGGTGGACACACAGCTGATTGACGTGTCCTGGGGACGGAGGTATGGGCCCGCTGGATGGGTGCTGTGCTGGTGTTACCAGAGGGTGGAAGCTCTGTGGTGGCCTGTGACTGGGTGTGGGGAACCGACTGTCCCGAGGCTCACGATGGTCCGGGCTGGTCATCTGGATCCAGTTGGACAGAGCTGCTGTCATCACTGTGGGCCTCTTCTGTGGGTGGGGTGGAGATGTCTGGACCCTCCTGTCTGGTGACGTTGGGTAGGGGTCCTGCAGGGGTGTAAAAGCATGATTACTGCATCTGTGTGTGTCATGGTGTGCCATGGGTGGGTGACCGTGTACCCCAGTGCTAGCATTCCTGTGTGGGGGCTTGTGTGATGATGGTTGAGGGGGGTGTTATGGGTATGTGCAGTGGGCATGCTTTAGTGATGGGTGTCCATGCTTTGTTGTGTCATGCAGGGCTTGGTGTTGGGATGTGTGGTTTGTGTTATTAGTACATTTGTGAGGAGTTGGAGTGATAGGGGAGGGGGCGAGGGTGGGGGTCTGTGATAGCATGCAGGTAGGGTGGGGGATATGATAGTTAAGATTTGACTTACCAGAGTCCATTCCTCCACCGATTCCTGCGAGGCCCTCAGGATGCAGAATCGGCAAGACCTGCTCCTCTCATGTTGTTAGTTGTGGGGGAGGAGGTGGGGGTCCGCCGCCAGTCCGCTGTACCGCCAGGTGGTGTCTTGAGACCACGGAACGCACCTTCCCCCGTAGGTCGTTCCACATCTTCCTGATGTCGTCCTGTTTTCTTGGGTGCTGTCCCCTGCGTTGACCCTGTCGACTATTCTTCGCCATAGCTCCATCTTCCTTGCAATTGAGGTGTGCTGCACCTGTGCTCCAAATAGCTGTGGCTCTACCCGGACGATTTCCTCCACCGTGACCCTGAGCTCCTCCTCCGAGAACCTGGGGTGTCTTTGCCGTGCCATGGGGTGGTGTAGGTGATGTGTGGGGTGGTGTATGTGGTGATAAGTGTGGTGATATGTAGTGGTGTGTGGTGTTTTGTGCGTGGAAGTAGTGTGGGTGATGGTCTGGTGTGCCTGTGGATGCTTGGTATTAAATTGTAGTGTCTCTCTCTGGCCTTCTTTCTGTGTTTTTGTTGTAGGGGTTTGTGGGTGATGTGGGTGTGTGTTTTATATTGTATTGGGTGTGTGGGAGTGGTGTGTGTATGTGTATCAGGTGTGTGTATTTCGAATTGTCCAATGTGGCTGTGTTTTGTAAATGTGTGTGTATTTTGAGTGCGGCAGTGTGTACCGCCAATGGAATACCGCGGTTGAAAGACCGCCGCGTGGATTCGTGGGTCTTGATAGCGTGGGCGTATTACGGTTGGCGTGACGGTGGAGGTTTTGTTTTCGCCAGTTTATCACTGACCTTTGGTGTGGCGGACTTGTGTGGGTGCTGAATTTTGTCGGATTTCGAGATGTGGGTCGTAATAGCTGTGGTGAAATTCCGCGGCCGCAGTGGTGTGTTGCCAGTCTTCTGCACGGCGGTAAGCGGCTTTTACCGCCAATGTTGTAATGACCCCCATAATGCCTACCTTGTGCATTGATTTACACACTTGTATAATTTATTGTCTCTGTATAATGTGTGCATGTGATGTAAAGCAGTCTGACACCTGACATTCCGGTGAGCAGCGCACTAAAATAATTGAATATTTTTTTGTGTAATTACTCATGCAGGCAGCTACAGCTGACAATTTTACAGTGCATGCATGCCTTTTATATGCAGTGGTCGAGCAATCATAGTTTCTCTTAAATACTTGTGAAGTGATACCAAGCTGTGAGCCTTTGTTTTCCTCCATTGGATTGGTATCTGGGTGTAGTGCTCCAGATATCTCCCAGCCAGAATGGCATTTGAACAAAAGAAGGGCTAATGACTCTTTAAACTACTTTGAAATCAGATGGAAGTGAAAATAAGAAAACCCCTTCACTCCCACAGGTTGCTCCTCAGAACCAAAAGGAGAAAACGTGTGGATGCTGGTGAATGTCCTGGTGTGGGCAAATTGCATTGGGACAAATACAGCATATTTCACTAACCACAGCCCAGATTCCAGATCCAGCTCAGTATAATAGCTACCAGAACCGGGACCCAGCTAGAGTGCATTTACTGCACTGGCCACATCCCCTCTCTTTACTCCCCTTTCTCTGTCTGCCATCTTCTGTCTTTTATTTTTCACCCATCCTTATTATGTTCCTAGTTACGTCTGTTCTTTCCTCACATTTACACTTTCCTTCTCTCTGTTTCACCTTCCCCATCCCTATAACCACTCTCTGCACTGAATCATGCCCCCTTCCGTCTCTGTGCTGTTTCTTCTCTTTTCCTCTTTCAAACAAGTCATTCTCCCTCTTCTCTATGCAGGTCTGAGTTGGCAGCAGTCTTTAGGATACATGTGCTCATGAGAGGAAATTAACAATTTTTCTTTTTGTGTCATCAGGATCACTAACATTTCAGGGCAGACGTTACGCAGAAGAAGCAGCACTGCCAAGCTGACAATTACTGCTTCTGCAGCTTCCCACTGGTTTCTAAGAGAGAAGGCATAAAGAGGAACAGATCTGTTTTTCTTCATTGGGTTCTGGTGGGCAGGTGACTTAGAGTCCTGCCCCCACGGGTTTTGGGAGGCAGCTGGGTCCTTTGTAGCAGGGCTAACTTACTTGTGTGTGGTTCCACATAGAAGGCAGATCAAGTGGTGCGCCTGTCTAGTAGTGCCTTTACTGGACAAGTGCTGCCTAGTGATTGCCAGGGGTGTCAGAGTATAATGCGGTGACGGCCTCTGCGCCCCACATTGGTGTGATGATGTCAGCATGTAGAAATGCATCCTGAACTACTGACAAAATGTAAAAAGGACACACTGTAAAAAGCAGTTTGTCACGGACATGGGAGGCAGAGATAGCAGGGCAGACAGGTACCAAAGGTGACTTAAGCTGTAAGGAAGTATAAGATACCCCGATGATATTCGAACAGGTAGATGAGCGCAGATTAAGGATGGTGATGGTCGCACTGCAGGGGTAGTCACCACTTGAGCTCCCCGTGTCTCCTATTAGAACCGAACAGCAGGTAAACTTGAAGTGCCCAGTATGGCCCAAATAGCCTATCAACAAGCAGTGGCACAGCCTGGTAGTGCCGGTCTGACCTTGTCATGGGACTTTTTAGTGGCATTGCAGGGAAAGTCAAGGGTGACCTTCCTGATGAAGACTCAGTGGATCCCAGAAGAAGCATTATTAAGTGAGTTAGGTAATGGCACAGAGGCGGAGATGATCAGTGCATGGAGGTGACAAAACAGTGTTGGATTATGAGGATGAAACAGGGGAGCTAGATGAAGGGCGAATAGCAGAGCAGGGACAAGAGGAAAAATAAGCAGATAAAACAGAATTTGCCCCATACAGACATAACAAAGCCCTTAGGGCCCACATTATAACAGTGAGAGTATATCATGGTTTTTAAGTTGCTCCACAGCGAAGCACAGGCAAAAGAAGGCTCTAAGGAAGAGGAGTAAGAGTTGGCCCACTGGCCAAATAGGCTGGTGAGCATTGAAAATTGGATGGGTGTACTTTTCACATATGCTAACGTACTGTGAGAAATACCAGAAAGGTTCACAGCCCTTTATAAATACATGGATGTAAAAAAAATGGCACAAATTACCTTTGGTGGACTGGCCTAGGTTAGATGTGATGAGGAACTCCAGGCCTGGTTGTTAGAGAATGCAGAAGGGAATTGGGGTGAGCTGGATAATGACTTGTGGTTGCACACTGTGGCACCCAGTAGGCCGAAGCCTATCAATTATACGGCGAGTGGTTTGTCCCTTATTTACCTGCCCTTTCGAAACTGTCACACAGCAGGTGAGATGGGCAGAGCTGGGAGAAACCAGGTGGGAAAACAAGTCACAGGGTCCACAAGGGTTGCAGTAGATCTTTCTGTAACAAAGAATACTAATGATTCAGGCATGAGATTTCAAAATATAGTGGTAAGCATCACATCATGCATTGTGAGTTACCAGCGGTTTTATCCCTGGGAGAACAAGGGACTACAGGACAAACTGGGGGCCATACATACATCAAGGAGGGCCAACAGGACCTGTGAGAAACACTCCAAGGACAGCGGTAGAAGGCACCTATTTCAATTAAATTGGAAAAACGACTCTATTGGTTACAGTTTTGTACTGCTAAAGACGATGCAGAGCTGTTGGGAAGATGCTCTAGGGTTGGTCTCACTACGGGCTGTGACAGTCCATGGGTTGCAAGGTGGGTGGAGAATCTTCAGTCAGCTAAAGTATTACCAATGGTTGAGTGAAAAAACTGATGAAGGCGGTAAGTGAAGGGAAAATGGAAGGTTCTCTTGCAGATTGGCTTTTGCAGAGTTTTATTGTATCTCCAATTGGAGCAGCTCCCAAAAAGGCACATGGTGAGTTTAGATGTATATACAACGTATAGAACAACTATCATAGCCAGATGGTGCTCTGATGAATAATTATATATTTCACTAGAATTGATGGCAGTCTCCTATGCTTAAGAAGATGTGGCCTTTGATGGGTTGGTGAGAAGACCGGTTCTGGGGCCTTCATGGCAAAAACGAATATCAAGTAGGTATTCAGCGTATTGCAGGACAATCCTTATGGTTATGAATTGTTGAGTAGTCAGTTCAATTGTTATTGTTTGCTGATAAAGCCTTACCAATGTGCTGTTCGGTTTCATGTGTACTGTTTGAAAGTCAATTTGTAGTCTGCATGGCATTGGCCCAGGATATTCTGATGTGATGCGCAGGTGCCGCAATAAAGTGCCCCTTTTCACACAGTCATGTCAATGTTTATAAGGGTGCTGCTGCGTGCAATGTCTGCATCTACTAGCTCCCTCCTCCTTGGTCCCTCCTGCACTTACTCACAGTGCCCCGCTACCCGGAGAATTTGACTTTGTGTAACGTAACTGGTGCTCGGCTGTATATAAAACTGCAAAAAAATTAAAAGGGTAGGTTGGTACGAGCCTGAAGCAGAAGACTATTTTGGTTTCAGTGCCAAAGAAGCCCGAGATTAACAGTGACACAGCAAGTGCACCAGTGCTGCAGTGACAATGGTTTCGCAGAGACAGCTCTGGTGCCACCGCACCTGCTACATTAATTATAGCTATGTCACTGGAGGTCAGTCATATTCTGGAGTTTTCTGTAGGTCCCCACCAATGAAAAATGACAACCTTAAAGTGCAGAGTGCAGAGTAATATTTCAAACGAACGTGTTTGCCACAATTCTAATTAAATGTACTTTTCATGAAGTGTAATCAAATAAAAATAAAATTCACATTGACACGATCGCGCAATTCAGGTAACCACGTTGCTTACGACGGGACTGCAGATTCTTGTTTTAGGCCGGGTGGTGCTGACCAGCCTTAAAGGAACCGTCTGGAAAACATATGGGAATCTATATGTCTTGAATGGCCCTTGTCAGTATTTCCACTCACGCCATGAACTGGGAAAAGAAACTTGGTAGCAAACCATTCTCATTCAAGGAAGAGTAATTTTTCAGACATAGGAAATAAAGCGCGTCAAATTTATGAGCTGTAGGAATTTCCAAGAGGCAGACAGGCTTTTATTTTATGGGGTGAGGCATATCTTTTCGTACCGTTTCCAGTCTAACAAACGACAGACTGTCCTAATATCTCCTTATATTGAAACTGAAAATATAACAATCACTCTGAAAGTCATAAAGTTTTGCTGTCCTCATTACTGCTTTGGGAGACCGGAATGACTAGGTGATTTTAAGCACTTATACATTGTTGAAAAGATAATATGGGAACTTTGATATTCTACCAACAACATCAGTGTGTCATACCTTTTTCCTTCCTTTATTCCAACACAGATCTTCTTCCCTCTAGCGCCTTTCAGAAAGTAAAATAATTCTTTACTTGCTTCAGTTAAGTCAAGTGATCCCACTGCATATCAACGCTCTGCATACTGAAAACTGCGCTTTGAGTAGTGAGAAGAAAGTTGGATGTATTTATTAAAATTAGCGATTATCCTTTAGTTGTGTTCCAACTAGAATTTCAATCACAGGCCACTTTACAAAGGGGGGAGGGGTGAAGTTTAAAATTAAAAAAGAAAACATGTATTGATAGGGACAGTCGCCCTGTATCCAACCCCAAGTCCCCATATTTAAAGGCAGAAGCTTCACTAGGAAACACACGTTGATGGAAAAACAAGTGGCCATATAATAAACCTATTCCCTGTCCCTGCAGTCATCCAGAAGGAAGGCATGGAACAAGTACTAAAGAAATCAGGGTTTTCCAGCACATGCAATAACTCCGTTACGCATGAGAGCCGGACATCGCAGTTGGGAAACACAGAATGACAACCACAACCACTCTATGTGGGTCATTACAACATTGGCGGTAAAAGCCACTTACCGCTGTGCAGAAGACCGCCAATACACCACCACGGAATTCTGCCACAGCTATTTTGACCCACATCTCGGAATCTGCCGAAATTCAGACACCCACACAAGTCCGCCACACCAAAGGTCAGTGATAAACAGGCGAAAACAAAACCTCCACCGTCACGCCAACAGAAACACGCCCATGCTATTACAACCCACGAATCAACGCGGCGGTCATTCAACCGCGTTATTCCATTGGCGGTACACACCACCGTCTCAAAATACACACACATCTCCTAAACACCGCCACATTGGACAATTAAAAAAACACACACCTGATACACATACAAACACCACTCCCACACACCCAACACAATATAAAACACACATCCACATCACCCACAAACCCCTACGACCAAACATTAGAGACGAAGGCGACAGAGAGAGAGCACAGCAATAGACAACCCCACCACAGAGAGGCACACAACACCATCACCCACACAACATCCACGCACAAAACACCCCACACCACTAAACATCACCACACTCATCACCACATACACCACCCCACACATCACCTACACCACCCCATGGCACGCCAAAGACGCCCCAGGTTTTCGGAGGAGGAGCTCAGGGTTATGGTGGAGGAAATCGTACGGGTAGAGCCACAGCTATTTGGATCACAGGTGTAGCACACCTCTATAGCTAGGAAGATGGATCTATGGCGAAGAATCGTGGACAGGGTCAACGCAGTGGGACAGCACCCAAGAAATCGGGAGGACATCAGGAAGAAGTGGAACGACCTACGGGGGAAGGTGCGTTCCGTGGTCTCCAGGCACAACATCGCGATTCAGCGGACTGGCAGCGGACCCCCACCTCCTCCCCCACAACTAACAACATGGGAGAAGCAGGTCTTGACCATCATGCATCCTGAGGGCCTCGGAGGAGTCGGTAGAGGTATGGACACTTTTAAGTCAAATCTTAACTATCATATCCCCCACCCTATCTGCATGCTATCACACACCCCCACCCTCACCCCCTCCCCTATCACTCCAACTCCTCACTAATGTACTAATAACACAAACCACACATCCCAACACCAAGCTCTGCATGACACAACAAAGCATGGACACCCAGCACTAAAGCATGCCCACTGCACATACCCATAACAACCCCTAACCATCATCACAAAAGCCACCAAACAGGAATGCTAGCACTGGGGTACAGGGTCACCCAACCATTGCACACCATGACACACACAGATGCAATAATCATGCTTTTATACCCCTGCAGGACCACTACGTAACGTCACCAGACAGGAGGGTCCAGACATCTCTACCCCACCCACAGAAGAGGCCCACAGTGATGACAGCAGCTCTGGCCAACTGGATCCAGATGACCAGCCCGGACCATCGTGGGCCTCGGGACAGTCGGTTCCCCTTCACACAGGCACAGCCCAACAGTGACCTTCCACCCTCTGGTAACACAAGCACAGCACCCACCCAGCGGGCCCATACCTCCGTACCCGGGACACGTCAATCAGCTGTGTGTCCACCACTACAGGGAACCCAGGATAACCCACCACCCCAACAACAACAGGGACCTGGGGGCAGTGGTAGTGGGCTCACGGTCCAGGGGACGGAGGCACAGAAACACAGGGTAACTGGGAGGGCTGCTGTGCGACAGGGGGCGGACTGGCCAAGGGAACCCACTCTCCACGAGGCCCTCTCCAACATCATGAGGGCTTACCACCACTCCCAGGAGACGATGGCTACGGTCCTGGCCAAGTTTCAGGAGACCCAGCGCCTGCAGGAGGAACAGTATTTGCGCTTCAGGGAGGAGCTCAGAACCATCAGCTCCGCCCTAGGCACCATCGTAGGGGTGCTGAAGGACATACAGAAGACCACGAGGGACATCGTGGCACTCCAAGAGGCCCCTGACACTAGCCTGGATGATGAACTGCCCACCACCTCCGCCGGCGCTAGTGGACAGGACACCCCGCCACAGGACCACCACACCAGCACCCCACCCCCTGCAGACAGAGAACCACCCTGCAAGCGCTCACTGAGATCCATGAACAGGACAGAGCAAGATGGCAAGACCCCAGCCAGGAAATGAGACCACCCTGATTGTCATCCCACTGTCCCACTTTGTTACCCTGTCCATATTGGAACTGCCCCAGCTCCACTTCCTATGCCCATATGGGCAGTGCACCTGTGAGACTAATAGACTGGACTCTGCCATGGACATTCCTCCACCATCACCCATCATTATTTTGCCACCCCCTCCAGTAATTACCACTTCAATAAACACACCCTTGAACCACAAAACAATCTGGAGTCAGTCTGTGATTTTGAAAATGTGTATTATCTATGACAATGACAAAATCAGTTCGAAAATGTAATGTCAACATACCTATGTCACACATCACAAGCCCATGAAGGATGCAAGCAGATGACACACGTAGGTAACCCCACCTGTGAAACCGTAATGGAAATGTACAACTCAGTTATCAAATACTGCTGCAAATTGACAGACAGGATAGAGGTAGAAGTGTGAAAGTGAATGTAATAGTAAAAAAAATGTTCTCACCTGTGTGTCATTGGAAATATTGCTGTATGACAGAGTCCCTGTTGTCAATGTCTTCTTCCTCTGCTTCCTCCTCATCACTGTCCACAGGCTCCACAGCTGCCACAACACTGTCATCTGGACCATCCTCCTGCAGAAAAGGCACCTGGCGTCGCAAATCAAGATTGTTAAGCATAGAGCAGGCGATGATGATCTGGCACACCTTCCTTGGTGACTAGAATAGGGATCCACCTGTCATATGGAGGCACCTGAACCTGGCCTTCAGGAGGCCGAAGGTGCGTTCGATCACCCTCCTAGTCCGCCCATGGGCCTCATTGTAGCGTTCCTCTGCCCTGGTCCTGGGATTCCTCCCTGGGGTCAATAGCCATGACAGGTTGGGGTAACCGGAGTCCCCTAATAGCCACACCCGGTGCCTCTGGAGTTGCCCCATCACATAAGGGATGCTGCTATTCCGCAGGATATAGGCGTCATGCACTGAGCCAGGGAACATAGCATTTACCTGCGAGATGTACTGGTCTGCCAAACATACCATCTGTACATTCATCGAATGATAACTCTTCCGGTTCCTGTACACCTGTTCACTCCTGTGGGGGGGGACCAAAGCCACATGGATCCCATCAATGGCACCTATGATGTTAGGGATATATCCAAGGGCATAGAAGTCACCTTTAACTGTAGCCAAATCTTCCACCTGGGGGAAAACGATGTAGCTCCTCACATGTTTCAGCAGGGCAGATAACACTCTGGACAACACGTTGGAAAACATGGGCTGGGACATCCCTGATGCCATGGCCACTGTTGTTTGAAATGACCCACTTGCTAGGAAATGGAGCACTGATAGCACCTGCACTTGAGGGGGGATTCCTGTGGGATGGCGGATTGGTGACATGAGGTCTGGCTCCAACTGGGTACACAGTTCCTGGATTGTGGCACGGTCAAACCTGAAGGTGATGATTAAATGACGCTCCTCCATTGTCAACAGGTCCACCAGCGGTCGGTACACCGGAGGATTCCGCCATCTCCTCACATGTCCCAGCTGACGGTGCCTAGGAAGGACAACAGGGACCACAGAGTCAAGCAACTCAGAGGTATGTACCCACAGCTACACAAAACACGACACAAAATACAAAAATCTTCCTGTATGTGTGTTGAGTCCAGGCCTAGGTATGTGTGACGCAGTTGTAAATGAAGCCATGTGGGCCCCTGAAATGGTGGATGCCTGACCACTAAAGTGGGACAATGGGATGTGAGGTAACTGCGCTGGCATTGTACACAGTCGCGGTAGGCGGTCGTAGACCGCGGCGCAATGCTGCATTGGTTAACATTGGACCCTATGGGTCCCAGGAGCCAATGACAAAGTGCGCCGGCGGTGATGATACGCACCGCCGCGGACGTCACCTCCGCGGACATGACCGCCATTTTCTATCTGTTTAATCACTCGATACCTGATCTTCGACAGGAGAGGACCTACACTGCAAGTGCTGCTGTGATCTCGGTCTGGAAGAGACAATGGCACGTGTGTCTGGGGAAAGGGCCCCTGCCTTCACTGCACAGGAGTTGGAAAAGCTCGTGGATGGGGTCCTACCCCAGTACACGCTACTCTACAGTACGGTCCTCCAGGCCAACAGGTGAGTACATAGGGTGCAAGTTGTATGGGCTATGCCTGGGTGGAGAGGGCTGGATGTAAGTAGGAAGGGGACAGAGTTCTGCGAGCATGAAGGAGTGTGATTGCATGTGCCACATGGGAAGGGCAGGGATGTGGGCCACTCACTTTGACGGTGCAGTTGCTAATGACTTCTCTTCTTCCCCTGTACATGTCATGTAGGTCAGCGCCCACCAGAAGAAGGATATTTGGCGTGCCACCGCCAAGGACATCCGGACCCTGGGGGTCCACCAGAGATGGAGCACCCACTGCCGTAAAAGATGGGAGGACATTAGCTGCTGGAGCAAGAAGACGGCGGAGGCTCAGCTGGGGATGGCCTGCCAACGTGGTAGGGGTGCCCGTCGCACCATGACCCCCCTGATGTTCTGGATCCTGGCGGCGGCCTACCCTGAGTTGGATGGGCGCATGAGGGCATCACAGCAGACACAAGGGGGTGAGTACACTCTCATTCTGCTGACTTTGCGCGCAGTGGAGGGGTCTGGGTGGGGGAGGAGGGCTGTGGGTTTCCCTAGGCCAGGTCGAGTTCCGTAGGCTAGGCCCATCCGGAATGCAGGCCATGTGCCACTCCACCCCACCTCTGTAGAGTGCCAAGTACAGGTATACATGCCCCTGTGTCATCTATGTGGGCAGATGACACTCATAGCCATGTAGGCCATATCCCAGGAACTGCATCTGTAGAGGCCGAGAGCACAGCATAGTGCAGGGGGCTGCTGTGTCTGTATTGTCCACCAACGGTAGCAGTAAGCCATGCACCCAACCTGTCTTTCTTCTGTTTCCCCACCCCTTTTTGTGCTCTCCCTGTTCTTTTGTGCATCAGCATCATCAGGCAGAGGTACAGTGGCACCGGAGCACGAGGGGGCTGCATCCCACATTGCCATGGATTGCCACACCACGGACTCAGAATACACCAGTGGGACGGAGGGCGAGGGGAGCTTCATGTCGGTCACCGGATCTGCAACCAGCGACACGGACTCGTCCTCCGATGGGAGCTCCCTTGCGGTGGCGGCACCATCTGTGCCCCCCCCCTTCTACAGGTAGAGCCGCCACCCACCTACCAGCACCGCCCTCCCAGCAGCCCCTCAGACTTCGCTCCGTGCCCGCTCATCCAGGAGGGTGGGCATCACCTTCGCCCCAGGCACCTCAGCCCCTGCCCCTGTCACCCCTGCTGCCCTCAGTGAGGAGGCCATTGACCTCCTCAGGTCACTCACTGTTGGGCAGTCTACTATTGTGAATGCCATCCAGGGTGTAGAAAGGGAGTTCCTGGAGGGCATTCATTCTGGTCAGGCTGCCCATCATCGAACCCTGCAAACTCTGGCCTCAGCACTGATGGCAGCCATTGTTCCTGTGTCTAGCCTCCCCCTCCAACTTCCTCCACCCAGACCCAATCCCCTGTACCCCAGCCTAACCCAAGCACACCATCAGACCAGCCTGCACACACGTCAACACACAAGGGCAGCTCAGGCAAACATAGGCACCACACATCCCACAGGCACTTACACAAGCATCACCCACATACAGACACAGCAACATCAACTGCCTCCACTGTGTCCCCCTCCTCGTCGTCTCCCTCCTCTCTCCCAGTGTCGTTTACACTCTCACCTGCATGAATTACCACTACAGCCACTAGGACTCGCACCAGATTACCCAGCACCACACCCCGCTCACCTGCACTCACCACCCCCACTACCATTTACACGTCCCCTGTGTCCTATCCAGTGAGTCTGTGACGCCCCTCCCAATGTACACAAACGCAGGCACACACACACCCAACATCCAGCCACCTCACGACAGCCTCCAGAACATGCACCTGCAACCAAATCATCAAAAGTTACACCTCCTACAACCACCTCCTCTTCCTCCACTCCCAGACCCCCTCCAGCTACCCGTCCCAGTGTTCGTCAGAAACTTTTCCTGAGAAACCTTGACCTCTGTCCCACCACCCCCCCTCCAATTCATAGGTCCCGTACTAGCACCTCAGCCAAAAAAAGTCTGGTACCAGTTGTGCCTGTTAGAGGTATGTGGAGTGCACCGGGCACCAGGGCAGCCAGTGTGACACGGAGCCAAAGCACTGCCAGTCCACCCCCTGTGAAGCACCAGAAGTTGGACAGTGCCCGACGGGAGAGGGGGAAGTCTCCTGCCGGCAAAGCCGCTCACAAGGGTCCCGGGGGGAATGTCGAGTTAGCTGTGACTCCTCCCAAGGTGGGGAAGGGGCAGAAGAAGTCTCCAAAGTCTGGGAAGAGCAGCACAGCGGAGAAGGCCGCCATCCTCCCTCTGGCCAGGACGCCACCGCAGCACTATCGTCACTGGTCCGGAGACCACCACCAGCGTCAGTGCCCAGGAGGGCAGCACTATCGTCACTGGTCCGGAGACCACTGCCAGGGTTAGTGCCCAGGAGGGCAGCACTATCGTCACTGGTCCGAAGACCACCGCCAGAGTCAGTTCCCAGGAGGGCAGCACTACCGTCACCGGTCCGGAGACCACCACCAGTGTCAGTGCCCAGGAGGGCAGCACTATCGTCACTGGTCCGGAGACCACTGCCAGAGTCAGTTCCCAGGAGGGCAGCACTATCGTCACTGGTCTGGAGACCACCACCAGAGTCAGTTCCCAGGAGGGCAGCACTATTGTCACTGGTCTGGAGACCACCGCCAGAGTCAGTTCCCAGGAGGGCAGCACTATCGTCACTGGTCCGGAGACCACTGCCAGCGTCAGTGCCCAGGAGGGCCCCGGCAGCCACAGCCCCGCTGGCCAATGAGGGACCGCCATGCCACACACCGCTGCACAGGTCAGAGACAGCAAAGTCAAGCCCTGCTGAACAGGGCTAGCACCGCTGAACAGGGCAAGCACCGCTGAAAAGGGCAAAGACCGCCATGGCAAGCACCGCTGAACAGGGCAATCGCCGCTGAACAGGGCATAGACCGCCATGGCAAGCACCGCTGCACAGGGAAAGCACCGCTGAACAGGGCAAAGACCACCATGGCAAGCACCGCTGAACAGGGCAAGCACCGCTGAACAGGGCAAAGACCGCCATGGCAAGCATCGCTGAACAGGGCAAGCACCGCCAACTCAAGCATCGTTAGCCCATGTGCGGCCGGGACAGTGACGGAACTGGGACCGTCACGGGGAGCGTGATGCACTCTGGGCACCAGTCCCCCTCCAGAACCAGTGGAGAACAGCAAACACTACCTGAGTCCTTAACAGGATGAAGCACTCTGGGCACCAGTCCCCCTCCAAAACCAGTGGAGAACAGCATCCACTACCTGAGTACTTAACAAGGTGAAGCACTCTGGGCACCAGTCCACCTCCAGAACCAGTGGAGAACAGCATCCACTACCTGAGTCCTTAACAGGGTGAAGCACTCTGGGCACCAGTCCCCCTCCAAACCCAGTGGAGACTGTTATCCACTTGAGAGTCTGTGGCTTTGCACTCCCCAGGACCAATCAGTGGGCAAACCACCCACTGTAGAGACTTGAGAGACTGTGGCTTTGCACTCCCCAGGATGGTACAGTGGGCAAACCACCCACCGTAGAGACTTGAGAGACTGTGGCTTTGCACTCCCCAGGATAAAGCAGTGGGCAAACCACCCACTGTAGAGACTTGAGAGACTGTGGCTTTGCACTCCCCAGGATAAAGCAGTGGGCAAACCACCCACTGTAGATACTTGAGAGACTGTGGCTTTGCAGTCCCCAGGATGGTATAGTGGGAAAACCACCCACTGTAGAGACTTGAGAGACTGTGGCTTTGCACTCCCTAGGATAAAGCAGTGGGCAAACCACCCACTGTAGAGACTTGAGAGACTGTGGCTTTGCACTCCCCAGGACAGGTATCGTGTGTGGGCCTCGCCCATGCATTTTGGGCCCAGTGGTCCACGGACATTGAATTGTGCATACCTGCACTACTAATCATGATGTATATATTTGGAATGTGTATTTATTTATGTATATATGAGCATACTCTATTTTGACACATTACAATGGTTGTACTGATTTCCTTTTGTCTTTGCATTCTTCCGGGGGGGTTGGGGGTTGTTACTGTGATGTTTGGAAATGCATTGTTGTGTGTGTTGTAGTGGGTGAGGGTCGGGTGGTGGTGGGGGTGTTGCGTGTGTGTGTCCCTGACTTTTACCTCCCCCGTCCCCTATGTCGTAGGTGCAGTACTCACCGTTGTCTTCGGCGCCGCCGTTGCTGATGTTCGTAGAGGAGCAGGAAGACAATCGCAGGGAGTATTTGGAGTTCCGGCTCCATGGTGCCCTCCTTCCTCGTGGAGTGTGTTTAGGTGAGCGTTTTCCCATTGCAAAAGCTGTTTCCGCCGTGTTTTTATCCACGGTGAATCCACCCCGGAAAAGGTGGCGGATTGGCCTGTTGTAATACTGTGGTCGGTACTTTGTCTTCTGCCTGTCTGCTGGCGGTGACCGCCGCGCTGCTTGTCTGTACCGCCGTGGCGGTCGGAGTGTTAAAGTGTCTGTTTATGTTGGCGGTTTCCACCACGGTCATAATTCCCTTTTTTTTGCTGCCAGCCTGTTTGCGGTATTACCGCAGTTTCAACACCGTCCGCCAGGGTTGTAATGACCCCCTATATTTGTAAGCTGTGGTGTGTGCTGCTGTCCACACAATGATTTCCTCGTAATCAACTCATAGGTTGGTCAAACCATCATTTCTGGAGGCTTTATTATGCCATTTCTGTTCTTCCCTCTGCACCTAAAATGTAAGCAAAATGTCTCCAGAATTCAGGAATTACGGATGCCCCTGTAAGTGATTCTACACAAAGTATTTCTTAAAATACATTTCATCTCTCCGTTGGTCTGCTAATTATTTATGCAGTTTATTATATCTGCTGTCTTGGAACTTCTAGGGGCATAAAAAAGAATAGATGTCTACTGCACAGAGTCATGGACCTAACCGTCTACTGGTGTTGATTATCTCTTAACCCATTCTCTGCCAAGCCTTTTCCCCCTCCTGTGACAGGCCTTTTTTTGGCTACTTGGGGCAGTTCGCGCTTAGGCCCTCATAACTTTTTGTCCACATAAGCTAGATAAGCCAAATGTGCGTCCTTTTTTTCCAACATCCTAGGGATTCTAGAAGTAACCAGACTTTGTGGGTTCCCCTGAAGGAGGCCAAGAAATTAGCCAAAATACAGTGAAAATGTAATTTTTTTCAAAACAATTGGAAAAAGTGGCTGCAGAAGAAGGCTTGTGTTTTTTTCCCTGAAAATGGCATCAACAAAGGGTTTGCGGTGCTAAAATCACCAGCTTCCCAGCTTTCAGGAACAGGCAGACTTGAGTCAGAAAACTCAATTTTTCAACACAAATTTGGCATTTTACTGGGACATACCCCATTTTTACGATTTTTTGTGCTTTCAACCTCCTTCCAGTCAGTGACAGAAATGGGCATGAAACTAATACTGGATCCCAGAAACGTAAACATTTCTGGAAAGTAGACAAAATTCTGAATTTAGCAAGGTGTAATTTGTGTAGATCCTACAAGGGTTTCCTACAGAAAATAACAACTGAAAAAAATATATTGAAATTGAGGTAAAAAAACAGCACTTTTTCTCTACGTTTTACTCTGTAACTTTTTCCTGCAATGTCAGATTTTTTAAAGCAATATACCGTTACATCTGCTGGACTCTTCTGGTTGCGGGGATATATAGGGCTTGTAGGTTCATCAAGAACCCTAGGTACCCAGAGCCAATAAATGAGCTGCACCCTGCAGTGCATTTTCATTCTATACCGTGTATACAGCAATTCATTTGCTGAAATATAAAGAGTAACAAAAAACTATCAAGAAAACCTTTGTATTTCCAAAATGGGCACAAGATAAGGTGTTGAGGAGCAGTGGTTATTTGCAAATCTCTGAATTCCGGGGTGACCATACTAGCATGTGAATTACAGGGCATTTCTCAAATAGACGTCTTTTTTACACACTCTCTTATATTTGGAAGGAAAAAATGTAGAGAAAGACAAGGGGCAATAACACTTGTTTTGCTATTCTATGTTCCCCCAAGTCTCCCGATAAAAATGATACCTCACTGGTGTGGGTAGGCCTAGCGCCCGCGACAGGAAATGCCCCAAAACACAACGTGGACACATCACATTTTTTGACAGAAAACAGAGGTGTTTTTTGCAAAGTGCCTACCTGTAGATTTTGGCCGCTAGCTCAGCCGGCACCTAGGGAAACCTACCAAACCTGTGTATTTTTGAAAACTAGAGACCTAAGGGAATCCAAGATGGGGTGACTTGTGGGACTCTGACCAGGTTCTGTTACCCAGAATCCTTTGCAAACCTCAAAATTTGGCAAAAAAACCAAGTTTTCCTCACATTTCGGTGACAGAAAGTTCTGGAATCTGAGAGGAGCCACAAATTTCCTTCCACCCAGCGTTCCCCCAAGTCTCCCGATACAAATGATACCTCACTTGTGTGGGTAGGCCTAGCGCCGGCGACAGGAAATGCCCCAAAACACAACGTGGATACATCACAATTTTTCACAGAAAACAGTGCCTACCTGTGGATTATAACCTCAAGATCAGCCGGCACCTGGGGAAATCTAGCAATCCAGCCCATTTTGTAAAACTAGATACCTATGGCAATCCAAGATGGGGTGACTTGTGGGGCTCTGACCAGGTTCTGTAAACCAGAATCCTTTGCAAACCTCAAAATGTGGCCAAAAAAACACTTTTTCCTCTCATTTCAGTGACAGAAAGTTCTGGAATCTGAGAGGAGCCACAAATTTCCTTCCACCCAGCGTTCCTCCAAGTCTCCCGATAAAAATGGTACCTCACTTGTGTGGGTAGGCCTAGTGCCCACGAAAGGAAATCTCCCTAAACACAACGTGGACACATCACATTTTTTCACAGAAAACAGATGTGTTTTTTGCAAAGTGCCTACCTGTGGATTTTGGCATCTAGCCCAGCCGGCCCCGGAGGGGGGCAGAAATGGCCTAAATTAAATTTGCCCCCCGGTGCCTAGTGGTTTCTGCCCCCTTGGGGGCAGATTGACCTAAAATCGTCCGATCTGCCCCCAAGGGGGGCAGAAATGGTCTAAATACAATTTGCCCCCCAGGGGAGCGACCCTTGCCTAATGGGTCTCTCCCCATCTCTAAAAAAACAAACAAACAGAAAAAAAAAAAATAATAATAATTTGCCCTGGCGCCTAGAGGTTTCTGCCCCCTCTGGGGGCAGATCGGCCTAATAACAATAGGCCGATCTGCCCCTAGGGGGGGGCTGAAATGGCCTAAAATAAATTTGCCCCCCACCCCCTCAACCCCACCCCCCAGGAGCGACCCTTGCCTACGGGGTCGCTCCCCTTGCGTGACATTGGTGCAAAAAAAAATCCCCGGTGCCTAGGGGTTTCTGCCTCCCTTGGGGGCAGATTGGCATAGCAAAAATCGGCCAATCTGCCCCCAAAGGGGGCAGAAATGGCGTAAATACAATTTTCCCCTCCAGGGGAGTGACCCTTGTCCAAGGTGTCGCTCCCCATCTGTAAAACAAAAAAAAAAAAATCCCCAGTGCCTAGTGGTTTCTGCCCCCCTTGGGGGCAGATCGGCCTAATCAAAATAGGCTGATCTGCCCCCCTGAATGCCCTAAAATACATTTTCTCCCCAGGGGAGCGACCCTTGCTTAAGGGGTCGCTCCCCTTGCCTGAAATTCACGTAAAAAAAAAAAACTCCCTGGTGTCTAGTGGTTTCTGTCCCCCTTAGGGGCAGACTGGCCTCATAAAAATAGGCCAATCTGCCCCCAAGGGCGGCAGAAATGTCCTAAATATAATTTGCCCCCTAGGGGAACGACCCTTGCCTAAGGGGTCGCTCCCCACCTCCAACAAGAAAGAAAAAAAAAAAATAATTATCCCTGGTACCTAGAGGTTTCTGCCTCTTCCAAAAAAATGCCCCCCCTGGGAGCAACCCTTGCCCAAGGGGTCGCTCCCTTATGCCAATATATAAAAATAAACAAAATCCCTGGTGTCTGCTTTGCAATCCGGCTTTGAAACGCTCAGAGAGACTTCAAAGGGAAGGAAATTCCTTTCCTTTCCTTTGAAGCCTCCCTGGGCCTCCCCCACATGATCGAAAGAGAAATGCTCTGCATTTCTCTTTCTATCGCGCTGGAAGCTGAGCTTCCAGCGCGATGGGAGGAGGCCCTCTGTGATTGTCAGAGCATTATGCGCGCTGACGTCACAGAGGGGTGTGTGGGGTGGAAGGGGAAGGGCTTCCCCTTTGATCCCTGCCTTGGTGGGGTGGGTGGGGAGCACATGGGGGGAGCGCTTGCGCTCCCCCCAGTTCCTGGGTGCAGGACGAGGTGATCTCGTCCAAGGCACCCGGGAACCAGTGCCTTGGGCAAGATCACCTCGTCCAGGGCACCGTAGGGGTTAAACAGCACTTGTTGAATAGGCCAGGTGTTAAATTACCATTTTAAGGACATGTGGCTATACTCCTGAAATACTTTTTTCCAGTGCAGTGTATTTTGAAGAACTGCAGCTGCGCCCGTCCTTTAGGGTTGAGGAGCTATGCCCCCACCTTTTGCCCCTCAAGGAGAGTGTCTGTCAGACTGAGCAAAGGTCAGCCTGACAGACACTCTTCATTTTCAGGTCAGGCAGTCAGGAGCTAGACATGTGGCTTCCAGCTGCCTGAGCTGAACTTTGCTGGGCTGAAGAAGTCACAGCCTGTGCACGTGACCTCTTCATCCTAGCAAAGGTGCCTCGAGGTCCTCCCCCTCATGACGAGAGGGAACGTCACTGACTGCTTTGGACCAGGGTGCTTCAGTTTTAAGCCCTGAGGTGCCCAGGACCGAATGTCAATCAGTGACACCTCTTCACAGAGTAGGTTGGGTCGGCAGTCTCACTGACCCCATCACTCTGTGATGGGTTGGGACTGCTGCCTTCCCTCATTGGCTGACCTTAGGTTATCCAGTGAGGGAAGCTAGCAGGCCCGACCCTCCTGTGACCTGCAAGGCATAGCTGAAGGTGAGTGCGTGTCATTTCTTTCAAATGAATGTTTGGAGTGTGCATATTTGATCAATGCTGTTGTGCTTGGATGTGTGTGTGCACGTGTGAATAAATGAGTGTAAGTGTGCATGTGTGCCTGTGTTTCCTGCTCGCCCCCCTAAGATTACCGTCCGCCACTGAGAAAGGGACACAAGAAGTCTTATTAGCTAATCCTGGGGACTGTGCAGACTTATCTCTTGAATTGTTTTTGTAGCAAATAACTTCAGCAAGGGCTGTGAAGAGTTTTGTAGGCAAGAGAGCCCTTCTTGAAATAATTTTTAGCTGAAGGTGCATGTGAGTGTGGTAATTGTTGACAATTCAGACTTGGTCTCTGCTCCAGAGGTTGCCTATTGCTGCATGTTGCATGAGATCTAATGTGACACTACAACACAGCTCCCCCTCACTGTTGTATTATCTTGTGTAGTTATGCTATTGGGGTTCTTCTTTAGCAGCTGAAGGTAGAAAAGACTGCATTGAAAGCAACAGTAACTTGTGGTTTTTGAAAACATCTTTGCTCTGGAGAACCTTAATTGAGTTTTAATAAATCGCGAAAGTATGCCTAGTGTATCTGGAACAATTTGCAACATTTGTTTTTTACAGAAAAATGTGACTTACTTTCGTAATTCCAGAAGTAAGTCATTCAGTGTTCAGTTTTTTCTCCTTCATTGTTTCTGTCCCTCCATTCCATGTGCCCTGTTTGGATTCTTAAACTTCCATTGGCACCTTTGTTGTCCGTTTTGCTTTTAGAATTAAAAACATGAATCAGAAGAACTGTCCCTAAAGATTGGCTTGCATTTTTTCAATGGAAAATATTTTCTCCCAAATATTTATGCTTGAAAATATTTAAATTCCAAATTAGTTGAAGGGCTTTCACATTTTTACACATGTTGAAAGAAGCACTGCGTAGATTTAATTGAGTTCCATGCTGAAGATGGTTTTGTGTCTAATGAACATGACTGCTGAAGCAGATGTCTTAATTAGAAATGTATTAATGAGTGTTTACGTATTTTGAATAATGGCTTATGTAGAAAATAAATAACGTAGGAAAAATAATGTGCATGTTTGAAATTGTGACCTCGAAGAATGGCCACCAGTGTTCACGAATGTACTAAATAATTATTAATACTTGAATATTGAAAATGTAGGCGATTAATTTAGTAATATGTCATATTAAAGGTTATCAAGTATGTTTTAGCTTATTAATTGTAGGCCTTAACTTAGTGGGTGTCCTGGCCTAGTTTACAGGGCTCATGCAGAAGCTGTATTTTTTAGTGTTTAATAGAAAATGCTGACAGAGTGAACTAACTGTGAAATGTTAATTCTTTAATAAAATGCTTAGCAGAAGCTTTCAATGAGAACCGACTAACAAGAGACAGTGTCCCTAAAAAGTATCATACTGTATGTAAAATGTGCAAGAGGTTCTTTCCCAAGACGCGAACAATGAAGACACTGACTGGAGAGGAAGATGGAACAAATTCGATACCTGATGAGCCGGATGATGAGAACATAGTAAAGCAGACCAATCAACGACATGTGAAGTGTGAAATACTAGAATTCATAGATTTGGTATATGAAAATTATTGGACAGAGTGAAAACGTACGATTATTTGACCAAATGGGAATTGGGGATAGTTTGGGTGACTTTGATATAACAACGCAACAGAGAGAACTTGGAGAGATTGAGATTGCAAGACTAGAGATCTAGATTGACAGTGGGAGAAGAAGAGATTTGAGTTTCTGTCATTGGGCTCATACTCTCTGATTGAGAGTCTGATGCTTTGCTGATCGATTGATGACTGTTTCTGCTTGCTGACCCATACCGTGGATAGGTAGATATGACAATGTGACTGAATTGCATTTTATGCCTTTTCTTTCTAGGTACCAACTGCGCTCATAGTTTCTTTGTTAGATGTTTTTCCGAAATTTGTGCCCTAAATTGTTTTGCATGAAGCCCCACAGGCTGGTGCTAATTTGGGTTAGTTGAGGTTATATATATGACGACTGACATTTTACAGAGACAAATGGTTGACAAATTATTTTGCTGAACTCTATGGAATATGCAGTACTATTGAAGCTGATTTTACTAATGAGTTGTACTGATGCTTTAGAATGCATTGTGATCAGTGCTTAATTTGTAAATAAAGAGGTGCCGGTGCCCAAAGCCCTCCTCTTAAACAGGAGGCTGCTGCAATTAAATGTGTGAACACGGAATACTGAGGCAGCGTAACTCTGAAGCCATCTCGGGCCTCTTCAATCCATATAAAGCCACTCCATGCCCCTTCAGCTCACTCTGGCAGCTGTTTTCTCCCTTTGTGATGCTCTTTCGTTTTTCCCTTGGTCCGTCTTTCCCATATGTGTCTTTTGCTTGCAGCAAATGCTTGAGGCAGAAGAGCAAGCCCCGACCCTCAAAAATAAGTGCTGGTGCTCAGCACCAGAAACAACAAGCACAAATTAAGCACTGATTGTGATTCAAGCTTTGATTAGGTTATGTGTCTTGCACCTTTTTTGTTAACCAATATTATTAATTGTATTTGATTTGATTTGGATATTAATCTACATGAATTTAGCATTGTTAATATAAGGGAAATAAACGTACTTAAGTTGTGGTTATTCATGACTGAAAAGTCATGGTGTGTGACAATTACTGACACCATTGATTATTGATTAATCGATTTGACTAATAATTATTGATTATTGTGTATTGATTAGTATTTCTGTTCCAGGGCTATGGTAAGAACATCCTGAACGAGTCAAAAAGTTCATCGACCTATATGCGTCCCGTGTGAGTTTACTTATTAAGGTCTGACGCGCGACGTGCTAACATGACCTAATAAATTAACTGTGTCCGGCAACTTCTCAGATATCCATTTGTGGGCAGGTCAAACTGCTTCAAAAGATTAAATTATCTGTTTCGCCATTAGTGACCTTTGGAGGCTGAGGTCAGTTTTGTTATATTTTCAGAGGGCATTATTTGACCTTTCCTGATAGCAAGATTAGTAGATGGGCTCATTGGAAACATTCTTTCTCATCACTGCCTATGTCAGAGTTTTCTGTACCTGGAAATATAATTAGGGCTTGATTTAGAGTTGGGTGGTAATGAAAACTCCTATAATTCCCTGGAGGAATTTGTAAGTATTTTGTATTTGTCTTCACATAGAAACCTCTTCCCTAACTCCCCAAACCCACGTTTGGAGGTGTCCTCTCACCATTTCCATCTTGGATATGAATGTACTCCTTCCCTTGAAGGAGTCCATCTTTCACCAAATACAGGGCAGGAAATGGACTGTAAAAACAATTGTGAATTTCCACAAATGTAGTGTTCACCAGCTTTCTATGGCATTGCCGCCTTTCAACACCATCTCCCAGTTTATCTGAGCTGTTTTTTTTTACCCGTAAAATACATTCCACTAGTCTAATTTTAGGCATGGGAAAATCAGCTTACAATTGAAAAGTCACATAAAACAGAGAATGAAGGTCTCTGTAACCTCTGAGGTTTCGTGCAGCTCTTTCCTTTGTGGCAAATGCCCAATCTACTACCTAGCCTACTGGTGTAATATTGGCTGTTGTGCAGAGAAGCCAGGTCACTGAGGTAGAGCAGAGTGAGATTGAGTAGTCCATGGTTTTCACTTTAGTGAGCCACTGTTATTTTTTGCTGATTGCATTGCTTCACTTCTTCCTAAAATGCTTTTATTTTGTTGATATTTCCAGTTTTGTTGTTCAATATCTTATCTGTTGTCACTAGATGCTTCAGAGTCCTCCTCCTTCTTATGCATGGTTCTTGATCCTGCAACCAAGGCCTGCAAAAGGTGTTTGTGAACCTGCCAGCAGAAAGACCTAAATGTTGGCAGAAATGCTCTTACCAATGTCTATCAAGAACTAATTATAGATTTTAAATACATGCACAAGAACAAAGTCTTGTGCTATAATTGAGCCTTTCCTTCCTTGTGGATTGCAGTCACACAAGGTGGGTCGGTCATTTGAAAGTATTCTATTGCTAGTTGCTGTGGCAGAAGGTATTTTTGAATTGTCATTTCTAGACCAGTTGGAGCATTTTCTTTAAGGTTTGGAGACCCAAGGTCTACTTTTCTTCACAGATGCACTCGTCATCCATGGGGCTCTTGTGCTAAGGAGGTGGCACATACATTTTGCTGGTGATGGCTGTGGAGGGCATACTAATGTTCCTGTTCACTTTATGAAAGTTTCTTAGAATTGATCCAAGAATTTAAATAATGGTGATTCCTTTTTTACATCTGGCGATTACAGAAGTTGAAGTCAACAAGCTGAGATGTGTAAAATGGCATTTCAGTTGACATGGTGAAGAGGCCATTGCACTCAGCCTGTTCTCCTGTAGCTGTTCTGCTGCTGGCGCTTGTGTCTCCTACAATTGTGCCTTTAATCATAAAGCAACTCACCCAGAACACAGACACTCTCAAAAGGACACATTAGTCAGAAGACAGCATGCACACCCTTCACATCACTCGTGAGCATGATGATGCCCACTTGCATGATTCATAAGAGCAAACATCTATAACACAACATCCAACAATACATTTTGGACATTCCATCACACATACATCCAGCACAGGTATTCCATATTGGTAGTTCTCAACAGCACTCACCACCATGCAACAGAACTCATTAAAATAGAGGGCCTGATTTAGATATTGGCAGACAAGTTAATCTGTCACAATGGTGATGGATATCCCGTCCGCCGAAATATAAATCCCATAGGATATAATTGGATTTAAATTTTAGCAGATGGGATATCCACTACCATTGTGATGGAGTAACTCATCTGCCAAAATCTAAATCAGACCTAGAATTTCTAACAATCGTCTAAGAAGACCAAATGTTAAATCGCTCTCTGGTCAACTATGAAAACCACATAACCGTAAGGAAAGTCTCTTTGGACTATTGAGAATGATTTAGCGGGATTCAAATGACACTGTGTTCACTATGCAAATGTGAATAACATAACATGACATGATAACATGTCCGGATGTTTGTTCTCAGGTGCTTAAGTAAACAAGCATTTGCCAAGAAATGGGTCTCACATTTGCTTGAGTTAGAGCTTCTGGCGTGGTGAATTTATAACTGGACTTTTATTGCAACATAAATTGGTCAACCCTGCCTCATAATTTGGTCTTTTTTGGCACATAATTCCAGTGGCCCTGCCTATAACTAAAGCACTTCCATTTACCCTTTTCCTCTATCTGCAGCCAGTAATTAAAATGTTGCCATTTAGCATCCTAATTTAAATCTACCATTCTAATTCCAATGAAATACTACTTTAACCACTCACCATCAGAGTTGCTGGTGGCTAACACAATTCCCCCAAAATAGACTCAAGACAGCCACGGAGGAGTAACAAGATAAGCTAGAAGGATCACACAACATATCGAGTGTTCATAGAGTCAAAGAGTAATATGGATGTTAAGTTGCCCTGAATCCTGGACATAATTGCAATAAGGAGAGACTAATAAAACATATATAGTTATCATATAAACCCAATAGACATTTTTACCTCAAATACACTTTTGGCATTAGAGTGTAAGGCTCAAAACAGTCCCTAGAGGACACCACAATAAAAATAGTGTGTACAGAGAAGCACAATGCAATGTGCTTTATATGCCATCAGGCACACACCACATGTTGTGCGAACTGGAATTCCCTAAATGAATGTGTGCAGACACAGAGTGGTCCCTTTTTCATGCTTTCTACAACAGTCTATGCAGAGAGCAATCTGTGTTCACCGTCTCATGGCCTGCCCTGAGAGAGACATGTTTCCTTTAAAAGACAGACACATTTCTTGTAAAAGTGGGGTTTCCATTTGCCCAAATATTTGAAACACATGTTTTGACAAGACCTCAGAGGGTCCAAATATCCTTGAAAAGTCACAGTGCAGTTTCATCCATCCATGCAATAGCAGTGTGTCCTTCCTCTCCCAAAGGACTGCTCTACAAAACGCAGCGCAGTAATAAGGCTTTCTCTCACCCTAAGGAACTCTCTGTACCAACCTTAGACTAACGAGAGATTGAGACAAAATACAAGCTTGCGCTATATAAACTTCAAAGCAGATTGGCTGCTACGGAGAATCCTTAGAGACAAAATACCAGTTTGCGCTCTATACTTCAGGGCGACATAGCTACCACGGAGCAACCTTAGACTAACAGGAGACTGAGATAAAATACAAGTTTGCACTCCATAAACTTCAAACTGGCATGGCCACCAAGGAGCACTCTTACACTAACAAGAGACTGAGACAAAATACACGTTTTGAAGAAGAGATTACAAAATGTTGGAAAGCAGCGTTTGTGAGCTTCTACGCTCGACCTAAAAAGGGATGGTGGGGAGGATGAAATGGATATCCGCTTTTCTGTGATTTTCTAGTGTTAGGTTTTACTCCAGGGGTACTTGTCGAAACCTTATGCTCCAATGCTGATTTGTTGTTCAAGGATTGCTCCTCTATGAATATCACTGATAGTCTCAGTAACATAGTTTGCACTATAATTAGCTTTATTTGTTTCATTCATTTTTATTATCCTTCCATTAAAAAAATATATAATAGGCTGTATCGTGGAAGGTATGATGGTTTCTGTAAAGTATTCCATTCTTGGTGCACAATAATGCTTATTACTGAGTTTTGCTATGTTTTGTGAAGTACATCATATTTTCTGTTGGCTTCCTCATGTTAATCTACTAGAAGTATCCTAACGCTGAGAAGATGCAATTTCATATGTATTTGTTCTTTTCACTGCATTTGAAAATTGTGTATGCACTAATTGGGTTTCGTTGTCGTTTTTGATGAAATAGATGAGATAGATGAAGGGGTTTCCATAGATAAGCATAGTGTTATACGATATTGAATCTCCATCGCTTTCTATCGCCTTCTAGTTCGAATGTTCTACCTCTTCATTATTTAGTCATTGTAATTATGCCTTGATTTGAGCCTTTGCCTGCTCTGTTTGCCTCTCAATTTTCATAGACTGTACAGTTATTTAACTTCTATTTGTTTGCCTCTGGAACTGCCCCCCACAAATGATTTTGCATTACTTTCAAGCTCTCTTTCACTATTCACATCAACCCTGACTGATTTTCACCATGCAGGAGTGTTGAGGATTTGGCAGCACATCTTGGGATGTCTTTTATGGCTTCAGGGATCAAGATCTGAGTTGTGTATTGGTGCTGTATATAGATGAGTACGGCTGATGGGATTTCAGTAGCCTTGCATTTAAAGGTGATTGTAGGTGTTGTTCACATTTCTCACTTCTATTACATTTCTATTTTCAAATCAGTGGCAGTGAGTTTAGTTTAAGTAGTGGCTCCAAAATCATTATGGTCCCTGACTGTGCTGCTTATTGTTTGGCTTTTCCATCATCTCTTAGTTTGCCCCAGCTACTTTGAAGCATTTGTGTTAACTTTTTTCTCAGTTTTGCAGATTCTTATTTGGATTATGTTTGCCATTCTGCATCACACACAGAAAGAGCAAAACATCATTAATTTTGTTTATGTGCAGGAAGGCGTCCCGTCCTGCACATTAACAATCATTAAATAATGATGATTTGTTACTTCTATGTGTGCTTATTATTCAATCATTCCCTGCTACGCAGGCACCCTTGCACTATGGTGCAAGGGTGCCTGCGTTTGGTGCTAGGCAGCTAATTTTAGTAAATGAGGCCCTTAGAGTGTCATAGAATCACCTAATGTGACTTTAGATGTCTCTAATTTTTCAGCTGTCCAAATCCTGTTTCCCCTTGACTTGTAACATTACTTCTCCTTTATTCTATGCTCCTAAACCATTGTCACACAGCTTTGTTCCAGATCACCCACCGTCTGCTAATTTTTGTACATGACTTACTCCCTTTACATAACTTAGAAGGAGTTGTGCCAGTGGATCTGTGCAGAGGTACATGATATGTAATATTATTTTGCTGTAATTCATCTTTCCAATTAAGGCCATAAGCAGGTGCTAAATGAATGCCTTCCTTGAGAGTTTTGTTTATGTATTCATTAGTCTCACCCGTTTTGTGATGGTAAAATGAGCTCCTTTTGTGAACAAGACTATGGGGGTCATTACAACCCTAGCGGTCGGTGTTAAACCGGCAGTAAGACCGCCAACAGGCTGGCGGTCTACTTTGGGGAATTATGACCATGGCGGTTACCGCCATGGTCATCCGCCGGTTCTCCGTTCCGCCCGCCAGGGCGGAGACGACCGCTGGGCTGGAGACCTGGGTCTCCAGCCCGGCGGCCGTCACTAGACCGCCGGCAGTATTTGGACCCGGCTTACCGCCGTGGATTTCCAGCGGTTTGAACCGCCATGAAATCCATGGCGGTAAGCACTTCAGTGCCAGGGCATGCCGTCACTAGACCGCCGGAGGTATTTGGACCCGGCTTACCGCCGTGGATTTCCAGCGGTTTGAACCGCCATGAAATCCATGGCGGTAAGCACTATCAGTGCCAGGGAATTCCTTCCCTGGCACTGATAGGGGTCTCCCCCACCCCCCACCGCGACTCCCTCCCCTACACCCCCCACCACCCCTGCTACCCCCCAAAGGTGGCAGGGCCCCCCTCCCCACCCCGACCCCCAACATCACATCACCCATACCCACACGACACGCACGCAGGCACCACCTACACACTTACACGCACACACGCCGACATACATGCCTACATCCACACACACAGTCAGACACCCACATTCAAACATACACGCACACATCCATACAGACATACCCACAGACATACACGCACTCATTCCCATACACACAACACCCCCGCAAGCATACACACACTCACACACCCCCTCTACATACACACACCACACCCCCATGCACCCACACAACACACAACACCCTCCCACCCCCCTCACGGACGATCGACTTACCTGATCCGACGATCCTCCGGGAGGGGATGGGAGCCATGGGGTCAGCTCCGCCGATACCCCAGCGCCAACAGAACACCGCCACGGCGAATCACAGGACGTGATTCGCTGGGCGGTGTTCTGTTGGCGTGGCGGTGGAGGTGGAGCAACCTCCACTTCCCCACCTCCCGCCAGTATGGCTGTTGGCGGCTCTCCGTCGGTAAAAGGACGGAGAGCTGCCAACGGTCATAATAGGCCGAGTGAAAAACCGCCACCACTGGCGGTCTTCCGCACGGCGGTCCCTCGGCGGTCTTCAAAAAAGACTGCCGAGGTTGTAATGACCCCCTATAATTTTCCTAATTTTTCTCCATAATATCCAAGGAAACTCATCAGATAATACATACCCAGGGTTACTCATTTTCCAAAACATTGCCTAGGAACTTAATTAATGTGAATCCTAAACTTCACAATATCTCTGTTACATAGTAGAGAAAAGTACATAACCCCCATGCTTAAGGCAAAAAAGGAAATATTTTTCACTGTAGAAACATCAACCCACAGAGACTACAAATCTATTTATAACAATTCTATAATGTATGGCATGCTCTCCTCTGATGGGACCAATAATTCAATTGTTATTTCTTGCTAAGGATAGTTTGGTAAATGTTTGCATATCAACTACCTTTGTCTTACTTTCAAATTTTTGTCACTATAACTGCATTCTAAGCAACTTCTCACCAATTGTTCTACTTCCTGGTGAACCTCTGGCCAGCAGAGCTCAGCTTTGCGCCTTTCCTTTTTTCCAACTATGCCAAGGTGGCCTTCATGAGCTAGATCTAGAAGTTTTTTCCCAATCACTTTGGATGTACTAGGCTTGTTTTGCTAAACACTATGCCTTTGCCTATGGATAACTCATTCCTTACAGCCACCAACTGTTCCACAACTCCTTTCATGAATTAGCTGAGAATGTGGGATTGTGTAATACTACCAATAGACTTTTTAAAGTTTTAAGTTTTCCTACCTACTCTTTCCATTCATTCTCAGTGATGGCCCCCAATGTCACAATGCAAAGACCCCCAAATTCATAATTTTGTTTTCTGGAATATCATCCTCCTCACTAACTGACCAAATTTGTTCAACAATCTGCGCTGTTGATTTTAATTCTTGAAATATATTCAACAGAGAATCTGTACCCTTATTAAGAAATTGCCCATCTTCAAATTCTAGATATATTAAAATGAGTCATTTTTTTTTAAATACATCTCTTAGAGGTTTATGAGCTGAACATACTGTAAATTCTGATTCACAAACCAAATTACAGAACTTATTGAGTGCCCAATAGATGGCAAAAGCTTCCGTCTCATTTACAGATTACTTATACCCTGACACTCTTAAAGCTCGAGAAAATTAGGAAATTAATTCATCTTCTCCATTCCTTTTTTGTAACAACCTTTTGAACTAGCATCAGTAAATAGTATTTTTCCTGGGAACAAAAGCTTGAATGCCAGGAGCTTGTTCTAAGTCTGTTTCAACAGCATCAAATTTCAAAATGGCAATCTTGACACCATATAAACTCTAATCTACTTCCTAATAGCGCTCACAGTTTGCAGTTTTGAACTTTGGTTATATTTGAAGTAACTATAATTCTCCACCATCCCTTAAAAGTATGAAGGTTCTTCTTCATGTCTTGGTGCCTTACTCTCAGTGGTGGAATTAAAAAACGTTTTTTGGGCTTCTTCTCCTATTTAAAATCAGATAAGCAAAATTTCACTTCACGTGCTCCAAAATTCAATTTCTTGTATCAAATATAATGCCATACGTCTTTTCAAAACAACCCAGACTCTCTTGTCACATAAATATATCATTTTAGCAAGAACATGCTCCATGAATACCTTTTACAAGCAAATGAATGCTCTCTGAAACCCAGCTGAGACCATTTCAAATAGCATTCTTTTAAAATTAAAGCAACAAAAAGGTGATAAAAATTGTGTTAATGCTTGGGAGCACTCATCTAGTAACACCGGGCAGTAGGCTGAGATTAGATTGAATACTGTAAGTAATTTGCATCATTTACTGTCAGGACAGTCTCATCAGTGTTGAGGAGAGGAAATGTGTCCACTACAACCTCTCAATTAAAACACCTCATATCATCATAGAGTTGAATACCAACACCCCTTTTTGTCATTATAGTTCGAGCAAGCCACTCTGTGACTTCTACCACTTCAATTGTAGTTGCACTTGTGCTAACTAATTAGGTTTAGGAGTCAAACTCAGTAACTTTTGTTGAGGCCACCAAATAATGTAACCTCCTTTATAAGACACATACATTTTCTCAGCTACCAATTTACCAATTTACCTTTTACGTCCATGCAACTGTTAAAGTATCCAAACATCCATACCCTTAATGTGAAATATCCATTTTACACAGCTTTCTCCTACTCCTAAACCTTTGTTCATAGGTGTTCTTGGGCATGATCGTAAGATATGAACATGGATTACATTTCATTAAATATCCACATCTTCAGTGGCTGCCTCACCTTGTGGACGATCACACTAGTAATTGGTTATATAATACTCTTATTCACCTCTTTTACCATTTCCAACTGTGTGGAATTCCTACAGCCCGAGGCCCAGGACATATTGTTTGGGATCAAGGACAAGTTATCATGATATTTTTGTTCTGGGGACAAGTAGGCCAGCCCACTTCAGCACAAAACCTTTGGCTGCCAGTTTACAGGGAAGGTAACTGTCTGCAGTTGAGGTAATGTTTGTGTCCACATGTTAATGCTGTTCGAACTTTCATTCATCTTTCATTAATGCAAGGTCTTTTTTTTTAGGGTGAGCACTTTAAATAAATGTTGTAAAGTCACACTACACTACTGTCAGCGGTTCCAGTACACAAAATGTGTACACACGTTTGAAAAGTTTAGCAATATAAGTCTACGTATAATGCTTCCGGAATGCTCTCTGATTAGATGCAGATTTTTGCAGAAGCTTGTAAGCAAGACTGATGATTCTTGGTTTTCAAAATGAAATGTTCATAAAAAAATGCAAGTAGGAAAAAAACTTTTTTCTAAATTACAGTGACATTTTAGGTGCTATTTCTCTGAAGCATCATTTGGTAAGCTGTGGTGAAGCATGTAGTATTTCCAAAAAATATTCATAATGAAAAATCAGTGTAACTGTTTTTAACAAGATTATGGGAAACATGAAAATAAACAAGCACTGGCAAAGCCAACTGATCAGGCATTGATGGTCAGTCTTTTGGTTTTGTCAATGCATGTCTTGTTTTCATATGGCTTTTGTAACTTTATTGTTGTTAGAACTGCCAGATCCTCACTATTGTAACAAACATTGGTAAAATTTGGTTTAAAAAGGACACATTGCCACACTAGTTCCAGGCACTGAACAAAACTACTTTGTGTGCCAATATGCTCCTTGTGGGAGAACAGAATTCTATCACTCAAAGTAAAGTCAGGCAATCGATAGAGAGAGAAATAGAATATTATTAAAAACTGTTGAACTTTTTTCCTTTTACAGGGTCATCTCCAACCTTTTTGCGTCCTGCCTCGACCTGTTTTTGTTGGCTTTTGAACTCGTAGCACTTTACCACTGCTAACCAGTGCTCATGCTCTCTGTGTAAATTGTATTGTTGATTCTTTTATCCATGATTAGCATATTTTATTTACTAGTAAGTCCCTAGTACAGTATACTAGAGGTGCCCAGGGCCTGTAAATCAAATGCTACTAGTGGGCCTGCAGCACTTGTTGTGCCACCCACATGAGTAGCCCTGTAATCATGCCTCAGACCTGCCACTGTAGTGTCTGTGTGTACAGTTTTAAACTGACAATTCGACTTGGCAAGTGTACCCACTTGCCAGGCCTAAACCTTCCCTTTTCTTACATGTATGACACCCCTAAGGTAGGGCCTAGGACGCCCCATGGGCAGGGGGCAGTATATGTTGGAAGTAGGACATATGCTAATGTGGTTTATATGTCCTGACAGTGAAATACTGGCAAATTTGTTTTTCACTGTTGCAAGGCCTATCTTTCTCATAGGTTAACATGGGGGCTACCTTTAAAAACAATTAAAGCGTAGATTCCCTTTGGGAACATATAGACATATGGAGTTTGGGGGCTCTGAGCTCACAATTTAAAAATACATCTTTTAATAAAGTTGGTTTTGAGATTGTGTGTTTGAAAATGCCTCTTTTAGAAAGTGAGCATTTTCCTGCTTAAACCATTCTGTGACTCTACCTGTTTGTGGATTCCCTGTCTGGGTTAGTTTGACAGTTGGGCTGTTTGCACCTCTCTCTAGACAGTAACACATAGGGAGCTGGGGTGTAGCATGCATCCTGATGAGCCATCTGTGCTAGGAGGGAGAGGGGGAGTGGTCACGTACACCTGAAAGGGCTGTGCCTGCCCTCACACAATGCAGTTTCCAACCCTCTGGTGTGTGTCTCGGGCCTGGCCTGGGCAAGGCTGGATTTCACAAACAAGAGAGACTTTCCTTTGAAGTAGGCCTACTCCTAAGGCCAAAATGGGTATAAGAAGGCCACCCAAACCCCTGAAAATTAGATTAGTTCTGGACATCAAGAGGAACCTCTGCCTGGAGAAGAGCTAAGGAGAAGTGCTGCCCTGCCTGTGACTGTGGTTTGCGGAGCTATCCTGCAGTTGCTGCTTCTGCCTGTGCAAGGGGACAGAGACTGGACTTTTTTTGTGCATTCCTGATTGTGAAGAAATCTCAAAGGGCTTGTCCTCAGCTTACCTCCTGTTGTTGAAGTCTCAGGTCCATCAAAGACTTCCCCTGCCAGCACCTGGGCTCTCTGCTGAGACTCCTGCCCTGCCAAGTGGTGCCCTATCCAGTTCATGGGGCATTGGATGGTGAAGCTGGCAGAACAAGACTGAAAATCCATGTAGAGACCGATGTGCGGGTCAAATTTCGACACACCTTCTGAGACGTGGCTGAGAAACGATGCCCCACTGGCTTCGCAACTGAAATCTACGCTCCACCTGCATCGCGGCTGGAAGATCGACGCACGAGGCTAGAGAAACTACACGCAACACCTGCTGACAGAGGCTGATAACGTCGCAACCCACATAGCGTGGTTTTGCTGATACCTTGCGGCAGGATTTTCGATGCAAACATTGCTGGGTGAGGAAAAACATCGCAAAGACTGCCCGGACCCGAGGTGCCTGTCCGGATCGACGAATCGCTCTCCTGCAGAGAGGAAAAATGTTGCATGCCGATCCAATCAGAGGAGGAACGACGCACGGTCTCGCTTGCAAGTGAGAAATCAATGCATCGCTGGCCTTTTCCAACGCACACTCGCCCGTGCTGTGTTATTTTGACGCAACCTAGGTACTTTTTCATGCTAACAGCATTAACACTGTTTTCTAAAGGATTTAAGACTCTTTTTGCTTTTTAATTACTGACTTGTCTATGTTGGATTTTTGTCGTTTTGGTCTTGTTTTGTTTAGATAAATATTACCTATTTTTCTAAACCTATGTCGTGTCATTTTGTAGTGTTTTCACTGAGTTACTGTGTGTGTTGCTACAAATACTTTACACCTAGACTCTGAAGTTAAGCCTGCCTGCTTGTGCTAAGCTACCAAGGAGGTTAGCGGGGGTTAACTGAGGGTTATTCTCCTTTAACCTGACTAGAGTGAGGATCCTTGCTTGGGCAGGGGGTAACCTGACTGCCAACCAAAGACCCCATTTCTAAAAAAAACAAAATGTCATGGTTAACACCAGACTTAATTAGGGGATCAGTTCTTAAAAAGAAAGTCACAAAAGTGTACCCATGGTATGTGTCTGTGCATTAGTGGCTTTAATGAATTCACATGAAGTTACAGAAGTAGACAAGGAAATCACACTCCGAAAAAATATTTTAACTTTATTTTGCCACAAGCAATTATGTATTAGGGCTAGGGTTCCATTGGTTAATAGGGCTATTTAAGCCTAGGTCTCAGAGTGTCTCAGCCCGGGGGTTGGAGGCTAAGTCAAGTGACGACAAGGGCAGATGCCTGTTTGGGCCTGTTTGGGCCTGTTTGAGACAGGTCGGGCCTAGGGCCAGAAATACTGCCCACATTTCCATTTTTCAAAAAAGGACTTTAATCCCTCCACACCTTCCAACATGTAAACACAATATCAGCAATTTCATTCTACACATACACCACAAGCAAACCTCACACAGATCTCAATGTCTCAACAATCACTACAAAACCACACAAACCACACCTTTATTCCATTCTACCCTAACTACAACACTATGGCACCTATATTCCTACACAAAATACAACTCTGTCCCATACCAACAACACATCCACCCATTACAAACATAACACAAACCTACATTATACAAAGCTATAGTGCAGCCAGACATACAGTCCATGTTTGTACAAAAGATTGGCACTTCCCTCTGCATACTCATAACAGACCCCTTTTTTAATGACAAAACCTGTACTCAGCCTTCCATCACACCATCCATATAACCCTCCTCCTCTTTTTACCAATTGCACACAAATCTAGATTCCTTACACTATAGTCCACCACACATATTACCTCTTCCAGTGATCCAAATCTAAAACAATCATAGCTCTTGCCCATCCCTGCTTACTCACAACATACACTTTTCAAACTACACTCACTAGCTGTATCTCACATACATACCCTTCTCAAAAACACTATAACCATATCTCCCCTCACTACTCCACAAAAACAAAACAACACTCACACACAAGGACATCAAAATCACAAACACTTTCAAAATACATTCCCCACCACCCTCCTGACTACACAAATAATACAAATCTAAAATCAACATTCACATTCTTCACCAGCATCTACCACAAACACAGCAACATTCATTCACCCACCTCTCATCCATTGTGCAATTTAAAGCCTTACAATATGACCAACATACTTGACCACCACCCCTAACCTATACTACTTCCATCCTAAACAGACACAGACAAAATATACAACATGCCACTCTCCACAATTTCACATCCCCATGTCTATTACACAACAAGGTACAAACACAACACAACTCACCATCTCGCTCACAACCACCATCTCCACCACCAATACTCGCAGACCCAACAAAGGGGGTCATTCCGACCCTGGCGGTAAAAACCGCCAGGGCCGTGACCGACGGAAAGCACCGCCAACAGGCTGGCGGTGCTTTCCTGCCCATTCTGACCGCAGCGGTAAAGCCGCGGTCAGAAAAGGGGATCCGGCGGTTTCCCGCCAGATTACCCCTGGCTGGGCTGAATCTCCATGGCGGCGCTGCTTGCAGCGCCGCCATGGAGATTCTGACCCCCTTCCCGCCATCCTGTTCCTGGCGGTTTTTACTGCCAGGAACAGGATGGCGGGAACGGGTGTCGTGGGGCCCCTGGGGGCCCCTGAACTGCCCATGCCACTGGCTAATATCAACATCAATGGCACACTTGCTACAAGTTCAAAATATACAGATAACTCCTCTACAAAACAAAACCACACCGCCACCAATACACATTCTCTAAACTGTACTCATAAATGTTCAGTCACTTTCCAAAAACAAGTACCACATCTACGACCTACTCACTGACACACAACCTGACAAACTCTTCATAACTGAATCATGGTTGGGAGATGAAACGGCCAAAGTGTTGCATGAAGCCGTTCCCCCAGGCTACCAGACTATCACACAAAACTGCATAGGCAAAAAAGAAGGTGGACTAGCTGTTATATTGAAACAAGTATTAAATCTCAGCAAAATAGAGGACATCTCCATACAAGACTGTAAGGCCCTCCTCACCAGATGCAACCATAAATCAATTTCCTCCTGTAACTTCCTCCTCATTTACAGACCACCACCTAGCAATTCTACATTCCCAGACATATTTGAAGACACAGTTTCACCCTTCTAAACCTATATTCCAACCTATGTATTCTTGGGGACCAAAACATTTGGGGACATATTTACAAGAAAGTGGTGCATCAGCTATGATGCTCCACTTTTTTGGCACCCCCTGTGCTCCCCTAAAATCACCATGGTAGCGCTGTATTTACAATAAAGTACACCATGGCACACGTTAGTACAATAGCGTCAAAATGTTGGCTCTAGTCCAGCAATGCGTGGGGAGGCCAGTTGGAAACAATTGGAGCGTCACTTAAATGCCTGCCTTGGGCAGGTGTTACAAATGACAGGAAAAATGTAGCAGTAAAATCTCGTAAATTTCACTGCATCATTTTTCTGGACCTCCGAACAGGCGAATGCCACCCCCTCCCTTTGCATACATTAAGCCAGGCGCAGGCATAATGTGGTACAAGGGGTTACAAAGTGGTGCAATGCAAGTATTGATCCACTTTGTAAATCTGGCAAGAGGAAAAGACCTCATTGAGGCAGCCTTAGCATAACAAAATGACACTAGCGCGGTGCAAGGAGGTGCTAGGGCATTCTAAAGATGCCCCATAGTTTGACAAACCCAATATGCCCCATCCAAAAGCTATCATCACTGGACTAGTCACATTGAACCTACATCTGACTGTACACAATCCCACGCACATCTCTGGACACATCTAGTTACTGTTCAAAGCATCAAACCAGATTTCACACAAGGTGCAGACTACTATCTTTCTTGTACTATCTAAACTGGATTACGCCAATGGTCTCTACCATGGATCTTCTCTATCCACTATGAAAAAACTACAACACATTCAGAACTCGGCTGCCAGACTACTCCCACATGTAGAGCCATAAGTACACATCTACCCTGCTTTGAGGGCCCTACATTCGTGACCGGTTGCCAGAAGATCCACCTTTAAGCTGCTCTGTATCACCCACAAAGTAATACATGGAAAAGGACCACTTTTTATCAGGAATAAAATCACCAAATACATTCAACAAAGAAAACTCCACTCAAGATTGGCACCCACCTCAAAACACCAGCATCCAAGAACAAGACAATTAGTGGTACACCTTTCTCTGTTCAAGGGGCCAAACTATGAAATTAATTACCCCCAAATGTAGGATCCACAGATAACTATCTTATCTTCAGAAGACTACTCAAGAGTTGGCTCTTTCCCACATAACCACCATACACAAACAGCAATGGACTTCATATCCCCGTGTATGTAGATATGTTATAATTTGAGTATGTGTATATATCTAGATATGTATATTTCTTTGTAACAATACATTATATAATAACTTTTTTTAATCTTAAAATATTTGCATACTCTTTAGGCCTGTTTAACAAATGTATATTTTACTTCAATTAAACAAAGTTGTATGTAAGTGCATATATATTATGGACGTGTATGTGTATGTATATAGATATATATTTATATATATATATATATATATATATATATATATATATATATATATAATAATTTATTCTACACTTGACACATTCATAGGACATTATATAGTTTTTATATAAGTTGCGTGATTAGATGCTTATGAGTCTCTGTTTATATTATCTCAATTATTTATCTACAAACATTTCACTATTGACATATTGAGGTAAGGTAAAATACTGTTATAAAAGTACACAAATAAATTAACTTCAAATACTGTAACTTTCGAAAGTCTATGTTTATACAATGCAACTTTAAATCTCAATGTATTATATTTCTTACAAATGTATTCCCTTGATTATGTAATCCTGCATATATATTTACTACTCTAACCCTACTGTGCGAGAGAAAAAACATTTCACTCTCTCTAAAGCTTAACTCTGTCTGACCATCATCCTATACCTCTATCAATCTATAAATATCCACTGTCTGACTCATTACAAACCCATTCTACTACTATGATCTCCAAAATAATCCTTCCTAGACTCTTCCCTCCTCTACCTCTCCTAGCTCACCCCAAACCTCAGTTTACGAATATGAACTCCCAAACACCCCTTCTAAATTATCATTCATTTATCTCTCCTTTGACTCATTCCAATCCCTATTTAAGTACTATGATCTCCCTAATACCTTTCTACAGACTCTTACATCCTCCACCTCTCCTTCACTTATCCCAAACCTCATTTTACTACTATGATCTCCCAATTAAAAGACTCACATGTCCACTGCTCAAATTAACACATACCTCCCTATACTAATACCAATACTGTACTCATATTTCTCTATACTAATCCTTTTGGGTTCCGGAGTAGCGTGCTACTCGCTGAAAAGTCCCTCATCAGGGGTAGTAAACGCTATACAAATACAATTACAATTACAATGTGTAGATTTGCTCATGTGAAAATCTATTGAGCGTTTACAAGTTCACTTTCCCTCCAACCACTTTTTTCTGTACTTAGAGAAGAACTGGTGAAAAACCTTAAAACATGTAAGTTAGTAGGTTTGCAGAGACTCAAAGGCATTCCAGCCCTGGAAATATTGCTTACTGCCTGCTCCGGCCCCAGTATGAAGAGCTGCAGAAAGGTGGCAAAATAAGGCAATTGCTATGGTATGGCTTGAAATTGCTAGCATTCAAGTCCTACTATGTTATTACCTCTGGCATAATCAGAGAGGCTATTATAAGAGTTCTTATATGATCAGATTTCTGCCATAATTTGTTGCTGCTGTACATGGCAACAAAGGGACAGATTTTTTTACAGGACAAGTAGATTTAAGAAGCAACCTGTCCCATGGACAAGTGGCTATTTTATTAAATTCCGCACTCCTGCATTTAGTTTTTTGTCTTGAATCGGCAGCCCTTATAATAGTGACATTTCCTACTGCATCCCTTACAAATGACAATTACTTCTTCCAAGGGTTGTACATCCTTCAGCCCTAGTTCTTAGCTTATTTTGTCAGTGTTACATGATAGAACAATTTTAATTTGAATTATTTCTTCTTTCAAAACTCAAAACTTAAATTTTGCCACTGATTTCCTCAAACTGGTAATAGACTCATCTATCGATTCATCAATACCTTGCACTCTAATCCAAAGTGATAGTATTGAGAATGGTACTTAGTCTTGGAAGTGAATGTAATGCTAATAGTTTTATACATATTACATATTCATTTTAAATTTCACCCCTCTTTTTCACTTAGTTTGAGTACATTATTTTTAACTCATTGTCCTTCTGTTCCTAAACAGTGTAGTAGGAGAGAGTATGTCCATTCTGTGCTTAAATTAGTGCCACAAACTCACAATCAGTAAACACTTTTTTACATTTATTCCACATTGTACATGGTTACACCGATCTAAGAAGACAAAATAGCGGAGGTGTGATATTTAGCAGTTCCCTTCAGTGTGGATATGCTGATGAAAGAAAGGATAGCTATACTGATGAGAAGTGTGTCTGCCACTGTGCCAAGAGGCTGACAGAAGGTGTGCCTGTCACAAAGATTCTATTCCTTCATAATAATTAACTTTATTGACAGGCTGATGAAAGCTATGCCTGTCACTGTTATTTTATTTCTTTATAATTCTTGCAATTCATACACCTGTTGTCAGAAACTGGAGCAAAATGTTTGTATTTACTTTTTGTTTGTATTTTTGTGCCAATGAAATCTTTGCATATAACTGCATGGAGCATTTACACCAATAACAATAAACCAGACTGGTGCTTCAACAGTTTGTTCATTACAATTCAGTTTACATATGACTGGACCACTTTTCCAATTCAAAACGCTGTTCTGCTGCATAAACGTTTGATGTCACCTCCTAATGAATGAACACCAGTGTTTTATATAGTTCAAAATGGCAGTCCCACGATGTGACCATTAGACATCAGTGTCCAATGTATGCACATTGCAAGAGACTTCTTACCTCAGAGCTGGTTGGCAGTTTGTGATGTGTGTGGGTGTGTGATGTCAATGTTCAAACAAGATTCATCCATGCACGACATCTCCTTTCTGGCGGAATGTGCCTGTCCTACATGTGGCTGACCCTATCACCTCTTCTCTGTCAATTTATTTGATTAAATATCACACAGCGGATCAGAGCTTCCCACGGTAGGCATTTAATTTGAATTGGAGATCAGAGTAAGCCCGTTTTTTATTGAAGTGCTGTCTCCTTTGGTCTTCCAGATTGTCACCAAAATGAAGCAGGATTCACATCAATATGAAAAAAAAGATGTGCACTCTAGTAAAGATCAAGTAAAAGATTTAATGCACCTCACCCAAGAAAGTCCACCTATTAATTGTTGTTTACAATATTAACATTCTCATCATGGACATACAATTTAAAGGTACACAGACACTTGTTAAGAGGCACCACAGATACGTAGCTATGCTAGACCTACATATTCATACAAGATAGTAAATCAGGACAAGTCAATGAGTTTTACTCATTAATGCTTCAGCAAAGCAGGTTAATTGTTTGTCAACGTGTTGCTGCTCACAAGTCACTCACTTGTGCTAAATTAACCACTGTTATTTTACCAGTGGGCATAGGCATATTTCCCTGCCACTTTGCTAATTTTATTTCCTCGACCACCACTTGTGTTTCATCTAGAAAGCTGTCAGAACAACTGCAAGAGTGTGAGTTTCAAGAGAAAGGCATTTATATACATTGGTGGCCACCGCAAATATCAAGGGGGCGATGGGGGGAACATTGAAAAAAAAAAAAAAAAAAAAAACTTACCTTTCCTGCCATTCCCGCAGCTGCAGACTCCTGCCGCCTCGCTCGTCGCTCCTCTTCTTGTGGTGTCCCAGCACACACTTGGACACCAGCACAGGCCCCTCAGCAACAGCCCTGGGGTCTGTGCAGTTTCTCCAGTCCAGGTGTTCAACACAGCTGGGCTGGAGAAACCTAGGTGCACATGTGTGTTTTGCCAGCCTGAGACGGCCAGCCAAACACACATGTGCACTTAGGTGCACTATCTACTCCTCCCTCCTCCCACCTCCCATGGCCCAGCCCCACCCCTCCCTCCACTGCCGGCTGAGCCAGCAGATAACCAATAAAACTATAGTAAGATATTGTTTTATTTTTCATCTCCTGGCTCTTGGCCAGGGGAATGACACCCCTGGACATTGCTGAGGAGCTGCCCCTGTGTATATACCTGGGAGAAATTTGATGGCAGTGGTGTCAGCATCCTGCTGGCTCTTGGGCACACCTCTTTGACATTCCATAGACAAAACAAGCCATTGCCAATCTTATTTAAAAACAGCATACTTGGGTAGAACAGGAACTATGCTCAATTAAAAGAATAAGTCAGCCCTTAATTCAGATGTTCAAAAGAGAAGTGACATGTGTTAGTAGACGTGCACTACTGCAAGCAGCAATACAGATGTGTGAGGTATGATTGGCATAGACCTGTCAGCGTGCTTCATTGTAGCTAGGTATAAGGGTGCTGGTGTAAGTAAATCAAAGCAATATGGAAAGTATGTAAAGTAAAAAATGCAAGGTGAACAGCAAATGATATGTCAAACTTTTTATAAATAGTAAACTAGTGTGCATGTTATGCAGATTTAAACTGACACCAATGGCGATCATTAATTTGAAATTGAGCATCATTGTTTTCCTTGACAAAGAATATAAATGTACAATTGTACTAGAACGTTGAACTTAATTTTTCATCATGTGTGTACATAACTGTATATCTCAAAACTCCACACAATAAATCAATAATGACGCGCTCTAAAGCCTGTGCAGATACAACCTTTACTACTGGTATGACGCATTTCGCCCGGGATTGTGTGGCGTTTTGGAATTAATTGTCAGGTTGCTCCACTGGCAGAGACGCGCCACCCCCCCATGGGTAAGGACTCCAGGAGGAGCAAGTGTTTGTTTGGATAACTGTATATTTGTATTCCACTTGTCTGCACCAGGCTTAAATACACTTTTCCAATTACTTTGAAAATGGAAACTCTCATGATGAATGATGTAAAATGCATGAATTGACATAACGGCCCTCATTACAACCCTGGTGGTTGGTGTAAAAGTGGCAGTAATACCGCCTACCGGCTGGCGGTAATTACTGCCAAATTATGACCATGGCGGTGAGATCCCAGATAGACAGTCACTTTACCACACTGACCGCCAGGGCGGAAACAACAGGCATAACAGCGGTAGCCGCCTACAGCCAGGCAAAAGTCAATGTTCCACCCTCCATATTAAGACCCTGGAAACTGCCACCTTTTCTGGGGTGGTACCAACAACATCAAAAGCCTGGCGGAAACACTGCACAGAAGTGAAAGGACTCACCATTGGAGACACAGGGAACAACCACGCTGCCATGGATCCCGAGCGGCATATCTTTCCCATCCTCTTCTACGTGTTGTTCTACCATGAACACCAATGACGACGAAGACGACAACGGTGAGTACAGCCGCCTAGCTCACAGGTGGGGGGAGGAAAAAGAGAGTGACACACACACGCACAACACACACCCAAACCCCAACACCATACACACAATCAGATGCAGTAATAAAACATATTTACTCTGTACCTCGGATGAATAATGCAAGGACAACAGGAATTTACTAAAGTGAGTGTAATAAGATCAACACAGTAGAAATATGCAATGTAACTGATATATACAATTGTACAGTTCAAGGGACACTGCCCAGTCCTCAGTGTGCGTGGGCGACAGGACCACGGGCCAAAGTCCAAGGCCCCACTTGTCACCTGCATCATCACGGAGAGAACACTGCAGGGGCATCAGTTGGAAAGTAGGCTGGCACCTCCATGGGACGGGGGGCACCTCAGCCGGGAGATGGAATAAGGCCACTGGTTTTGGAGGGGCAACATGCCCTGTGCTTGGTCCTGGGGAGTGCAAGGCCACAGTCTCTCAAGTGGGTCACTTGCCCACATGTTCTGGAGGGGGCAACATGCCTGATGCTTGGTCCTGAGGAGTGCAAGGCCACAGTCTCTCAAGTGGGTGACTTGCCCACATGCTCTGGAGGGCGCAACATGCCCTGTGCTCTTGATCCTGGGGAGTGCAAAGCCACAGTCTCTCAAGTGGGTGACTTTCCCACTGGTTCTGGAGGGGGCATAGTGCCCTGTGCTCTTGATCCTGGGGAGGCTGGGGTTGGTGTGTGTCTTGCCCACTGGTTCTGGAGGGGCTATCGTGCCCTGTGCTCCTGATCCTGGGGAGGCTGGGGTTGGTGGGTGACTTGCCCACTGGTTCTGGAGGGGGCATCGTGACCTGTGCTCTTGATCCTGGGGAGGCTGGGGTTGGTGGTTGTCTTACCCACTGGTTCTAAAGGGGGCATCGTGCCCTGTGCTCTTGATCCTGGGGAGGCTGGGGTTGGTGGGTGTCTTACCCACTGATTCTGGAGGGGGCATCGTGCCCTGTGCTCTTGATCCTGGGGAGGTTGGGGTTGGTGGGTGTCTTACCCACTGGTTCTGGAGGGGGCATTGTGCCCGGTGCTCTTGATCCTGGGGGGGCTGGTGTTGGTGGGTGTCTTACCCACTGGTTCTGGAGGGGGCATCGTGCTCTATGTTCTTGATCCTGGGGAGTGCAAGGTCACTGTCTCTCAGGTGGGTGTCATACCCACTGGATTAGCAGGGGGCAGGCCACACAGCAGCCCATGGAGGGAGGACTACATACCGTCCGCCGGCGGTGATGACTGCTCATTGTTGGTGGTTGTACTGCAGCTGCTGGTGGGGGAAGGTCCAGTCCATCCCCTGCAGCCTTGGACGGCTGCTCAGTGGTGGTGGTTGTACTGCTGCTGCTGGTGAGGGGAGGCTCCAGCCCATCCCGTGCAGCCTCAGACGGCTGCTCAGTGGTGGTGGTTGTGCTGCTGCTGGTGGGGGGAGGCTCCAGCCCATCCCCTGCAGCCTCGTACAGCTGCCCACTGGTGGTGGTGGTGCTGCTGTTGCTGTTAGGGGGAGGCTCCAGCCCATCCCCTGCAGCCTCGGATGGCTGCTCACTGGAGGTGGTTGTGCTGCTGCTGCTGGTAGGGGGAGGCTCTGGCCCATCCCCTGCAGCCTTGGACGGCCGCGCAACCATCGTTGATGGTGGGGGCTCCGTCAGAGTCCATGACCCAAGCTCCTTGCCGTTCCTGGCAGCAGCCGGTGCTGGCTCCTTGCCCTTCCTGGCAATAGCTGGTGCTGGCTCTTTGCCCTTTCTGGCAGCAGCTGGTGCTGGCTCCTTGCCCTTCCTGGCAACAGCTGGGGAAGGCTCCTTGCCCTTCCTGGCAGCAGCTGGGACAGGGTCCTTCACTCTCAGGACTTGTTCCCTGGATCCTTTCCCACTACAAGTGGATATGGTGACTACTGGGCCCGTGGACTGGGTGGCTGAGGTGCTTTCCTGGGTTTTTGCCACCCTGGCCAGACGTGAAGGACGGGGAGGGAGAGATAGGGAAGAGGTCACTGGTGGATAGGAAACCCTGTTTAGGGACTTTGGGGCAGGAAAAGGGAGAAGGTTTGGGAGTGGAGGAAGAGGGAGTGATTGCTGGAGGTGTCTGTCTGCTGATTTTGAGTGCAGGTGCATGGGCTGGATGCTGTTTTGAGGTGGATGGCTGTTGGGTGTCTGAGTGCTTGTGTTTGTGTACCTTGGGAGGTGGGGGACAGACACAGTGGGAGAAGACACAGGGGACATGTGCATGGCTGTTGAAGAGGTGTCTGCAAGTGAGATATGTGTTCTGCTAGGTGTGGTGGTGATGCTGGTAGTGGATGATGATGTAATGCATGCAGGTGTGAGTGTAGACGGAAATGGGAGGGAGGTCGAGGAGGAGGGGGACACAGTGGAAATTGTGGATGTTGGTATGTCTGCATCTGGATGGTGTTTGTGTGAGTGCCTGTGGGATGATGGGTGGTGCTTGTGTGCTGTCTTGGGTGCATGCTCATCTGCCTGTGTGCTTGGGATAGGTTGGGGTTGAGGAGAATGGTACTGGGAAGAGGAAGTTGGAGGGGGGGGAGGGTCAAAAGAGAGACAATGGCTGCCATCAGAGAGGAGGCCAGAGCTTGGATCAACCTCTGTTGGGCCGCCAAGCAAGTGTGAATGCCCTCCAGAAATGAATTAGTCTATCGCATCTGGGCTGCCAGCCCCTGGATGGCATTCACAATGGGTGACTGCCTTACAGAGATGGATCTCAGGAGGTCAATAACCTCCTCACTGAGGGCAGCAGGGCTGACTGGGGCAGGGCCTGAGGTGCCAGGAGCGAAGGAGATGCCTACCCTCCTGGGTGAGCGGGCACAGGCAACTCAATGAGGGGCTGCTGGGAGGGCGGTGCTCGTACAGGGTTGGCGGCTGTACCTGTAGCTGGGGTGGTCACAGAGGTGTCTGCCACAACCAAGGAGCTTCCATCGGAGGAGGTGTCTCTGTCAGAACTGTCCCCTCCTGTCTCTGCCGTGGTGCTCCCCTTGCCCTTGCCCTCCGTCCACTGGTGCCCTCACAGTCGGTGGACTCTGCCTCCTGGGTCCCTCCATCGCTGGTGCCTCTTCTCCTCCACCAGATGATGCTAATGCACATAAGGACAGAGTGACATAACAAAAAAGGGAGGAAGAGACAAAGGATACACTTGGTCAATAGCTTACACCAACATTACCGTTGGCGTACAGACCACTTTCACACACAGGGAACAGCCCGGCGCACTATGCATTGCACTACCAGTTATATTGCTAGCCACCAAAGCATGGGGAGAGGCGCACACTGCGAAATGCAGCGCACCTGGGACCCACACAGCCCTGACCAGTTGTGGATACTTACAAGCTGGGTAGCAGGATCATCCCTTCAGGAGCCTTGCCACCAGGGGACCTACTCTGCAATGACAGGCCTGGCATAGGGGCACCCACTGACACACATCCCCTACCCGGATACCACCCTACCATGCTTAAGTTGTAATGATGGGAACTGTACTCACCCCCTTGTGGCTGTTGTGATGCCCTCAAGAGCCCATCCAGCTCTGGATAAGCCACCGCTAGTCTGCGGGCCATAAGGGGGGTCAGGGTCCGACGGGCACCCCTTCTTCATTTGGATGCCATCCCCAGTTGGGCCTCTGCTGTCTTCTTTGCCAGCCTCTCAGGTCATCCGTTTTTCGACAGTGGGTGCTCTGCCTGCCGTAGACCCCCCAGGGTCCGCACGTCGTTGGCGCCCCATTCAGCAGTCCGTACTGGGGTAGGACCCCATCCACCAGTCGCTCCAACTCCACCGAGGTGAAGGCAGGGGCCCTTTCCCCAGTCACACGAGCCATGGTAAGTTCCAGACACAGGTCACAGCAGCACATGCAGTGTAGGTCCTCTCCTGTTGAAAGTCAGGTAGCAAGTGGGTGATCCGATAGAAAATGGCAGTCAAGTCCGCGGTGGTGCATACCGTCACCGCCGGCGTACATCACCATTGGCCACTGTAACCCATAGGGCCTAATGTTAACCAATAAGGAGCTGCACGGCGGTTCCCGACCACCTCCCACAATGGCGCACAACGTCAACGGAATTACCTCACTTCCACCTGTCCCTCCACACAGGACAGGTGGAAGCCATTTCGGGGGGGTGGCAGGCCCTGGATAATAACTGTGTCACTGTTAAAATTTTGACATACAGGACAATTCTCACTGACCCATTACAAATTGACAACATGCATTGTACTGTTGTAGCCCCATTGTTCAGTGCATGACTGGATCCTCACTCTTTTGTCCCTTAGATTGCTACCACTGTGGATGAATATGAGATGGAGACATACCCCCATGTACAGTCCCCTGGTGGACTTGGCAGCAATGGAGGACAGGCACATCATCCTCACCTATAGACTTGACAGGGCCACAATCACTGAGCTGTGTGCCCAATTATGGCCTGACCTGATATCTGCTATCTGTCACCCTACTGGGATCCCCCTTCTTATGCAAGTTCCATCAGTACTCCATTTCCTGGCAATTGGTTCTTTCCAAGTGACAGTGGGCTTGGCAGCAGGAATGTCACAGCCAATGTTCTCAATAGTGCTGACAAGAGTGTTGTCTGCACTGATTAAACACATGTGCAGCTACATTGTTTTCCCTCAGGTGGAGGACTTGGCCACAGTGAAGGCTGACTTCTATTCAATGGGACATATCCCCAAAATAATTGGGGCGATTGATGGAACACATATTACATTTGTCCCTCTCCCCGTTGAAATAAATAGGTGTTCAGAAATCGTAAGAATGTTCACTCCATGAATGTACAGATGGTGTGCTTGGCAGAGCAGGACATCTCCCAGGTCAATGCTAAGTATCCTTTGTCCTGAGGAATAGCAGCATCCCAAATGTGATGGCCCAAATACAGAGGCACAGGGTGTGGCTAATAGGTGAGCCCTGGTTCCCACCCAGTAGATGTTGGTGTATGGGTATGGTGTGGGCCATATGGGATAGTGTGTGGCTAAATGTTGTTCCTCAATCTTTCAAGGTGAATCTGGTTACCCCAACCTATCATGGCTACTGACCCCTGTGAGGAATGCCAGGACAAGGGCAGAAGAACGTTACAATGAGGCACATGGGCGAACCAGAAGGATAATTGAAAGAACCTGTGGCCTCCTGAAGGCCAGGTTTCGATGCCTCCATCTAACAGGTGGATCCCTGTGCTACTCACTTAAGAAAGTCTGCTTGCTAATAGTGGCATGCTGCATGTTGCAAAACCTTGCCCTCAGACGCCATGTGCCTTTTCTACAGGAGGAGGAGGCTGGAGATGCCCATGTGGCAGTGTGGACAGTCAGGATGAGGATGCAGAGGATGAGGATGTGGAGAACAGAACAGCAGTGATATTACAAAACTTCCAATGACACACACTGGCAGGCTGATATTTCCCACTTCTATGCCCACTTACTGTACCCTTTGGCAATTAATTTTACAGATGTTGGTGCCCCACTATAGCTCCTGGTGTTATCACTGCAGCCAACTACAGGTCTTTCCTATGTGCTCATTTACTGTACAGTTGAATTGCAATGATTGTACCTGGTTAAATGTAAACCTACTTGAAAAATGTGACATACTCCATACCTATATTTTTTCCAAGGGTAGTTATTGAAGTGCTAAGAAAAAAAAGGGCAAGTGCATTGGGATGGGGTGATGATGGAGGAAAGTTCAGGGTATAGTCCTAGTCTATTTGTTGCACAGATGCATTGTCCAAGGGGACATAGGAAGTGTAACAATGGAAGTTCAAGGTGGACAGGGTGACTGAGTGGGACACAAGGGTGACAATCAGGAGAGTCTCATTTCCTGGGTCTTGGCAATAGTCTCTGGCTTCTGCCTAGATCGCAGGGAACGTTTGCGGGGTGGTTCTCCTTCTGCAGGGGGAGAGATGCTGGTGGCCTGTTGATCCTGTGGCGGGCCTCCTGTCCACTAGCGGCAGCAGAGGTGGAAGGCAGTTCAAATGTTTGGCTAGTGGCAGGGCCCGCTGTTGTGAGACTGCCTACTTCATTATATTGGCCATGTCAGCCAGCACCACTGCTATGGAAATCAGGGTGGTGTTGATGGCCTGCAATTCCTCCCTGATCCCCTGGTACTGTCCCTCCTAGAGCCGCCTGTTCTCCTGCACATTGTCTAGGATCTGGCCCATCGTGTCCTGGGAATGTTGGTATGCTCCCAGGCTCTCTGCAAGTGCCTCCTGGAGAGTTGGTTCCCTCGGCCTGTCCTTCCCCGGCACACAGCAGTCCTTCCAGTTTCCTTGTTGTCCTGTGCCTCTGTCCCCTGAACGGTGTGCCCACTGCCACTGACCCCAGGTCCCTGATTGTCTTAGGTATGCCCTGGGGTCCCTGTAGAGGTGGACACACTGCTGATTGACGTGTCCTGGGGACAGAGGTATAGGTATGCTGGGTGGGTGCTGTGGTGGTGTTTCCAGATGGGGAAGGTTCTGTGGTGGTTTGTGACTGGGCTTGGGTAATCGACTGTCCAGCGGTCCCTGATGGGCCAGGTTGGTCATCCTGATCCAGGTGACTAGAGTTGCTGTCATCACTGTGGGCCTCTTCTGTGGGGGGACTGGATATTGCTGGCACCTCCTTTCCGGTGACATTGGCTGGGATAACTGTGGGGATGTAATTGATGTGTTATTGTTTCTGTGTGTGACATATTGTGCATCAGTGGGTTGCCCTATTTGGTTGTATTTTCCCTGGCAGCTTTCACTTGTGTAAGTTGGAATGTGGTGGGCTAGCTGATTCTCTTTAGTGTGCATGCTTTGGTGATAGGTGTCCATGCAGGGCTGTGGGTGGTGTCCTTGCATTGGTAAAGCATGCAGGGCTTGGCATTGGGATAAGTGAGATGTGATGGTGGAGTGTGTGGGAAGTGGTGGAGTGATGGGAGTGAGGGTGGGGGTATGTGATGGCATGCAGGTAGGTGGGGTGATAATAGTATAGAGTTGACTTACCAGAGTCCAGTCCTCCTCCTACTCCGGCCAAGCCCTCAGGATGCATGATTGCCAAGACTTGCTCCTCCCATGTTGTTAGTTGTAGGGGAGGAGGTGGCGGTCCACCGCCAGTCCTCTGTTCAGCGAGCTGGTATCTTGCCGCAATGGAAAGTACCTTCCCCCTTAGGTCGTTCCACCTCTTCCTGATATCATCCCTTGTTCTGGGGTGCTGCCCCACGGCATTGACCACGATCCTCTGTGTGAGGTCTGTGGGTGAGAGTGTGTAGGGTAATGTGTAGGGGTGTGTGATGTGGGGTGCGTATGTGGTGTATAGGTGTGAGTGGTGTGTGGCTCTTGTTTTGTCTGTGGTCGTGGTGTCTGGTGGCAATGCTTAGTAGTCGTAAAGGGTTGTGGGTAATGTGTGTGTCTCTTTTATAGTGATATGGGTGTGGTGTGTGTATGGATGTCAGGTGTCTGTAGTTTAAATTGTCCAATGTAGTGTTGTTTTGTTTGTGTGTGTGTATTTTGAGTGCGGCGGTGTGTACCACCAATGGTTTACCACAGTTGAATGTCCGGAGTGGTGATTCGTGGGACATAAAGTGGTGGGCGTAGTTCTGTTGGTGTAACGGTGTGGGTTTTGATACCGCCAGTTTATCACTGACCTTCGGTGTGGTGGATTTGTGTATGTGGGTGAATAGTGACGTATTGGTGTGTGTGTGTCATAATATGGTGGATGGATATCTGCCGCTGTGGCGGTATGTTGGCAGCAGTCAGCATGGCGGTAAGTGGGATTTACCACCAATGTCATAATGAGGGCCAATGTTCTTGTTGCACTTTCAGTACATTCTGTCAAACACTAGACATCGTATTCATAAATATATGAAAAATGAATGCACTATCAAACTGTATTAAACCAAATGATTTATGTTGTACATGTGAACTCAGGTTCATGTACTTATAAATATATGAATTGCAGTGGGAGTAGATAAGCAGAAAAACAACAAGACACAATGATTACATCAACTGGGATTCTTCCTTTCTCGTCCATTTACTTACTTTATCTCCCTGTTGACCCTTCATCATCAATCTGTTTATGGTCTCTTAAAGATAATAGGAAGTGAGTAGGGTAGAGTAGGGGTGTTATTTATAGTGAATACAAGCTTCTTCTATAAAGGAAGAGGCAAAGAAAGAGGCTTGAATAAGGAGTACCAGGAGCTGAACAGGCACTGTCAGCTCATCATATGCCATGATGGTATGAGGAAAGAAGAATCAGAGTAATGAAGGTTACCAGTAAGTAATCCCGTCAATTCTCTGCATTTAACTTGCTTTGGTAGGGTGACCAAAATCACATTTGTTTTTCCTTTGCAAAAGTGGTGTAGCTAGCTGCACACCAGCAGTGATCTGGAACAAGTTGATGGTGAAAGAACTGCTTTTTCTTTTTAGCAGAAGAGGTAAGTGGAAAAGGAATCTAAAGACATGAATAAGATGGGTGGGTGGAGACTGGGTTTGTATGCAAAATTTAAAGGAGGTTTTTGCAGAAAAAATAATCTGCATCTGTGTTTTCAAAACCCTTAAATCTCATCTGGAAAGGGTGAAATGAAGCACTGGTTGGGTGCCATGAATCGACTAAATACCCACTCCAATAATGAAATCGGTTAGAATGAGGTTTGCACTATGGAGGCCTTTCTCTCTCAGGATTTGCCTGGCCATATGGGACACAGAAAAAGACCCATAGTTGGGGAATAGAGCAAACCTTTTAACTGTGCAATATGTGTTCTTCTCGGTGCACACACTGGTTTGTAGTGTTTGCTGCTTCCCAGTATGTCCTAGTGTAGATTACCATTTGTGGAACTACTCCATAGCACTTTATTCAAATGTACACCAATTGGGTGTATTTATTCTTTCCGATATATTACAGACATTACCTTTGCCTGAAAGGAAAAACAGTTTTGTTCCATATCTGGTCATTTTTATCTACAGCTAGAGGTCCGATGTATAATTTACAATTTCAGTCCCTGATTCCTCCTACTATCTCCTCCCAAGAGGGGACAGATTTCAAAGACACTGGAGCTCATTTAGAGGTGGAGAGTAACAGTGGATCTTCCAAACATGAGTGGATGCCGTGACCACCCACCTCTCAGTTCCCCATTTCATTCTGATATGAGCAACCACTTTATTTCCAATGGCAGATCCTCAGCTTCTGTGGAGTCTGGAATACCTTTGCAGTGGAACAGTTGCAACAGAATATTCATTGTCATGTTGTTGGAAGGCTTTGACGTTGGTTACCCAAGCATAGCAACATATCTTACAATGGCAGATAGGTAACTTTGCTTGGGCTACATTTGGGGGTCATTGTGTATGCTGAATTAATGAAGGAGGTTAACGTGTTTGTTTATTTGTGGTTAGTTGTGGGTTGGTTACTCATTTTTGTGTATGTGTTTGCAAAAGTGTCTTTTTATGTACACAAGTATGTGTATGTATGTGTATGTGTATGTGTGGGTGTGCATGTGGACTTGTTTATCTTTGGGACCACCAAAATGCTTACCTGTGTTTTTGCACAATGGTGCCCTGGCTGTTTTTTTCATGTTTAACTGTGCCAATGTGTGTGAATCAGTGATACAGACGTTGTCAGCATTTGCATGTGTGAACTAATTATGTAATTCACTGAGCTCCTCCTAAGATTCCATTTTGTGTTATTGGTACAGCTGTTTGATATAGCGTTTAATATAAATATTTATCATCAACATTTCAATGTGATCCTTTGGCTTTGGATAATGTAAGACATATATATGTTGTCTCATCCTGTAAAGCCTCTGGTACTTGAGCAGTAACTCTAGTGCCTTCCTCTGTGACATCTTGTCCCACCTGAGATAGCCTTCTAACCTCTGTTATCACCTGACTCTACAAGAACTACTAAACTTTTCATTTTTCCTCTCTGCACCTTCCAAGTAGATGCTCTCTACAAATAATGGATCATGCATAAACTTGGAAGGCGCAAGATGAAATATGAGGCCTCTGAAATTAAAGGTGAAGAAAGGCATCTTGAAAAAGAATAGGATTCCTTGTCAAATTACATAGTATATATACCTGCGCTGCCTGTAAAATCTATGGGCTTGATTATGAGTTGGGTAATTGAACCACCACAAATTCAATATGGTGGTGGTCAGGTGGCCGCCAAGGCGGCGGCCTCACCACCATTGTATTACAATGTTTCTACCAAATTGACCAGCAGAAATATAATCGGTCAGCCCTGTTGAAACAGTGCAGTGGCATTGGAGCCGAGGCCAATGCATTCATGCACAACACCCTCGGAATGCGCACCGTCTGCCATAGCAGACAGTGCAGATTCCAAGGGTGCAGACAAGGGAGCCCCTGCCCTTGGTCGTGAGCAGTGAGGGGCCCCCCTGTGGCCTCCAACTCTGCCTTTCCACCATCCTTTTCATGGCGATGACCCTACCATGAAAAGGATGGCAGAAAGGAAAGTCATGATCAGCACGACTGTGCTGAACTTGACACCGCCGTGGCTGATGACAACTTTAACCGCTGCCAACCTGTCAGGATCCCTGATCCAGATGGAGGTGGCAGTTTCCTGGTGGTCTGACCACCAGGATCATAATCTGGTGGTCGGACCACCAGGATTTTGGCGGTCGGACCGCCACCACGCATTTGGCAGTCCGAGGACTGCCAAACTAGTAATGAGGGCCTATGTCTTTTTAAAAACATTTTAGGGAAATTGTACCAAAACGGCTTTGTTTGTTAACATTATTGAATGTTTATTTGGAAAAGCCAAAATATCTTATCACACAGTAAGTGTCAAAACGTTTCATTACAGTCACATAAATGCAACGTAGTAAACCTCAAATTATCAATGCAACCCAAAAAGTAACGCAGCCTCAAATAACAAAGAGCAATAGAATTCTTCCTTTGTCTTCATGTTTGGAGGTGTTTTTGGTGGTGAACCTGCCCTTCATTATCTCTCAGAAGTCCGTTTTTTCTTGGAGAGCCATAAAAGTATATGAATATTTCCTTCACAGAGTTCTGTGAAACCTGTGGAATTTTAAAAAACTTATTTGGAAATTGTTCTGCAAAAATTGCCATTTGGCCTCATTTTCTCAAGCGCCTTAGGGGAAATGAGGCTGTTCACTTGACCTGCTTGCAGCTTAAGTCAGCTCTTTATGCCAGCCAGTTTCAAAGTTCACCAGCCGCCACTGGTGCTGCATAAAACCTTGTAAATTAGCACCAGGTGAGCAGTTTATATTGTTGTGTCCTTCTAGGTCGCATGCCTGCATTAATCTTCCATTCATCAGTGCAGATATTGTCACTCTCTGGTCACTGCACTGCCTGGGACTTGAATATTGTCATATACTTTGTTTAGCATTTTAAGCTTAAGGAATATTTTCCTGAGACGAGCTAGCCAAGTGGATGAGGTATTAAGATGGGAAACTATAAACAAACCTAGATTTCTAAACTACAGTGCAGCAAAAGGCTTAATTTGTTACCATACACTGCCGTCTTCAAAACTAAACTTATGCATCCAAATTAAACAGTCGTTGTAAATAGAGAACAGATGTTCACTGGCACTGTAACAATTCTCAATTTACACATGTACGAGTTCCCTGTGTCTGTTTTCATGACATAAATTAAAGCTGTTAGGTTTAATTCCTTGTTTAACTGATTTTTGATAAATGGTTCCCAGGCTCGAGATTTATTGAACATAAGATGTTGCTTCAACAGGATTATGCATGAGAATTGTGAAGCAAAGTGGTATCGTTGTCACGTTATTGTTACAAATGAGAAAATAATGTACAAATATAAAGCTCCATTTTATTGATGGAGTTTGTTATGTACATTACTGTCCACCAACAATGTGTTCAGCATCCTTCAACTAGGCTTTGGTTGTCTGCAGTCTTCCGACACTGGCCTCACCTACGTTTCAGAGTTCTTCACATCTGCATTCACCAAGGCATGCCCTTTCTGGCGATATTTGGAATAGCCCTGATGTGGATCTTGTCCAACAAAGGGAACCTTCCTTCACAGTTGTCTGGTGTTACCCGACACCTCCCAATAGTTTTCCCAGAAAGCTAAGTCCCTTTAATCTCTCTAGCAACATTACAGTCCTAGTGAAATGATGCAGTAATTTAAATTGCCCTTTGAATAATTTTGAAATGTCACAAACATTCTACTTCTTTCCTCTCAGTTTCAAGGTAAAATTACTAATTGCCTCATTGCCATATGCTACTGGACGGTCCTAATACACTTCAGCTGAATTCATATGTTTCACCTCATCCATAGCATCCACTTCCTAAACTTCATCATCCTCACCACCTCACCTGATGCCAGGAATGTAGACATAAACGTAACACCAGCATGAAAGTGATATCTTTCATGGAAACCGTAGGGAAAGCTGTCCACTCTCAGCTGTCGCCGTACACAGTATCCAACAATCAGATATTACCCTTTTGGCCGCCCATGTCCTGAATAAACGTGAAAAGTTTTCTCCTCGGCCTCCCCCAGCATGCTTTTACACATATAGACAAATTAATTAACTTTGACACATGAACATTAATTAAACAGTTCAGGGTGGCATTGGCTCACCACCAATCAGTACAGAGGTCAGCTCAGAACACTGTCCTGTTCAAAATCCTCACTCTAGTCATCAGAGAGATCCATTCTGTAGCACCTTCTAACTCACAAACAATCTTAGCCAGTATCCTTCTACCCACACCTCACACTAAACCTTGCCACACCGCCTGGTGAGTACTAGGCCTCTTTATGTGAAGCATTCTATTTGAGGGCCTTGTCACCCTTGGCTACATTGCCCTAGAGCCCACTCTCCATTCCAGCATTCAGAAAGATGGTGGTGGCTCACTTTCTGGAGAACTGTCTAGAATAAACCTACAACATCACCCTGATTTTGTGACACTCACTAAGAGCCACCTACGAAAGATGATTCCACAGCTCTTTCTATCACTGTATTCCAAGACAAGATGGACTAACACATTTTCAGTTCCTGTCCTATCTACTTCTTGCTCCTCTCCTGCACACCTACCTAAGACGAATACTTTCATAGCACTGGATATAGCAGTCTTTCCAACTCTAAATTAACTCAGCACTTACTGTAAGTCATTTCTGGTCTCTGTCCGTTCTTCCTCCTGTTTCTCCATTATATACGTTCTCATAGATTCAGGGAATGTAACTGGGACATTTTTCGGCAGGTTCGTTGACCCTTTGTCACTTCTATTTGTGTCCATTGATGTTTTCTTTTAGTTTCTCAAGCTTGATTCTTTGCTTGCTGGTCCTGTTCTGTCGTGGTTCCATCATATATGGTCTCTCTAGTGCCAGTATTTATTTCTGGTACAAAAGCTTCAGCCTTTAGCCTCCTGCCTTCATCCACGGATTGTTTCTCGGAAGGAGAATTGTTTCTTGCTCTTGAAATTTTCATCATATTGTAGCCTTGCTCAGTGGACACCTGTCTCTTGTATGCATTAGTAGTTGCATGAAGGCATGGTGACTACAGAATTGTCACATGTTAAGGAGGCACTGTTGCGTCCAGTCATTCACTCCACCACGAGGCATGGTGTATTTAGACAGGAAAAACAAACTTTGTCAAGCATGTCAGGGCAGGTGAATTTTGTTCTACAGACAAACATGTGAACATGCTGCCATGGCATGACAGCTGTCTGCATTTCAATTATGGTCCAAGAGCTCACACCAGGCCAGCAGAAACACTTTCTTTATATGTATCCCTGCCCAGCTGGTGGGCATATTTACATTAGACATGTTGTTTCTTGCCCAGTGGGTTGAGGCAAGGGCCTCTGCCAAACAAGTGGGCTACTGTGACACCTGCCGAGTCAGATTAATGCCTGTATCCTCTACAATTCACTCATGTAACAGTCAAAACACTCTCCTATTGTTCTTGCTTTGTACATATTACAACCAATCACTAGTCTTTCTCTCTCTAAACTGCACACATCTTCACACATCAAAACCTCAAAATGCTGGAGCTCCCTCTACCAACTCACCTGAGTAAAATGTGTATATTATTTAATACTTGTATAACAAGTATCAAACATTGGTCTTGATGCATATAGAACCCAATGGTAATGTTACATTGAACACTTCTGTAGCTATGACATGGCTGCTACTTTTGTAATTGATGCTTATGCAGCTTTGTTCATATGAGACACTGACATATAGTACAATATCTCTTTGTCATGCCCTTCCATTCTGATAAGCCCACTATTTTTACTTTATCCTCTTGGCATCACTAAGGTATGAATTTCTTTCTACCTTAATGCCTGAGGTGATCAGCAATTCCTGCTGAAGGCATTGTATGCATGTATTGTGTCTCACTGTGAAGTTGTCATATTTTGTGATGAGTATTTTCTCTTGTTCGTACAATGCCAATTTCAGACCAGATGCTTACTTACCTATGCTTACTATCACTCCTGGAGTATAGGCCAACAACCAGGGCTCTCTAGCCATCTTTGTCCTCAGCTTTTCTTTCAATCTGATTCGAAACCTCACCCATCAACCTCAAGGCCTCAGTGCCAGGTATTTCTTGGCCTTCATCTTCTCCTTTTCCCTTGAGGGTCTCAGGGCAGACCAAACGATTGAGAACATAATTCTGAAAAAGAAAACACAATAACACTTTTGTAAGTATGGGGATGGTACAGCTGAGATTTGGCTGTTACCTTTTTCGTCTCAATGATGATCTATATGTGACAGAATTTACATTATATTGCGTGAAATGCTAACGTGTTAACTATAAAGTGGGGCACTGAAAGCTCATATTAAGGTGCATTCACAGTAGGCTAGTGATCTAATGTGATGTGGTAGAGCTGATATTATCTATGTATAATCATTTGTTTTGATTTCATATGTTTCCTTATCATTTTAAGGAGTAGTTTTCTTTGAAACAATAATGAATTTTTTAACGAAAATATCTTACATGTCATATGGTGTTAAAAGAAATCGTAGTTCCCCATTATATCTATTGACATGTATTAGCAAGCTGTTTTACCTTTGATGCCTACAGTATCATGAATATTCACATGACATATCAGTGATGAATTTACAATTTTAACATTTATATGTTTTTGTTCAACAAGAATAAAAATGACATTTTAATGCTATTGTGCTTTAGTTAGACATATTGATTTGCTAGGCTTCAAACTTTCAGAACGTCAGAAAGCTGTTTTCCTAACATGTCATTTCTTTTCAGATGTTGTTACCATAAAATGTTGGCATGGAAATAGATGTGCTATTGTCTTATTCATGGAGCCTGAGAAAGTAACCTTGAAGTTGGTACACCGAGAGACTGAAAACATGTTATCCAGGGGAGCAAAGATGGATGCCTTCCCATGATGGTATTTGGAATTTTTCTTGATGTTGCATGATGTGCTCTGATTGGACAATAAGATCTTTTAATTCATATGGTGCCATTAATGAAGAATTTGTATTGGCTATCAAACTGTCATTGTGTGCTTCAACCAATTAATAATGGCTTCTGTTCAAGTTGTTAACTGCCAACCTGACTATCATGAGCCTAAACTGAGGGTCCATGAAAAAGAAAATGGTGAGTATTAACCTTTCACCATTCTATTAGAGGCTCTGAATGTTATTAAATCTCAAGCAAAGTGCTGTCAAGGGCTCTATATTAATGTGAACGATGGTAAGACATGTCATATCACCTGATTTAGTCTGTTTCTGTCAGTCCCAAGATTCCAGTGTGAAAGGATGACATATCAAAGCTTCTCAACCTGTAAAGATAAAGAAATTCATCTGACGACAGCTTTCTGATTTGCAACCAATTTGTTGTGATGGAGAGGTATTTGCGGCTAGATTCATTGTGTGCTAATGACTAACAACTCTTTTCTGAGTTGCCTAGAAAGCAAGGCTCTTAGGGTGAAGTTTCATTTTAATATTAGGGCCTTTTGACAAGATGAGATGTTGAGTAAACATTTTTCTTGACGCCAGGTGGCCAACAAAAAATATAGCTACCCAACTCAATGCCACGGATCCCCTTTAGGGCAAGCCTTTTAAACAACACTCAGTGATTAAACATTCTCTGGAAATTTAGTACATCAGGCTTGAAATGCATTTCAGCTAATAGTTGTTTCAGGAGCCTACTTTAGTGAGAATGCAACCACCACCTTAGGTGAAATGCTCTATTCGGGATACAGTATTATTTCCAACAATAGGCAGTCTAGAAGGGGTGCAGTATCTACAATATGTAATGATGATTAACCAAGCAATGAAATTTCAATCCAATCTCAGAATCCTTTGAATGTGTTACCACAGACATCTTCACAATACTAATTGTAAATTGCATTCCTGGCTACCACAAATCTTTCCTGGGACAGGCCATGGACCTATCATTACATTTTCAGAAAATAGCTTTAAGAACTATATTAATTGATGACTTTAATCTTTGGGTGGTATGGACACATTCTGAAAAATGTGTCAGTGTTTCTCTGAGTTTTTCTATTCATGAACACCACACTCCAAACCATGGTCCCTGATATCAAGAAAATCAAGATATCCTCTGTTAATGTGGGTATTGTTCTAGTATGCCTTAAAGAAGCAGCATTCAATCCACTCTTTTAAAAGTCATCATCTGGCCCAGAGATGCTAGTTCATAAAAGACCAAACCTCCCCAATAAAAGCAATGTTGTAAATAGTTATGTAGGCAACTACAAGATGGTGTAGTAGATAATTGCCTTCTTGACGATCACCATTCACGCCTTTTCCATGCAGAAGGTACAAATCAGCAGTTTCAAAATTTCAGACTGAACTGCTAACAATCCTCAAGAAAGTGAAAGAAGCAAATCTTAGGATGTCTAGGCAGCTTAAGGTACTGTAGATCTTATCCTTCTGATTTAGTGACTTAAGGAATGAGTATCAATTACAGACATAGCTTTAGATTAGAGCCCATTTAGTCAAACAATGTCAGCTGAAGTTCTAGATATATAAAGATGCCCTTCAAATCCACATCTCTCTGGAAAATGAATCAGCTAGGCAAACAAATATCACTGTGTGACTGAACTACCTTACCTGTCCCTTAATTTTAGGATAAAGGGAGATCATCTCTCCTTGAACCTATCTCCCTCTCCTCTGAAGGACATAAACATGAAATTTGACTCTGATTTGACCTTTCCTCTCAAAATCAATTGAAAACTATTTATTGCATTTATTTTGGCTATGAAATAATAAAACATTACCCAGCACACATTTTGAAATTAAGATTAAAAACACAAAACAATTATTACGTGCAATAAAATAGAAAAATTAAATTGATCCACCCATAAATCTAATATACTCTTCTTGCTTCCCAAGACTCAAAGTCATTTTCCAAGATGTTTAATTAAATGAGTCTCTCTTTTCAAATTGTAAATAATAATTGGAACTGATTTTTATATCCTATAAAATCACAAATGCTTTTCTTGCTTGCATTTACGTATACTGTCCTCTTTCCTAACATTACCCTCTCATAATTATTTTTTGCTGTTGTTATTTGTCCTGAAAATAGAACGTATCTTTATTCTCTAAAATACAATTATCATTAAGGATAAAGATTATCATATCCCCTCCTGATCTTCCTGTATCAACTCGAGAATAATGAAAGTGGACTCCAGATCCACTATCTTCGATCCACATGGGCAAATACAACCCCTTAGTTTGAAAGTGACCCCAAATCTCTGCCCATAGCATTGATTTGCTGCTGATTTGACATTATTCATTTTAATTAGGGCTTCAGCACCTGGGTAACCTACTTTTCAAGTGAAATTGAATATGACTTAATTGGACTGAGTTATTGTAAGTGTTGCCCTGGTATTATGCGTATTCTAAAACAGACCTAAATAGTTATAAATATAGAATGTTTCTAGTGCTCATAGCTTGTTACTGAAAGGTTTCCTAGGTCCCAATTTAATTACCTTAGATTTACATATATTATTGCTTCTGGTTTATCATACCAAATTGTTCTAAAAGTTTTAACAAGCCCTTGCAATGCTGCTCCACTTTTAGCAATTAGAACAGCATCATCTGGAAGTAATAATGTGTAAACCTGGATTTCATCTACATTTTGGACATCGGCTTCCCTTGCAGATGGGAAATGGTATATAGTACTACTTTACAATGCTCAGGCGACATGTTTGCAATAAACTCAAAAACGTAATTCCTTTTCCTGAACTTAGTTTTATCTTACTGGTTGTCTACTATTTTTGTCATGTTCCCAAAGCAATGTCCCATGGCTAGTACTTTTGACACTTTTCCCCTCTGTTGTGACCTGAACAAAACACTTTTCAAGTTATGCTTCACTGCGGTCCCAGTAGTGTGGACACTCAGTCATGCACTGAGTGCAGCATCTCAGAATATACACTGGCAATGTGAACAATTCTTCTTCCTCTTCCGCCTGCACAGGTCCTCCGGTAAACTCCAGTATCAGATATATCACTGGCAAACCTCTGTTCAATGCTCTCAAACCATATTCCATTAATAAACTTTTTAAGAACTTGCATTTTTTATAAGTTCCTATGTTCCGGCCATGAACAGAGAAATCCTCTAAATCAAGTCTGTTAGCAACAGTCCAAACTCTTTATCAAAAATACTCACCTCCAAACTTGGTATTAAAATCACCCACTTTTATACACAAACTTAATAACCTCTCCCTAATGTGTGACTTCCAAAAGATGATTGGGGCTTCCTGGAGCATTTTCCCAAAGCATTAGATATCAATGGAATGACACTACTGTATGATCTGCTTTTTGGAAACCTTATTTGCCTTTTTTCTTAACATATTAAGGATCCTAGCCTACAAATAGTCTCAACATACCACAGGGTGCAACTCTCTAAATCCTCTATCAGCTCTATCTATTTCTCTTCTGATAGTTTTGAGTGAAGGCCTACACCAATATAAGAGGCAATTTGCCCTTTTTCATTCTCATCCCCTTGAATCATATTATTGATAGGAACAATATTAGTTTGCATAGGCCAGATGTATCATACAACCGATTTGCGATTCTCAAATAGCGATTTTTAAGAAATCGCTATTTCAGAAATGCAAAAAGGTATGTATGATTTTTGCGATTCGGTAATAGCGATTTGTAAAAAATCGCAAATGCTATTACCGAATCGCAAATAGAGAATCTGCCCCCATTCGCACCTATGGGCCTATTGGCCCATATCTGCGAATTTTTTGCATTTCCAAAATTGCGATTTCTTAACCAGAAATCACAATTTTGGAAATGCAAAACCCCAGGGTGCTGGGGGCCTAAGGCCCCCTATGCTGCACCCCCAATTTTTTTTGGGGGACATGTAAGGTGCACATATGCCGAAAGGGCATGTGTGCTTTACATGTACATTTTAAAAATGCATTTTAAATACATTTTAACATTTTGCACATGGTTACCACCAGGTTCAACCTGGTGGTAAATAGCGATTCCTAAATGCCCAAATCGCATTTAGGAATGGCTTCATACATGTGCTAAGAAATAGCAAATAAGGAATCCTTATTTGCGATTTCTTATTTAGAGAGTAATTTGCGACTCTCTAAAAAGGGTCGCAATTTTAAGGAATCGCTATTTTTGCGGTTCCTTAAGATTGTGTCAGAATGTGTTTCATACATTCTGAACTGGCTTTTTGCATTCGCAAATGTGCATTTGCACCGTTTGCGAATGCAAAAAACCTTGATACATCTGGCCCCATATTACTATTGATCTCCATTAATCTATCAGCTACCATTTAGTGGTTAATCTGATTAAGGCATGAGTAGGAGAGTTCCAAATCATTCTTTTCTGAAAGTTCCATATTATGCAACGTGTGACTAGGACAATTCTGGTAATTTGTCCCATTCTTTTAAAGTACCTGGATTCTGAATACTTGAAGAATCCTTGCTTTGCTGTTACCCAACAATTCCTAAACTCTCATTCACGTTTTGATGCATGGATACTGTTTCTTTCTTTCTCCTAAACAGTGGTGTCCCTGTTCTTCTCTTTTCATTGATTACCTCACTAGATGGTAATTCTGCTTGATTATATACTACTAATCTTCTCAGTACCAATAATGTGTACTATGCTAGATACTTGGATACCATTTCTGTTGGGGGTGGGTCAAAATCCCTATTTGGCATCAGTTTTATATTTCTACAGTTCAAAGGAATAAGAAGTGTAATGTACAAGATCTTGGTGGCCCACCTAACATGCTTAAATGCTAGCTTTATACAATTTCCTTCACTTCATGAGCCAGGCCCAGTAGGAATGCCCGGTAACACTGGGGGACCAACAGCACACGTGCTTCCCCAGTACCCGGAGCCTTAGGCTGACTGTAAAGGAGATCATTCTCCAAGTAGATAAGGTGATCCTCAGAGGCTTCACCTGCTGCTTGGGCTGCGGCCTGTTGCCTCAAGCCCTCAAGAGTTTCAACACTCCGTCCATCATTTTATTTTGTTTTGTGATGTTGCTTTGTGCGCCCTAAGTGGCAGGGGTATGCCCAGACGTGGGTCCCTTGCTCGCTGCGCCACTGGATTCAAGCTAGCCTGGCTGATGAAGGGTGATACCCAGAAACCGGTCCCAGGATGCTTGTTTCCTGTCCAGCGAGGACCTGGCCTAGCAGTTCGGGCTGGACTGTTCCCCTGGGGAACAGGGTCAAAACTGATTTGCATATGGCTGGGTCCAAACTGGGGTGACATGGCGAGCAAAATAACGATGGATTAAACCCAGATCTGTGACTGGGGGTGAGTGTTTGAAAAGTTTCAACACTCCATCTATCATTTTATTTTGTTTTGTGATGTTGCTTAATGGTATACGCCCCCAGCTTGGCTAGGTCAAACTGTCCAGCTCCATTTGTAGACCCAGCCAGAGACTTGGGGCTACATGTATCAATGTTTTTTTTTGCGAGTCGCAAATTGCGAGTCAGAGCTACTTGCAATTTGCGAGTGGCAAAACCGTATGTAGGATAGTGCCCTTGACACTATTTGCGACTCGCAAGGGGGTCGAAAATGCCCTCCTCATGATTATTCAATCATTTGCGACCCCCTTGGGAATGGCGGCCCTCACAGGGATGGTGGCCTGCTGGAGACAGCAGACCACCATGTCAGTGATTGCTTTTAAATAAAGCAGTTTTTTTTCCTTAAAGGAAAACACGATGCATTACAAAAACAAAAAATGAAACATTTTAGTTTCATTTTTTCAGAGCAGGCAGTGGTCTGTAGGACCACTGCCTGCTCTGACAAAATGTTTTCAGTAACATTCACAAAGGGGAAGGGGTCCCACGCATACCCCTTACCGTTTGCGAATATGTTAGCACCAGTGTGACACTGGTGCTAACTGCAATTGTTTTGTGACCGCATTCAAGGTCACAAAACAATCATACATGGGACTGCGAGTAGCATTTAGGAAGGAAACACCCCTTGCTAATTGCGAGTCTCAATCCCATTTTGCGATTCGGTAAAAAGTTTACTGAATCACAAAACTGGCTTTGTACATGGGGAAGTGCTTTTTGCAGGTCGCAAACAGCCAGATTCCCTGTTTGCAACGTGCAAAAAGCTTCATACATGTGGCCCATATTGTATAGAAGTTGATTAAAGAATGTCAAGTAGGAAAAAGCTATTGAAAAAGCAAAAAAAATCAGAATCATCTTTGACTGTGGGTGGATAGTGTACACGTAGTTATTGTATGGAACTTCACAAACACAAGTCTTATCCCACCGCTGCCACCAATGTTAGAAATGGGGTCTCTATTTGGCAGAGGTATCAGCCCTGGTCCAAGTAGGGACCACAATCCTAGTCATGGTAAGTCACAACACAATCCAAGTTGTTCCCAGCAATGCAACACTACCTTTGCCGGTCACAGAGTCTCAAAGACCCCCAGGTACAGTACCTTTTGAAAACGAAGAACAAGGATGTTGCATGGAGTCGGAAAGAGGTGTCGCTAGGGTCGGTACAGCGTCAGTCCCTTACGGGTCAAGAGAAGGTGAGGCATCAGTGTCACGCTGTGAAGCAGGTGGAGGTGATGCGTCGGTTCGGTCCAGAGGCAGGGGGAGATGATGCGTCATCGTCCGCGATGCATTGATTCTTTTTGACATGGCGGGGTCGCTGGCTCTGCTCTGTAAGGACGTGATGTGTCGACTTTGCAGTGTTGCGATGACCCTGAGTGACGTCGGCGGAGTTGCTGCAATGTCAGACTTGCGTTGCAGGCCGAGGTCTGTGCATGCAGCGGGGTACACAGAGCGGGACAAGGATGCGGCGTCGCTGGCATTGGTGAAGTCGTTCCGGAGTTGATGAAGTCAGAAAACTAGCTAAAAGACTTCAGAACAGGAGACAAGCTCAATCCAAGCTCTTGGAAAGCACTTTTGAGAAAGGCAAAGTCAGAGGCCAGCAGGGCAGTAGGGCACCAGCAGCACAGCAATCCTTCTCCAGATGACTCCTTTGGGCAGCCAGGCAGCTCCTCTGACAGAGTTCAGGTGCATCTCCAGAATTATCTGAGTTGGTGGGGTCAGAGACCCAGTTTATATACCCCAAAATGCCTTTGAAGTGGGGGAGACTTCAAAGAGTGGTTTTTAAGCGCACAAGTTCTTCTTTCAGCCCAGTCCTGCCTGCCAGGGTCCCCGTGGGGGGTTATCAGTCCTTTGTGTGAGGGCAAGCCACTGGCCTTTAAAATGTGTCAAGCCCTCCACCCTTCCAGCCTAGGAAGATCCATTCAGTATACAGATGAATGCAGATGGACTGAGTGTCCTGTGGTTGTATGGCTGAAATGCACAAGGGAGCTGTCAATCACCACAGACCAGAGATCGATTAGAGACAGGCTGTAAGGCACAGATGGTTTTAAGTGCAGAGAAATGCTCACTTATTAAAAGTTACAAATAAACAGAGTAACCCAATATTCCCCATAGAACTGGGTAATCTAAACTGTAAAGCACACAATGTTCATGGAGGAATCATTTGCATATAAATATTTCAGCAATATTAAATACTATTAATGTTGTAATTAACCATAAATCAAATTCCGTTAATGAACAAATCTTCAAACAGAGTGTAATTTGTTTCTGGATACATGAAGAATATTTTTATATTCATTAATTATATATTCATCAATATAGCAAAGCAACAAAGAGAACTTTTAGTTTTTTATACAAAAGCACTGGTGACCCCTGTAGTCCACAATCCCTTTACATCCAAGGGACAGAAAGAGAGCACCAGCCCTCCTGACTCTCCAACCACAAAAGGTTTGAGCCCTATATGCAGTCTTTCAAACAATCAGAAATCACTCTTAATGGACTACTGCAGCTCATGTGAAGAATTGCATCATGGAGAGTATAAGGTTGACATTTAGGTCTCCCAAGGCTCAAACCGTCCATGAGACCATCCCCAGGACAATGATATGAAGTGGATTAAATCACAATAATTGTTGCTTCAATATCAACTTCCTAGAACAGCACTGCTTAATCCTTTTTGTCCGGCACATCCAACACTAGTCAGTTACTCCAGTATAAAGAAAGGACAATGTCATTTTACCACAGATATGTAAACTCCCACCAGGGTCGAATCAATCAAGCAGAATGCAACACACATAGGAAAAGCAAAAACAAGGAGAAATAAAAGTATTTCTCTTCGTTGTGCCATGCTAACACCAACCCCTGGGGTGGCGTTAGTTTTTGGCGCTGCCACAGATTTATGAATTCTTGTAAATTTGGGACAGCATCAAAAGCAATGTGTGTTGCGGTGGAACGCCCACAGCAACATCCATTGCATGCCCCTCTGCCACAGAACACTGCATTGGAGAGGCCCATATTTACAAGGCGGCGTTAGGGCACAAAAAGTGACCTGGTGCCGCCTTGTAAATATGGAGCAGTGCACAGCATCACTGAAGCGGCACAAAAAGTGACACGCCGGTGACGCTAGGGGTATGTAACTATTCACCTTAGTGTTCAACCTTTGTAGGGGGGTTGTTCATAATAATGTATGGCCCTTTATTTTGTAGGAGATCATTCTTCCACCAAAGTTCCCTATAAGGATAGCTATCCTTGTATCACTGAAAAATAACACCACAACACCTGGGATAACAATGTTTCTTATAACACTTTAGTCTAGAGAAGTGTAGGTATTTGATGCTCAAAATGACTTCTTATGATAATATATTTTACTATACATTATTAAAAGAAAATAAAAAGTTTTAATTAAACTGGATTCATAAAAATGTCTGCTAATTTAATAAAATAAACTTGTAAGGTAAGAGGAAGAAAAGAGGGTTGACAAACCAGCCTCATCCAGTTGCTGATGGGCTAAGGGTGGTCAGCGCTTCCAGCAGCCTGGTATAAATTAACTGACAAGCTTTACCTCTAGATGACCACAGTGACAGTAGTTGAAAGACATGCAGGGAATGAGGATTTCTGGATCACTGGAACTAGACGTCCCTTGGTCCCAACCCTCTGAGCTGCCCCTCTGCAATCCTAAATAGGGAGAAGACAAATGAAGGGGGAGCATCAAGATCACAGAGAGATCAGGAAGACAAGCTTTTCTAGTCCCAGCAAGGCTGCAGACATTACATTTGCCATGCAGCCCAGCACTGATTTAAGTTTCAAGCGTCACCCTCTGGCTGTATACATGAGGGGGAGCTGATTGCCAAGTATGAGATTAAGAGTTGTGAGAAATAAGTCATTTGGTTCCATTTATCTTGGCTGATCTCTGATCTGGAGTCCCCTTCAGAAAGAAAATAAATATAGGAGGGAAAATAAGGGGTGCTAGCAGAGGCAGGGAGACAAACACTTCCAGTCCCTGCAAGGGTGCAGACACAACCAAGGGTAAAGGCACAACCCCAGATCATCACTGTTGGACTGTTTTGCTTATGCAGGGTCATCCCCAATCTTATTGCCTCCTGCCTCCTATTTTTTCTGACCTGTTGCTGTTGGCTTTTGAACTCTGAGCACTTTACCACTACTAACCAGTGCTAAAGTGCATATGCTCTCTGTGTAAATTGTATGTAATTGGTTTATCCATGATTGGCATATTTGATTTACTAGTAAGTCCCTAGTAAAGTGCACTAGAGGTGCCAGGGCCTGTAAATCAAATGCTACTAGTGGGCCTGCAGCACTGGTTGTGCCAAACACATAAGTAGCTCTGTAATCATGTCTCAGACCTGCCATTGCAGTGTCTGCGTGTGCAGTTTTAACTGTAAATTCGACTTGGCAAGGGTACCCACTTGCCAGGCCTAAACCTCCCCTTTTCTTACATGTAAGGCACCCCTATAGTAAGCCCTAGGTAGCCCCAAGGGCAGGGTGCAGTGTATGGTTAAGGTAGGACATGTAGTAATGTGTTTTATATGTCCTGACAGTGAAATATTGCTAAATTCGTTTTTCACTGTTGCAAGGCCTGTCCCTCTCATAGGTTAACATAGGGGCTACCTTTAAATGTGATTAAAGTGTAGATTCCCTTTGGGAGCGGATGGACATGTGGAGTCCGGGGTCTCTGAGCTCACAATTTAAAAATACATCTTTTAGTAAAGTTGATTTTAAGATTGTGCGTTTGAAAATGCCACTTTTAGAAAGTGAGCATTTTCTTGCTTATACCATTTCTGTGACTCTACCTGTTTGTGAATTCCCTGTCTGGGTCAGTTTGACAGTTGGGCTGGTTGCACCTCACACTAGACAGTGACACAAAAGGAGCTGGGGTGTAGTCTGCATTTCCTGATCTGTGCTAGGAGTGAGGGGTGGAGTGGTCACTTACACCTGAAAGAGTTGTGCCTGACCTCACACAATGCCGTCTCCGACCTCCTGGTGAGTGTCTGGGGCATAGCCTGGGAAGGGCAGGATTTCACATTCAATAGAGACTTTACTTTGAAGTAGGCCTACTTCAAAGGAGAAATTGGGTATAAGAAGGGCACCCAAAACCACAGACTTTAGAACACTTCTGGAAACAAGAGGAACCTCTGCCTGGAGAAGAGCTGAAGAGCTGAGGAAAAGTGCTGCCCTGCCTGTGACTGTGTTTGTGGAGCTATCCTGCAGTTGCTGCTTCTGCCAGAGTAAGAGGGCAAAGACTGAACTTTGTGTGCCTTCCATCTTGTGAAGAAATCTCCAAGGGCTTGATTTAGAGCTTGCCTCTTGTTGTTTGAAGTCTCAGGGACAGCAAAGACTTCTCTCTGCCAGCACCAGGAGTCTCTGGAGAGACTCCTGCTCTGACAAGTGGTGCCCTATCCAGTCCCTGGGCCCTTGAAAGGAAAGCTGGTGGAAATCCAAGGAAATCAACTTCGGACGACTTCGGACCGACGCTGCTGCTGAATCCGGTGACGCCGCCTGCAACCGACTCCGTGATCTTTGCTGGAACGCGAAGACTTTCGCAGGCCTGACGCCACTGCAGCCCCGCTGAAGTCCGCGCCATGTTGTGACCGACGCAGCTCGAAGTGCGTGGATTCAACGCTTCGCACAGACGCCGCGATACCCGACTTCACGCATCGTCTTGTTTTCACTCTTCACCAAAGGTACTGTAATTGGGGGTCTACGCGACTCCGTGTCCGGCGCCACTGGTGTCGGCTTGTTGGTAACGACTCCATCACGACACCGTGCTAACACCTCATCGAAGCATTTTGTGTTTCTAAGCGCTATTTTTGAGTTTAATCTTCAAAAATTCATAACTTGACTTGTGTATGTCGGATTTATTGTCGTTTTGGTCTTGTTTTGTTTAGATCAATATTTCCTATTTTTCTAACTGGTGTTGTGTCATTTTGTAGTGTTTTCATTAAGTTACTGTGTGTGTTGGTACAAATACTTTACACCTAGCACTCTGAAGTTAAGCCTACTGCTCTGCCAAGCTACCAAGGGGGTAAGCAGGGGTTAGCTGAGGGTGATTCTCTTTTACCCTGACTAGAGTGAGGGTCCTTGCTTGAACAGGGGGTATCCTGACTGTCAACCAAAGACCCCATTTCTAACAAACACAGTGGTCTGTAAAACCAACAACCAGCTCCTAACACTCTACAAAATATGACCATTTACTCCGAATGACTTGTACAAGTGGAGTTGTGGTAATTGTATGTAACTCTGGAGGTGTTGCAACAAGGCAGTTAGGATATTTGCCAAGATGTTGCTGAACATTGGTTGTGACACACCGGATGCCAAGCCCACAAAAGGAAACTGAAAGGAACCAGTAGCCAAAAAATGTAGGAAAGATAGTACCTGTACTGTTGGAGGGATAGCATAGGGGTTTCTTTTGACAGGCAGTAGAGCATACTCCAATTGGGAGCACAGCTCATGAACTGTGGCATGGTTCAGACGATAGCTAAAGATAATGTGGCGCTCTTCCATGGTAGCCAGGTCAACAAGGGGTCTGTACACTGATGTAGCCTTCCCTCTCCACATGGGTGTATGGCTATGATGGAGAAAAAAAACAATGAAGTGTGGAGGTCAACTATCTGTATAGAGGTATCACATACATTCATACACAACTCTGCAAAAACATACTGTAGAATGTTGTGGGCAGCCATTGTACATATTAGTGACATGTGTTGAGATTGGTGTGCCAGGGACATGTACACCTGTAGGCTTGGATGTTACTGTGCTATTGGACACTGCATGTGTGTGAGAAACTGGGGCTGATTGCAGAGGCCCCATAACTTTTTGCCCCCATTTTCCACTTTATGCTGGTGTTTTCCTGACTCTGATGGTGCCCTGGGTACTGCTAGTCAGTCCCAGGGCCTGTGCTCTGTGTAAAATGGATATGCAAATTAGGCTAATTATAATTGGCTAAGTTAACCTACCTATAAGTCCCTAGTATATGGTAGGGCATGTAGGTTTAGGGACCACAGCATAGGTGGTGCACACCTAGGTGCATTGCTGAGGTGCCCAGTGTCATTTTAAAAGCAAGCCTGCCTTGCTGGCTGCTTTTAAATTAAAGTTATATGCAAATTCGACTTTGGAATTAAAGGTACTTCCAAAGTCTTAAACTACCTTATTTTTACATATAAGTCACCCCTAAGGTGTGTCCTATGTGCCCCTAGGGCTGGGTGCCATGTAACTATAAGCAGGGACTTTATAAAAATAGATTTATAAGCCCTGGTGAGGTAAAAACAGCCAAATTCGTTTTTCCCTCATTGAAGTACATGGCCTTCATAGGCTAGAATGGGCAGACTTTATTTTAAATTTTAAAGTCTCCTTAAATGTTACATACCAAGAATTTGGTATCAAATTGATTTTTATAATAAATCCCACAACTTCCAGTTGTTGGATTTAATATAACTAGTGCAGGTAAAAAGTTTAGACTTTACCTAAAAAGTTGCCAATTTCAGCTCTGCATTGTTTTTGCTGCTGTGCTCTGATTGGCCAGCCTGCAGCAGCTTCTGCCAGGCTACTTTAATGAGGTGTGAAGTGGCCTGACTTTACACAAAGGAATGTGCTTGGGGGAGAGAATCTCCCCTCAGCAGATGGGGAAGCAGGAAGGGGGAGGGCTGCCAAACTGGTCTTCAAAGGCAGAGAAGGACATTTGCAGCACCCAGCAACACCCCCACATCCTGCAACCCCAGACAGCTAGGTGCCCCCTTGATTAGATTAGGAGAGGGCAGGAGAGGGGTGTGTTTATGATTTTTAGCCACACCAGTGGGTGGGCTCAGCCAGATCTCTCCTCTAAAAATCAGATTCATCCATTTTGGATTTTTAGAGACTGTTGCCTTCTGGGATGGATTTTTGCCACACTTCCCAGGAAGTGGTCATCACAGGGGGACGACCCTGTCCCTGATTGGAGGACCAGGGCCCCCCTGCTTTTCACCCAGGAGCAAGGATAAAACTGGCAGACCTGCACCCACGCCTCAGATCCCCACCAAATTTCAAGAAGAAAGAACTACAAGGAGAAGAAGGACTGCCCTGCTGGACCCCTGGCCTGCACCTGGACCCTGCACTCAGAAAGACTGCACCAGCTGCACACTTGGGCTTCACCACAAGAAGGACTTTGCCTGGCTTCCACTGGTTCAAGGAGGGACTCCCTGTTTGCTACAGGTGAAAAATTGCTAACCAGAGTCCCCTGCACCAACTCCTGAAAAAGTGACCAGCTGACCACTGCCCAGTGGCCAAAAAGGAGTTTGCGCCAGGTGTACTCTGGGAGTTGAAGTCCGCACTTCCCAAGGACCATCACAGAACTTCTGGACCCTTGGGGTGAGCTGTGGACCCCAAAAGAACATTAAAAGAACATCTGGGTGAAGCCCCAGAAGTTTGGAAAAGATTGGAGAAATTTTAGAAAAAAGCTCCATAAAGTGACCGACTCGACGCGGAAATTCTAGCCGGCTTGCCTCAACCGCGACCCGGCCTGACTTCGTGGTTCGTCCCGGTCAAGAAAAACATCCGAAAAAAAGACTAAGTCCGAACGTAAAAAGTTGACCGGGACCTTCCAGCCATCGTATCCGAGAAGGGCTCCACGGACGTCGGATCAAGATCCAGGTTTACCCCGGTCGAAGGATTTTCATCTCGAAAAAACGACTAAGTCCGAAGGTAAAAATCACCACCGAGGAAACCGACTTCGCGTATCCGGACAAGGGCTCCAGGAGGTCGGATCCAACTGGCAGGTTCGTCCCGGGGAAGAAAAACATCGAAAAAGAGACTAAGTCAGAAGGTAACTTTTTGACCGAGGCCTCCCGCGACTTGTAGCCGAGCAGGGCTCCATCGCGGTCGGCCTGAAAGTTTGACTTTGCCCCGGTCCTGGTGCAACCAGATGACCCGATTGGCGCTTTTCGTTTCTGAGCGCTAGAAAATAATAATACTTTAAAAATTCATATCTCCGGTTCCCCTGAACCGATTTTAATCGTTTTTGTGTCATTTTAAAGATAAAAATATAAGCTATTTTTATAAATTGGTTTTGGATTTTTAAACTGTTTCCTGTGTTTTATTTAATTACTGTTTTGTGATATTTGAATGCTTTACACTTTGTCTCCTAAGTTAAGCCTTGACGCTCGATGCCAAGCTACCAAGGGTAGAGCTGGGATTAATTTACTGAGACCTAACTGTACTTTTGTGGAGGTTTGTGGCTTGTTGCTAGGTGTAGGTACCTACCTGCCCTATCAATAACCCATTTTCCAACATAATTGGAAGCAGCGACGGGATCCTGTACTTGTGTTCAATATCACGTTACAGTTTTAGATAAAACAAATTAAAAATCCTTTAAATTGTCCTAGTGCAAAAATTGTTTTTAATTTTTAATTTTAATTTTTAAAAAAAAATTAATTTGGATTAATTTCAATTATTGAATTTTTGTAATTTTTCTAAATTCTTGTTTCCAATTTTTGCAAAAAGTTTTTGTTGACACAAAACTAGGGAACCATGGAGCTTGATCTGGCTAGCCTACCCACACTGACAGTAGTCCAGCTTAGGGGGTTGTGTATTGAGAGGGGGTTGCCTGCAACCACTAATCTCAGGAAGGAAATCCTGATTAAATCCCTGACAGCATGGGCTGAGGCCCAAGAGGTAGAGACAGAGGAAGCTCCAGAGGAGGAAGAAAAAGAGGAAGATGTTAACTCTAACCACTCAGGGGAGGGAGGGCATCAGACCCCAAGTGAGGAAGAGGAGGAACGGTCCTCACTGGACACAGTCACTAGGGGCAGACCCAAAGCTAGTGGTAGGAAGAGGGACCTTTCAGGAAGAGAGAACCCATCCATCAGGGAAAGAGAGCTGGAAGCCCAGCTAGCCTACATAGCTTTGGAAGCAGAGAAGCTGGCTTAGAAAAGAAAAAGTGGGCATACAAAGAAAAAAAAGATGGAAGCAGCGATAAAGAAGCTGAGGTGTCCATGGGTGGGGGAGTTTGCCCCAGATTACCCAAGGGGGTGGTTCCTGCTTATGTAGAGGGGGATGACATAGATAAGTGACTGGGGGCCTTTGAGAGGGCCCTCCAGATGAGGAAAGTCAAGCCTCAGTACTGGGGTTCACTCCTTTGGGAGTTAGTTCCCAACTCTGGGAGGGATAGGCTCCTAACCATGAGTGGGGAGGATGCAGACTCATACCCCAGTATGAAGAGTTGCTTGACTAAAAAGTTTGGTCTAACCCCAGAGCAGTATAGAATGAAGTTCAGGGACACCCAGAAGGTCAGTACCCAATCTTGGGTTGACTTTGTGGACACCTCACTAAAGGCACTAGAGGGCTGGATTATTGGCAACAAAGTAAATACTTATGAGGGGTTATACAATCTGATCATGAGAGAGCACATCTTGACCAATTGTATCCAAGAAAGGTTACGCCAGCATCTAGTGGACTCTAAGCAGACCAACCCTAGAGAGCTAGGGGAGGCAGCTGATGAGTGGTTGAGAACCAGGGTGGTTGTCAAGTCCCAGGGGGGAGACTCCAAGAAGGGGGGGACAGGTCCCCAAAAACCTAAGGAGGGAGGTGGTAAGCCCACCACAGAGACTCCCTCTGTACCCCAGAACCCTAAGAAGGAGGAGAGTAAATCCCACTCCCACTCTGACAATCAGAGACAGGGAGACCCAGGGTTAAAAAAGCTCTTGGACAGTAGGGCTTGCTTTGACTGTCAGCAGACAGGTCACTTCAGAGGAGATGCAGCCTGTCCAAGGAAGGTGGTTAGCACTGGGCTGTCCAGTGTAGCCATAGAGGAGGATTCCTCAAATGATGAAGTCCTCCTAGCATTGTGCTGGGAGACAGGACCAGATGGTAAGCTGGTGATCCCTGAGGGTGGGAGTAGGCACTTCCACCACATTCAAGTGAATGGGATCCCTACCACTGGCCTGAGAGACACCTGTGCCAGTCACACTGTAGTGAGTGACCGGTTAGTGACCCCAGACATGTATGTCCCAGGAAAGACAAAGAAAGTCAGGATAGCCACAGGGGAGGTCACCTCCAAACCTGTAGCCATAGTGCCCCTAGAGAGGGAGGGTATCCTTGACTGGATTAGGGTGGTAGTCAGTGCTGACCTTCCCCTAGATTGTATCCTGGGCAATGACCTCCCAGAGGTGAGTCTGGTCACAGATGGGGTGGTCGCCCAGGGCGCCCCCCCAACCCAAAGTCCTGGGGAGTCAGTCCCTACAGTTAGGAGACAGGGGTCCCCAAGAAAAGGAAAGAAGAAAAGGAAGGGTAGGCCACTCTTAAAGAGAGTTCCAGGGAGCCAAAGGCCTTCTGCCCCAGTAGGGGGGGAGCCCAGAGTTGGCACTGGTGAGGCCTCACCTGACCCCAAAGAAGTCCTGAGTAGTCAGGCAGCTGTCCAGATGCAAGGTGTTGCCCCTGCACTGACAGAAGGGAGAGTGGAAGGAGGGTGTCTGCCACAGGAGGTGGTAGCCCCCCACTCTAGACAGCAAGAGGGGTGCCAGGACCCCAAAGATGCCCCTAAAGCAGCTCAGCCACCTGTCAGTGGAGAGCTTAGGGTGTGGTTCTGGGTACTGACAGCTGTCAGTAGCCTCTGCTGGGTGCTAGCCTTCCTGGCAGCACTGTACTTGGCCTGGGAGGCAGACCCCAGAGCCAATAGCAAAGTAGGCCCCCTGACCCTATTGGTCATGGTGGGGTTGCTCAAGTGTTGGGTGACCTCTTTGGGTAAGCTAGGTGTTGCCCTAGCAAAGTTTGGAGTAGGGGAGGTGGGCACCTCATTACCCAAGTTGGCAGAGAGAGAGGAGGAAGACCCCCCTAGAGGGAAGTTTCAGTTTGAGTTGGGTCCTTTTACTGTTGGGATGGCTTCACTACCCAGAGGGAGTGACCCTGACAGGGGGATGTAAGGCAGAGTAGGCCCTGCAAAGGGACAGCCAGTTTTCTTCACTGTCTTCCTCGCCTAACAAGCCAGGAAGACTCTCCCAGGGTTGGGCTGAGTCTCCTGGGCGTGTGGGCTGGGGGGGGGTTGTGTGAGAAACTGGGGCTGATTGCAGAGGCCCCATAACTTTTTGCCCCCATTTTCCACTTTATGCTGGTGTTTTCCTGACTCTGATGGTGCCCTGGGTACTGCTAGTCAGTCCCAGGGCCTGTGCTCTGTGTAAAATGGATATGCAAATTAGGCTAATTATAATTGGCTAAGTTAACCTACCTATAAGTCCCTAGTATATGGTAGGGCATGTAGGTTTAGGGACCACAGCATAGGTGGTGCACACCTAGGTGCATTGCTGAGGTGCCCAGTGTCATTTTAAAAGCAAGCCTGCCTTGCTGGCTGCTTTTAAATTAAAGTTATATGCAAATTCGACTTTGGAATTAAAGGTACTTCCAAAGTCTTAAACTACCTTATTTTTACATATAAGTCACCCCTAAGGTGTGTCCTATGTGCCCCTAGGGCTGGGTGCCATGTAACTATAAGCAGGGACTTTATAAAAATAGATTTATAAGCCCTGGTGAGGTAAAAACAGCCAAATTCGTTTTTCCCTCATTGAAGTAAATGGCCTTCATAGGCTAGAATGGGCAGACTTTATTTTAAATTTTAAAGTCTCCTTAAATGTTACATACCAAGAATTTGGTATCAAATTGATTTTTATAATAAATCCCACAACTTCCAGTTGTTGGATTTAATATAACTAGTGCAGGTAAAAAGTTTAGACTTTACCTAAAAAGTTGCCAATTTCAGCTCTGCATTGTTTTTGCTGCTGTGCTCTGATTGGCCAGCCTGCAGCAGCTTCTGCCAGGCTACTTTAATGAGGTGTGAAGTGGCCTGACTTTACACAAAGGAATGTGCTTGGGGGAGAGAATCTCCCCTCAGCAGATGGGGAAGCAGGAAGGGGGAGGGCTGCCAAACTGGTCTTCAAAGGCAGAGAAGGACATTTGCAGCACCCAGCAACACCCCCACATCCTGCAACCCCAGACAGCTAGGTGCCCCCTTGATTAGATTAGGAGAGGGCAGGAGAGGGGTGTGTTTATGATTTTTAGCCACACCAGTGGGTGGGCTCAGCCAGATCTCTCCTCTAAAAATCAGATTCATCCATTTTGGATTTTTAGAGACTGTTGCCTTCTGGGATGGATTTTTGCCACACTTCCCAGGAAGTGGTCATCACAGGGGGACGACCCTGTCCCTGATTGGAGGACCAGGGCCCCCCTGCTTTTCACCCAGGAGCAAGGATAAAACTGGCAGACCTGCACCCACGCCTCAGATCCCCACCAAATTTCAAGAAGAAAGAACTACAAGGAGAAGAAGGACTGCCCTGCTGGACCCCTGGCCTGCACCTGGACCCTGCACTCAGAAAGACTGCACCAGCTGCACACTTGGGCTTCACCACAAGAAGGACTTTGCCTGGCTTCCACTGGTTCAAGGAGGGACTCCCTGTTTGCTACAGGTGAAAAATTGCTAACCAGAGTCCCCTGCACCAACTCCTGAAAAAGTGACCAGCTGACCACTGCCCAGTGGCCAAAAAGGAGTTTGCGCCAGGTGTACTCTGGGAGTTGAAGTCCGCACTTCCCAAGGACCATCACAGAACTTCTGGACCCTTGGGGTGAGCTGTGGACCCCAAAAGAACCTTAAAAGAACATCTGGGTGAAGCCCCAGAAGTTTGGAAAAGATTGGAGAAATTTTAGAAAAAAGCTCCATAAAGTGACCGACTCGACGCGGAAATTCTAGCCGGCTTGCCTCAACCGCGACCCGGCCTGACTTCGTGGTTCGTCCCGGTCAAGAAAAACATCCGAAAAAAAGACTAAGTCCGAACGTAAAAAGTTGACCGGGACCTTCCAGCCATCGTATCCGAGAAGGGCTCCACGGACGTCGGATCAAGATCCAGGTTTACCCCGGTCGAAGGATTTTCATCTCGAAAAAACGACTAAGTCCGAAGGTAAAAATCACCACAGAGGAAACCGACTTCGCGTATCCGGACAAGGGCTCCAGGAGGTCGGATCCAACTGGCAGGTTCGTCCCGGGGAAGAAAAACATCGAAAAAGAGACTAAGTCAGAAGGTAACTTTTTGACCGAGGCCTCCCGCGACTTGTAGCCGAGCAGGGCTCCATCGCGGTCGGCCTGAAAGTTTGACTTTGCCCCGGTCCTGGTGCAACCAGATGACCCGATTGGCGCTTTTCGTTTCTGAGCGCTAGAAAATAATAATACTTTAAAAATTCATATCTCCGGTTCCCCTGAACCGATTTTAATCGTTTTTGTGTCATTTTAAAGATAAAAATATAAGCTATTTTTATAAATTGGTTTTGGATTTTTAAACTGTTTCCTGTGTTTTATTTAATTACTGTTTTGTGATATTTGAATGCTTTACACTTTGTCTCCTAAGTTAAGCCTTGACGCTCGATGCCAAGCTACCAAGGGTAGAGCTGGGATTAATTTACTGAGACCTAACTGTACTTTTGTGGAGGTTTGTGGCTTGTTGCTAGGTGTAGGTACCTACCTGCCCTATCAATAACCCATTTTCCAACATGTGTAACTTTACCATTTTGACTCTCATAGATATTACTATCTTGCCATATACACTGTTCCTGTACTGTGTATACACAAGTTGACCTTGTAAAATGACAGCAGCCTGTCCCACATGAGGAGGACAGGTGGAAGTGACATCATTCTGCTGGCGCTAGTCGTCATGGCGGTAGGCGGTCAGAACCACTGTGCAACTCCTCATTGGTCCGCATTGGTGTCTATGGGGGACAGGGGCCAATCATGATCAGCGTCGGCAGTGACGGTGCACACCGCGGCAGTCCTCACCGCCATTTTGTGTAGCCCTTGCTACTTGACTCCTATACATTGAAACGGCCACTATTCCACTGCATGTGCTGCTGTGTCCTGCTTCTGGCTGTAGAAATGGCACGTTCTACAGGAGAATGGGCCCCGGTCTTCACCTTAGAGGAGTTGGAGAAGATTGTGGACGGGGTCCTACCCCTGTATGCCAAGCTTTATGGCCGCTAGGGGACCAGGTGAGTGGAATTATTGCATCCTTGGAGTGTGCGCCAATGCAGCCGATGCATGTGTGTGTGACTGTTGGATGTCCCAATGGATAGGTGAAGTGTGACAGGATGTATGGATGTAGGGGCATGATTGGGAGTCATTTTTTGAGGTACAGATACATGTGGTGTTGTATCCCAAGTGTGAATGTGGAAACTAGACCTACAGTATTTTTTTCTATGTATCTCCCATGCAGGTTAGTACCCATCAGAAGAAGGGAATGTGGAAAGCCATCATCAAGGAAGTGCAGACCCTGGGGTCTCCAGCCGGCAGAGCACCCACTGCAGGAAGCGGTTGGTGGACCTGAGACGCTGGGTCCAGAAGACCGCCGAGGCCCAGCTAGCGACAGCCTCCCAAAGAGGAAGGGGTGCACGTCGGACCCTGACCCCCCTAATGGTCCGCATTCTGGCGGTGGCAAATCCAGAGTTGGATGGGTGATTGGGGGCAGCACAGCAGCCACTAGGGGGTGGTTACCACCACTGCTTTGTACTGTGTAGCCGGGTGCAATAAGGTGGGTAGGAGGTAATATCAGGGTCATGGACAAGTGTAGACATGCAACTGGCCCCCTTAGTCACTGAGATTATGCAGTTATCTGCGTATGTGTGGGAATGTGGCCATGTAACGGGTCCTATGGATTAGCCAGTGGATCTGATGTCCCACCTCATCGATTTGTCACATTGTAGTGGAACTGGATCACTCCCAGATTACCATGGTCTGCCTGGAAGGGGGTGTAGGGACTGGATGGTGATGTGGTTGGCAAGTATAGCGTCAGTATGTCAGTGTAGTGTGGGAGCTGGATTTCCTTTCATAGGTACTTACCTTAATGGACTTGGTAAAGGTGAGGGATAGTTTTGGGATGTGTATGACTGCATTTGTGCCTAAATCATGTGTACTGTAATTGACAGCCTGCATCCCTTTCTTTTTCCACCTCACCCTTTCTGTCAACTTGTCTCCTTGTGTGCATTATCAGCATCAGGTGAATGAGAAGGGACACCCGTGAGAGGGGATGCTGCAGCCCAGGGGACCCAGGAGACAGAGACCACCAACGCCAAGGGGACCAGTGGGTTGGCGGGCGAGGGGAGCACCACGGGGGAGCTGAGTACCACTGCTGGTAGTGACTTTGATATCTCCTCTGATGGCAGCTCCCTGGTGGTGGCAGACCCTTCTTGGACCACCCAATCTTTGCTATCTTCTGCCACCCCGTATCAGCTCCACTCTCCCAGTAACTCCCCCCAAATTTCCCATGCCCGCCCACCCAGGAAGGTGGGTGTCTCCTTCGCCCCAGGCACCTCAGGCCCTGCAACAGTCAGCCCTGCTGCCCTCACTGAGGAGTCTATTGACCTCCTGAAATTCATCTCTGTAGGGCAGACAACCATTGTGAACGCCATACAGAGGCTGGCATCCCAGATGCACCAATGCATTGCCTACCTGGAAGGCATTCACAGTGCCATATCTGGCCTACAGATATCGTTTCAGGCTCTGGCCACCTCTTTGATGGCAGCCAGTGTCCCTGGTCTTTCCATTCTCCGCCCCAACACCTCTGCCCCTTCCAGCACCCTTCTTCCCTCACCCATCCCATGCACACATGCAGACAAGCAAACACCCAAGACAACACACAAGAAACTCCATGTGACACACAAGCAACATACATCCCACGACAAGCATGCACACACTCCACATACAACTGCAAACACAACATCCCCTTCCCCCACTGTATCTCCCACCCTCTCCTCCTCCATGTTTGTAACCTCACCAGGCACAGCCACATGAACAGCACCCTCAGTTACGGCTCTTGCCCCCATTTGCACAGTCACCACAACAGCAGTCATCCACACATGCACCCCAGACACCACACCCACACTCACCACATCAACCTACACAGACACTTGCAGCACACTAACCACACCAACAGACACCACCACAACATCCGTCTACACTGGCTGCCTGCCTTCTCCCAGTCTTTCTACCCGCTCCTCCCAATACATACAGATGCTCACACCCATCCACACAACATTCATCCAAGAAACATAAGCTGACTCAGCATGCACCTGCATCTACTTGCAGCAAACCTACGCCACCTACAACCCCTCCCTCAACCTCCACTCCCAAATCTGTCTCCAAAGCCCCTCGACCTGTACCTAAAAAGCTTTACCTTTCCCGTGTTGACCTATTTGAACCCACTGGCCCACCCTGTTTTGTCCCCAAATGTTTATGCGGCCTCCCCAGAACCAGTCCTTCCCCTTTAAGCTACTCCTCTCCCAGCCCCCAGCCCAAGCCTACTCCTACTCCTTCCAAGGGCAAGCCAAAACACCCACACCCTCCAACTCCTAAGCCCAAGTCACCCCCTTCAAAACCAGAGTTCCCACCCTTGCCACACCCTCCCCCTGCCCCCTGAGGTGCCTGCCTGCCCCATTGATGACCCTACCCAGTGGAGGCCATGGTCATGGTAGGAGTCAAGTATGTGTCTTGTTGGCACACTCAGACATTTTCTATGGACTGGCCCATGGCCTTGTTTGTACATAGTTTGTTTTTCTTTCTCATACTCCTTAATATATCTGGCCAACAGGTATGTTGGTGCAATGATATTCCATTGTACTGTGTTTTAATATGGGAGGATTGTGTACACAGGTATGTGCATCCACTTATTTATTTCTCTGCATATGTCAGGTATGTATATATCTGTTCTGTGTGAGTATCTTGTTTGGCCTGTGTGAGTGTGTGTGTGTGTGTGTTTGCGTTTGAATGTTGGTGGGGAGGGTGTGTGTGTATATGGGTGTTGGTTTGCATGTATGTGGGTGTGGAGGTCGGTGTGGGGGATGAGTGTGGCATGTGGGTGTGTAATTGTCCCCTTCCCTCGCTTGTGGGCTAGGCACCTGTACTCACTGTTGCCTTTGAAGATGGTCACCACCTTCATCGGCGGTCCTATTGTACCGGCGGTATAGGCGGTGAGGTGGCTGTATTGCTCACAGTTCACAGCCGCACTCATAATATGGCAGTCCCCACTGCCTGCGGGGCGGTCCAACTCCACCATATTCATAATGACCACCTAAATCATCTGGAAGCAGTTGAAGACTCACCTTTTGAATTAATCTTTCAAATAATCTGAGATACAGTTCTTGGTGTAAGAGCAAATACCATTTTCCGTATTCTAAATATAGGGGGTCATTCTGACCTCGGCGGTAAAAGGCCCTTACCGCCGGTCAGAAGTCTGCCATTCTACCGCCGCGGCCGCGGTAAACCGCCACGGTCATTCTGACCCACAACGGCGGAACCGCCAAAATCCCGACATCCAAGGAAGGCCGCCACATCAGCGGGCCGCGGAAAACTGGAGATGACCAAACCTCCACCGCCACGCCAACACAAACACGCCCATGCCATTCTGACCCACTAATCCACGCGGCGGTCTTTCAACCGCGGTATTCCATTGGCGGGACACACCGCTGCGGTCAAAATACACACACAGCTCCAAAACACTGCCACATTGGACAATTTGAAATACACACACCTGACACACATACAAACAACACTCCCACACATCCAACCAACTATAAAACACACACCCACATCACCCACTAACCCCTACGACCGAAGATCATAGACGAAGGAGAGAGAGACACATCACAGAATAGAGAGCTACATCACACAGAGGCACACTACACCATCACACACACCACATAGAAGCACAAAGCACCACACACCAACACACTCTTCACCATATACACCACCCCACACCTCATCCACACCACCCCATGGCACCCCAAAGGCACCCACGCTTTTCGGACCAAGAACTCCGGGTCATGGTGGAGGAGATCATAAGAGTCGAACCCCAGCTCTTCGGCTCACAGGTGCAGCACACCACTATAGCCAGGAAGGCGGAGCTATGGCAGCGGATCGTGGACAGGGTCAACGCCGTGGGACAGCATCCCAGAAATCGAGAGGACATCCGCAAACGTTGGAACGACTTACGGGGAAAGGTGCGCTCGATGGTCTCGCGACACAACATCGCAGTGCAGAAGACTGGCGGGGGACCCCCACCCACACCACCCGAATTCACAGCATGGGAGCAAGAGGTACTAAACATCCTGCATCCTGATGGCCTCGCTGGAGTACACGGAGGAATGGACTCTGGTAAGTACAATCTCAACTACTTCACCCCCCCCCAGCATGCCAACCCCCACCACCACCCTCACCCCCAACCCCCCATCACACATCCTCCCTGAGAATGTCTCCCCAGCACAACCCACCCAACACCAACCCCTGCATGCCACCACAAACTATGGACACCCATCACCTAAGCATGACCACTGCACATACCCCCCCCAACACCCCCACAACACCTCCCCCAAGGGAATGACAGCACTGCGGGACAAGGGCACCCATAAATCGCACACAATAGCACACACAGAAACAATAACCATACTCTCTTACCCCATGCAGGACCCGAACGCCAACACACCGGCCAGGAGGGTCCAGAAATGTCCATCCCCCCCCCCGGAAGAGGCAGCCAGTGATGACAGCAGCTCTGTCGACCTGGAACCTTACGACCAGCCCGGACCATCGGGGACCTCTGGACAGTCGGTTCCCCACACACAGGCCACAGCAGACCCAACCCCCTCTGGGAACAACAGCACAGCTCCCACCCAGCGGGCCCATGGCTCTGTCTCTAGGACAGGTCAATCAGCGGTGTGTCTGCCACTACAGGGCCCCCAGGCTAACCCACCACCCCAACAACAACAGGGACCTGGGGGCAGTGGGAGTGGGCACACCGTCCAGGGGACAGAGTCCGGGGGAAACAGGGCAACTCGGAGGGCTGCTGTGCGACAGGGGGGGGAGGAGAGGCCCAGGGAACCGACTCTCCAAGAGGCCCTCACCACCATCATGGCAGCCTACCACCGCTCACAAGAGACGATGGCGACGGTACTGGCCAGGTTCCAGGAGATCCAGGCACAGCAGGAGGAACGCTACATGGGGTTCAACAATCATCTCACCACCATCTCTACCGCCATGGGGAGCCTAGTCCAGGCCCTCCACCGGATAGAAGACACGTTGCGGGACCATGTGGCACCACACAGGGCCCCTGTCACTAGCCCGGACCAGGAACAGCCTACCACTTCCGCCGGCGCTAGTGGACAGGAGGCCCCACCACAACGACAGGCCACCAGAACCCCACCTCCTGCTGAAGAACAACCACCCCGCAAGAGGAGCCTGAGATCAAAAAAATAGACAGAGTAGGATGTCAAGACCCCCACCAGCATGAGATACACCCTGAAGTCATCCCACTGTCCCACATTGCCACCCTGTCCAACCTTGAACTGCCCCTGCTCCATCCTTCCACAGGCATATGGACAATGCACCTGTGAGACTGAGAACTGGACTCTGCCATGGCCATTACTCCACCCCCACCCATCACCGTGTTTATATCATGTACCATAATCTAGCACCAAAAATAAATCACTCAATGCACTGAAATCATGCTGGAGTCAGGCTGTATTATTTACAAATGTAAAAAACATTACCGATCAATTATGTTCTGTAAACTTTGTGCTGAACACATACCGAGATCAATAAGCATTAGTCCATGGGCTAACCAAGCAGAAGTCACGCAGTGGGTCATACAGCACTGAAAAGGGAAGGGAGAATCAAACATCAGTTTCAAATAACTGGGGGGTCATAGACAAAGTTGAGAAAAACGAGGCAGTCAGGAAAATTAAAATGGCGTGTGTGATTCTTACCTGTGTGCTACTGAAAATACTGTTGGATAACTCTGTCCCTGTTGTCTGGGTCGTCCTCTGAGTCTTCCTCCTCTTCACTCTCCACAGGCTCTACAGCTGCTTCAACACCACCATCTGGACCATCCTCCTGCAGGAAAGGCACCTGACGTCGCAATGCCAGATTGTGAAGCATACAGCAGGCCACGATGATCTGGCACACCTTCTTTGGTGAGTACATCAGGGATCCCCCTGTCATATGCAGACACCTAAACCTGGCCTTCAGGAGGCCAAAGGTTCTTTCAATGACCCTCCTAGTTCGCCCATGGGCCTCATTGTACCGTTCCTCAGCCCTGGTCCGGGGATTCCTCACTGGGCTCAATAGCCAAGGCAGGTTGGGGTAACCAGAGTCACCTATTAGCCACACACGTTGTCTCTGTAGCTGTTCCATCACAAAAGGGATGCTGCTATTACGCATCACATACGAGTCATGCACTGACCCAGGGAACATGGCATTCACATGGGAGATGTACTGGTCAGCCAAACAGACCACCTGGACGTTCATCGAATGGTAACTCTTCCTGTTTCTGTACACCTGCTCATCGTCTTTTGGGGGGACTAAGGCTACATGGGTCCCATCAATGGCACCAATTATGTTGGGAATATGTCCAAGGGCATAAAAATCACCCTTCACAGTGGGCAAATCAACCTCCTCTGGGAATATAATGTAACTCTGCATGTGTTTCGTCAGGGCAGACAACACTCTAGACAACACCTTAGAAAACATTGGCTGAGACATTCCAGATGACATGGCCCCTGTTGTCTGGAATGAGCCACTTGCAAGAAAATGGAGGACTGACAGCACCTGCACCAGAGGGGGAATTCCTGTGGGTTGGCGGATGGGGGACATCAGGGCTGGCTCCAGCTGGGCACACAGTTCATGGATGGTGGCACGGTCAAGTCGGTATCGTAGTATGATGTGGCGTTCTTCCATTGTCGACAGGTCCACCAGCGGTCGGTACACGCGAGGATTCATCCTTCTCCTCGCAAATCCCAGCGGACGGTGCCTAGGAAGGACAACATGGAGCACAGAGTCAAGATAATCCCTGGTACGTTCACCACTGCTTGCATGGCACACGGTTATCTAGGTATTGAAAGGCGTGTATGTGTGGCAATGCCAGGCCTAGGCCTGTGTGTCGCAGTAGAAATTATGCCATGTGGGCCCTTGAAATGGCGGCTGCCTGACCTGTGAAGTGGGACAATGGGATGTGAGGTCACTGCGCTGGCGGAGCACACCGTGGCGGTAGGCGGTCGAAGACCGCTATACGGAGCCGCATTGGATAACATTGAAGCCTATGGGTTTCAGGAGCCAATGACGAGGTGCGCCGGCGGTCGCGGTACGCACCGCCGCGGTACGCACCGCCGCGGGCGTGACCGCCATTTTCTATCTGCTTAATCACTCAAGACCTGATCATCCACAGGAGAGGACCTATACTGCAAGTGCTGCTGTGAACTCGGTCTGGAAGTGACAATGGCTGCTGCGACTGGGGAAAGGGCCCCTGCCTTCACGTCTGAAGAGTTGGAGAAGCTCGTGGATGGGGTCCTCCCCCAGTATGCGTTACTCTACGGTCCTCCAGACCAACAGGTGAGTACACCGGGTGCACATGGAATGGGCGATGCCTGTGTGGAGTGGGGTGGATGTAAGTTGGTGGGGGGCGAATGAGGAGTGCAACGCACGACAGATGAGAGCATGTGCTATATTGCAAGGTTGGGGAGGGGGGGCCAATTACATCTAACATGCAGTAAGTTGATGATTGTTTCCTTCCCACCCTGTACATGTCACATAGGTCAGCGCCCATCAGAAAGTCGGGATTTGGCGTGCCATCGCCAAGGAAGTCCGGGCCCTGGGGGTCCACGTCAGACGGGGCACCCACTGCCGCAAGAGGTGGGAGGACATCCGCCGCGGAACCAGGAAGACCGCCGAGTCACTGCTGGGGATGGCCTCCCAACCTAGGAGGGGTGCCAGTCGTACCCTGACCCCCCTGATGTCCCGGATCCTGGCGGTGGCCTACCCGGAGTTGGATGGGCGCTTGAGAGCATCACAGCAGACACAAGGGGGTGAGTATCAGCACATTCAGCTATCTTTCTGCGCAGTGGAGGCGTCTGGGTGGGGGAGGAGGGTTGGGGGTGACATTAGGCCTGGGCGATTTCTGTAGTGTAGTCCTCTCCCTTAGGCATGGCCCTGTGCTCCCGGCCCCCACCTCCGTAGGGTGACAAGTCCAGCTATTGATGGTCCAGCCTCACACATGTGCGCGCTTGTCGTCTCCTGACCTGTTGTCCGAGTCAGAAGTACTGAGTAGTGTGCCCCGAATGCGCGGCTTAGTGCATGCGGCTCCTGTGTCTGTCCTCTCCGCCAACGGTGTTGACATTGCATGCACTCAACCAGGTCTTCTCTTTCTCCCCCCACCCTTCTTCTTCATCTTCTTGTGCATGTGTGCATTAGCATCATCAGGCGGAGGAGATTTGGCATCGGAGCACGAGGGAGCTGCAAGCCACAAGGCCCCGGTGGGCACAGGAACAGACACCGAGGGCCCAAGTGAGCCGGAGGGCGAGGGGAGCACCACGACGGGGACCGCTGGTGAGAGCAGCGACAGCGACACGTCCTCGGATGGGAGCTCCCTAGCGGTGGCGGCAACATCCGGGCCCCCCGCCTCTACAGGTACAGCCGCCACCCAGCGCACCAGCCCCGCCCTCCCAGCAGCCCCTCAGCCTACGCTCCGTGCCCGCTCACCCAGGAAGGCGGGCGTCTCCTTCGCCCCAGGCACCTCAGCCCCTGCCCCTGTTACCCCTGCTGCCCTCAGTGAGGAGGTCATTGATCTCCTCAGGACACTCATTGTTGGGCAGACTACCCTTTTGAATGCCATCCAGGGGGTAGAAAGGGAGGTGCATCGGAGCAATGCCTACCTGGAGGGCATTCATTCGGGTCAGGCTGCCCATCAACGATCGTTCAATGCTCTGGCCTCAGCACTGACGGCAGCCATTGTCCCTGTTTCCAGCCTCCCTCTTCTGACTGCCTCCACCCTGTCTCTGTCTCCTGTTCCTCAGCCTATCCCATCCACACCATCTGACCGGCCTGCACACACCTCAACACCCAAGGGCAGCTCATCCAGACACAAGCACCACAGATCCCACAAACACTCACCCAAGCAACATACAGATGCAGATATCCCAACAGTCACTACCACCCCTGTGTCCCCCTCCTCCTCGTCTCCCTCCTCCCTCCCTGTGACGTCTCCACTCACACCTGCATGCACACCAACATCAGCCAGTGCTTCCATCACCACCACACCCTCCTGTACAGTCCGCACGCATGCAGTCACCACCCCCACTGCCATTTACACGTCCCCTGTGTCCTCTCCCACTGTGTCTGTCACCACCCCTTCCAAGACACACAAACGCAGGCAGACACCCACCCAACAGACATCCACCTCACAACAGCCTAAAGCACCTGCACCTTCACCCAATGACAGCACACCTGACTCTCCTACAACCACATCCTCTTCCTCCACTTCCATCTCCACTTCTCCTACCTTTTACCTTGGCCCTAAAGAACTTTTCCTGGCTAATCTTGACCTCTTCCCCTCCGATGACCTACCCCCTCCATCTGCAAAGAGTCCCAAGAGCACCACAGCCACCACCAGCCCAACTTCGGGTGTCACTGTTGTGCATGGGTTCTGGAGCCCACCCTTTGCCAGCAGTGACACCTCCATCAGCAGCAAGGACACATCCAGCCCCCCCCCCGGCAAGAGGACCAGGAAACACAAGGGCCGCCGTGCGAAGACTGACACGGCTGCCCCCAAGGAGCAGAGTTCGCCCACTTCACCAGCCACAACGTCTAGGGGAGGCAAGGGCCCGAGAGCCCCATCTAAGGAGCGTAAGGGCAGCAGGGCGGAGACGTCAGCCAGCAGGAGCGCGGAGCAGGTGGGCCCCACATGCCACATCCCAGCTGAAAAGGAGGACACCAAAGGGCCCAGGACCCCGTCACCGAAGGGCCCAGGAACATCACGGCCGGAGGGCGTCTGAGCACGGAGTCCAGGCCAGGTCTGGCTCCCTTGAACCTACTGGATGTGCACCGCTGAACAGGGCCCGCCGTGGAGAAGAGCACCGCTGAACAGGGCCCGCCGTGAAGATAGGCACCGCTGAACAGGGGCCCGCCGTGCAGAAGAGCACCGCTGAACAGGGCCCGCCATGCCGAAGAGCACCGCTGAACAGGGCCCGCCGTGAAGATAGGCACCGCTGAACAGGGACCCGCCGTGCAGAAGAGCACCGCTGAACAGGGCCCGCCGTGGAGAAGAGCACCGCTGAACAGGGCCCGCCGTGAAGATAGGCACCGCTGAACAGGGGCCCGCCGTGCAGAAGAGCACCGCTGAACAGGGCCCGCCGTGGAGAAGAGCACTGCTGAACAGGGCCCGCCGTGCAGAAGAGCACCGCTGAACAGGGCCCGCCGTGGAGAAGAGCACCGCTGAACAGGGCCCGCCGTGAAGATAGGCACCGCTGAACAGGGGCCCGCCGTGCAGAAGAGCACCGCTGAACAGGGCCCCTTCATCTCAAGCACCGCTCCGCTGGGCCCCGCCGTCTCAAGCACCGCTCCGTTGGGCCCCTTCATCTCAAGCACCGCTCCGCTGGGCCCCTTCTTCTCAAGTACCGCTCCGCTGGGCCCCGCCGTCTCAAGCACCGCTCCGCTGGGCCCCGCCGTCTCAAGCACCGCTCCGCTGGGCCCCGCCGTCTCAAGCACCGCTCCGCTGGGCCCCGCCGTCTCAAGCACTGCTCCGCTGGGCCCCTTCATCTCAAGCACCGCTCCGCTGGGCCCCACCGTCTCAAGCACCGCTCCGCTGGGCCCCTTCATCTCAAGCACCGCTCCGCTGGGCCCCTTCTTCTCAAGCACCGCTCCGCTGGGCCCCTTCATCTCAAGCACCGCTCCGTTGGGCCCCGCCGTCTCAAGCACCGCTCCGCTGGGCCCCGCCGTCTCAAGCACCGCTCCGCTGGGCCCCTTCTTCTCAAGCACCGCTCCGCTGGGCCCCTTCTTCTCAAGCACCGCTCCGCTGGGCCCCGCCGTCTCAAGCACCGCTCCGCTGGGCCCCGCCGTCTCAAGCACCGCTCCGCTGGGCCCCGCCGTCTCAAGCACCGCTCCGCTGGGCCCCTTCATCTCAAGCACCGCTCCGCTGGGCCCCTTCATCTCAAGCACCGCTCCGCTGGGCCCCTTCTTCTCAAGCACCGCTCCGCTGGGCCCCGCCATCTCAAGCACCGCTCCGCTGGGCCCCGCCGTCTCAAGCACCGCTCCGCTGGGCCCCTTCTTCTCAAGCACCGCTCCGCTGGGCCCCTTCATCTCAAGCACCGCTCCGCTGGGCCCCTTCTTCTCAAGCACCGCTCCGCTGGGCCCCACCGTCTCAAGCACCGCTCCGCTGGGCCCCGCCGTCTCAAGCACCGCTCCGCTGGGCCCCGCCGTCTCAAGCACCGCTCCGCTGGGCCCCGCCGTCTCAAGCACCGCTCCGCTGGGCCCCGCCGTCTCAAGCACCGCTCCGCTGGGCCCCGCCGTCTCAAGCACCGCTCCGCTGGGCCCCGCCGTCTCAAGCACCGCTCCGCTGGGCCCCGCCGTCTCAAGCACCGCTCCGCTGGGCCCCTTCATCTCAAGCACTGCTCCGCTGGGCCCCTGGGCCCCGCCGTCTCAAGCACCGCTCCGCTGGGCCCCGCCGTCTCAAGCACCGCTCCGCTGGGCCCCTTCATCTCAAGCACCGCTCCGCTGGGCCCCGCCGTCTCAAGCACCGCTCCGCTGGGCCCCTTCATCTCAAGCACCGCTCCGCTGGGCCCCTTCTTCTCAAGCACCGCTCCGCTGGGCCCCGCCATCTCAAGCACCGCTCCGCTGGGCCCCGCCGTCTCAAGCACCGCTCCGCTGGGCCCCTTCTTCTCAAGCACCGCTCCGCTGGGCCCCTTCATCTCAAGCACCGCTCCGCTGGGCCCCTTCTTCTCAAGCACCGCTCCGCTGGGCCCCACCGTCTCAAGCACCGCTCCGCTGGGCCCCGCCGTCTCAAGCACCGCTCCGCTGGGCCCCGCCGTCTCAAGCACCGCTCCGCTGGGCCCCGCCGTCTCAAGCACCGCTCCGCTGGGCCCCTTCATCTCAAGCACCGCTCCGCTGGGCCCCTGGGCCCCGCCGTCTCAAGCACAGCTCCGCTGGGCCCCGCCGTCTCAAGCACCGCTCCGCTGGGCCCCTTCATCTCAAGCACCGCTCCGCTGGGCCCCGCCGTCTCAAGCACCGCTCCGCTGGGCCCCTTCATCTCAAGCACCGCTCCGCTGGGCCCCTTCATCTCAAGCACTGTTTATGGTTCACTGTGCCCACCATGCCTCCTCCTTGACCAGTGGAGACTGTTATCCACTTGAGAGACTGTGGCTTTGCACTCCCCAGGATGGCAGAGTGGGCAAGCCACCCACTGTAGAGACTTGAGAGACTGTGGCTTTGCACTCCCCAGGATGGTACAGTGGGCAAGCCACCCACTGTAGAGACTTGAGAGACTGTGGCTTTGCACTCCCCAGGATGGTACAGTGGGCAAGCCACCCACTGTAGAGACTTGAGAGACTGTGGCTTTGCACTCCCCAGGATGGTACAGTGGGCAAGCCACCCACTGTAGAGACTTGAGAGACTGTGGCTTTGCACTCCCCAGGATGGCACAGTGGGCATGGTGGCCCCTTCGTGGATCTTGCGTCGTGGACTCATGTGGCTCTGGTGCCCCCCCCTTCCCTTCCCCCTGAGGTGCCTGTAGAATTTTCATCAGATGCCCCTGCAGTGTTCTCTCCAAAGGACTCAGGTCTCCTGTGTGGGCTTTGCCCTTGTGTCGCTACACTGTAGCCCACGGACTGTTCCATTTGACTTGGATGTAGCGGACTAATTGCCTCGGTTCGCCATGGCAGTGTGTATAGTATTATTTTGTTGTGGATATTTTGCATAGTTGCCGATACGTCTCAGAGTCTATTTTTTATATAAAAATTTGGTTCACAATTTAATTATGTCTTTGCATTTTTCAGGGGGGTTTGGGTGGTGTCACTGTGCATTGTTGCTCTGCATTGGTGTGTACAAAGTTTGGGGGGGTGGGGGTCGCATATGTGTGTGCCCGTAACCTTTCCTCCTCCCCCCTCCCGTGTGTCGTAGGTGCAGTACTCACCGTTGTCGTCTGCGCCGGAGTTCGTACTCCTGGTAGATGAGCAGGTAGACGAGTGCAGGTAGGATGTTTAATTCGGGTTCCATGCTGTCCTCCGTACTCGTGGAGTGTGTTTTGGTGAGCGTTTTCCCGTCCGTAGTCTGTTTCCGCCGTGTTTTTATCGGCGGGGCTCCCACCCCGGAAAAGGTGGCGGATTGGTGAGTTGTGATACTGTGGGCGGTACATTGTCTGCCGCCTGCCTGTTGGCGGTGACCGCCGCGCTGTTTGTCTGTACCGCGGTGGCGGTCGGAGTGTTAATGTGGCGGGCTGTGTTGGCGGTTCCCGCCAGGGTCAGAATTCCATTTTTTGGACCGCCGGCCTGTTGGCGGGTTGGCCGCCGCTTTATCACCGACCGCCAGGGTTAGAATCACCCCCATAGTCTTTCCTCCTCTCCCCTTCCATGCCTTGCTTGTGATCCACCCTTTTCCATAATTTTACTTCCTAAAAGGATAATGACACTTTTGCCTAACAAGTTATTATTATTTTAGCCTGCTTACTATCCATCTGAACATTTTTCACTGCTCTGATCTGTCCAACCTAATATTTCTCTTACTGTCTTCAGAAATATTCTATTTATTACCAGCTCTGGATTGATTGTTTGTGCTCCCTTTGCTGTAACAGAAGTGACCACTAGTTGACCTAGGGCAATACAGAAAAAAACAGAAAAATTAAAAACAGTACATTAGCGTATATAATACAGAAAAGGCATTTGCTCTTCACCAGCAGAATCATAGAGTATTAATAACTGGCAATTTTGCAAAAGATGGGGTTTGTGCAAACTAACAGGGACGTGAATGGTCTGAAACCGTACCTGAAATGTCTTCTTATTAAGATGATGTAACCTGTTTACAAAGTATGAACATACAGGTAAAAGAGGTTAATACTGCATATCTTTTTTTAAGTTTAAAGAGAAAGTTTATTGAATATAATACAATATTGAAAAAATATAAATACATTTGATAACAGTAATTAAATAATACAATAGCAGTTCAATTTCATGAGAAACACTTATTTGAAGAGCACACTAAACATATTAATACTTTAAAAGATAAGTATATATGCATATATTAAAAATATTATGAGAGAGTTAAATATAAGTAGATACAATAAAATAGGGAAAGAAACACAATTCATGGCGGTTTAGAAACCTCCTCATTTCTAGGAAAATGATTGCATCAAGATTAAGCCAAAGAGTTTAGGTAGTTTGTAATAGGTAACCATAACATGTCTCTTTTATTAGCAAGGGATACAGGTGAAACATTAGCTCTAGCCAGCCTATGATTTTAACATACACCATACCACCAAGCCTGAAAGGATAATTGAGACGAATCCTTCCAATTTTTCGTAATTTGTTGAAAAGCAACAGCCAACAATAAATCCAAGATTGCAATGGAACTTTTTGGAAAATGAAACTAGTCAGCTGCAAGGCTACCTGAAAATATATTTGCAAAGCTTAAGGCATTCTGAGTTTTAAAAATAGTATTAATTTGACTCCACACTTTAAACCAAAATTGAAAAGTATATGGACATTCAAAAAGAATGTGTTTAAGTTCGGAGACCGGCTTATTACAGGACCAAGAAGAAGACGAAAGGTTAGACTTCATTTTATGTAAAGAAGAATGTGTAATTAATAACCTATTATATATAAAAAAAGAAAGTTTTAATTGCATTAGCTGCTCTAGAGGACTTTTGTATTTTAATCCACACTTCATTCCATAAAGAAGATGAATGTGGAATATCCAAATATTTCTCCTATTGCATTTCTATTGCTGATTTAGGTCTATCTTCAGAAAGAGCTGTAATAGTTTGATAAAGACAAGAAGCTGATGCAGACTGTAATAACAGATTCTTAATTGGAAGAGGATGGGCGGAAGGTGCTTGCTGAAGTGGAAAAGATTGATATGAACTATTTATAACATGTATTAGAACGTCATACTTTTTATTAAAAGAGGCTGAAACGAAAAAATAAATTGTGCCTGTACAAAAGAAAGAGGGGAATAATTTTCAAATAATTGATACACCCATCTTAACCCCTTCAAATGCCACGATTTCCAGTAGGTGGTTCTATTCAACTTAATGAGCTTATTGTACCAAATTGACAAATTTAGAAACCGTACTCTATCTTCATTGAATGAGGCAAAAATAGGCTGCAGAATTCTACATGAGTTATTCAAAATCGAAAGGGAGATAGATGTTGGTTTATTCGACAGAGCTAATATCTCCGGAAATGTAAAGGGAACAACAAATGACTTTTCAACTTTAACCCATAAAAGTAAAAAAGCAGAATCATCATCCTTCAATAAACAAGAAGCTTGCTTACGAGAAAAAGGCATATGATAAGAGCAGAGGTTCCGAAAGTTAACCCCTCTGCTGCATTTAGGTCTCATTAACTTTTGGTGGGACGTTCTGGATTTCTTATTATTTCATAAGAATTTAGTTAAGATAGAGTTCAGCGTCTTGAAATAGAAACAGTGGATATTAACCGCTTCTGTGCTTTGGACGAGATGATCTGTTCCAAGGCTACAGTTCCCCTGTGCCTTGGACGAGATCACCTCGTCCAAGGCACAGGGGAACTTGGGGGAGCGCTAGCGCGCCCCCCGTGCACCCCCTCCCACCCCAAGGTGGGGATGGAAGGGGAAGGGTTATATGACGGAACACCGAATCTTAAACTACTACTAACCTTAACAACGAGGTCGGAACACCAACCTCGTCTTTACTACTAATGATTTTACCACAAATGCCTTAACAACGATATTTCGTTGTAAAGGCATTCCTGATAAAATCATTAGCAATAGGCACCATTCACCCTACATCCCTCACCCCACCCCCCCCAGCCCCACCCCAAAACCTAAAACCCCCTGACCCCCCACCCACTCCCCAAAACCAAAAACGCCCCACCCCCCCAACCCCACCCTAAAACCTAAAACCCCTGACCCCCCACCCACTCCCAAAAACCAAAAACGCCCTACCCCCCAACCCCACCCCAAAACCTAAAACCCCCTGACCCCCCACCCACTCCCCAAAACCAAAAACGCCCCACCCCCCCAACCCCACCCTAAAACCTAAAACCCCCGACCCCCCACGCCCTCCCCAAAACCAAAAACGCCCCACCCCCCCAACCCCAACCTAAAACCCCCTGACCCCCCACCCCCTCCCCAAAACATAAAACCCCCCACTTACCTGAGTCGTCACCTTGTCATCTGCGTCATCCTCCTTAGCCGACTCCCTTGTTTGTACCTTAACCATGCATGTTCGTTGTTCAGGACATGCGTGGTTAAGGCACAAAACAACGAAGTCGTGGTTAAAGAAAGCGTTGTTCCGCTTTCGTTAACCAGGACTTCGTTATAAAAAATTCGGCATAAAGGATGTTTACCAAGGGGAAGAGACCTTCCCCTTCCACCCCCGACCCCCCCCCCCCCGGCAATCCGATGACGTCAGCGCGCGCACAGCAGGGGTTTTATTTTGGGTGTGTATTTTGGGGGCGACCCTTTCGGCAAGGGTCGACCCCCTGGGGGCAATTTTTTTTAGTATTTCGCCCCCCCCCTTGGGGGCAGATCCGCCGATTTTTCAGCGGATCTGCCCCGGGGGGGGGCGAAATCCACTAGACACCAGGGAATATGTTTTTATTGTGTTTTTTGGGGGTGACCCCTTGGGCAAGGGTCGCCCCCCCCTGGGGTCAATTTTTTTAGTGTTTCGCTCCCCATGGGGGCAGATCGCCTTTTTTTCAGCCGATCTGCCCCCAGGGGGGAGGCGAAATCCACTAGACACCAGGGATTTATTTTTATTGTAAAGTTTCTTTTGGGGGGCGACCCCTTGGGCAAGGGTTGCCCCACTGGGGGGCTATTTTTTTAGTATTTCGCCCCCCCCCCCGGGGGCAGATTGCCAATTTTTGGGCTGATCTGCCCCCAAGGGGGGGGGGGGGGGGGCGAAATCCACTAGACACCAGGGATTTTGTTTTTATTGTTTATTTTGGGGGCAACCCCTTGGGCAAGGGTCGCTCCCCTGTGGGCTATTTTTTTTTTCTGTTTCGGCCCCCCCGATGACAGACCAGCCATTTTTTGGACGATCTGGCCCCCGGGGGGGTGGAAGCACACTAGGCGCCAGGGATTGTGTGGTGTGTGTGTGTGTGGTGTGTGTTTGGGGGCACCCCTTGGGCAACGGTCACCCTCCTAAAGTGGGGAAAGTTCGTATTGGCCATCTCTGCCCCTATTTTTGTAGGCCCATCTGCCCCCAAGGAGGGCAGAAACCACAAATACGGCAGGGATTTTTTTGTTTTGTTTTGTGTTGTGCTGGGGGTGCCCCCTTTGGGAAGCGTCGCCCCCTAAAGGGGGCACAGAGGTGTTGCCCATTACTGCCCCCCTTGGGGGCAGATTGGCCAATTTTTTTACGCCCATCTACCCCCGAGGGGGGCAGGATCCACTTAGGTACCAGGGACAACTTCTAAGTTCTTGGTGGTGGGGTGTTTGTCAACTGGCAAAGTATTTGTATTTGTGATTATAACAATTTATTTCTTCTTTTTCTTCTAGTTCAATGCTTTTGCTTCCTTTGCTGTGGATCTTTGTGGTTTTGGCAGTAGTTGTCCTGCGGTTTGCATAGTTGCATGTTTTAGGTAAGTGAAAGCAATTTACTCCAAAGGAGTATTGTTGACATGCATGAATGACATGTTTGTAGGTGGTGTACTAAATGCAGTATTGTGTATTTGACATTGTCCTTAGATTTGAGCACAGTGATGTTTGTGTTGTCATATGTCTAATTTTCTTTTTTCTTTTTTCTTTTTAGTGGGATATCATTGGTGATTGCTGTGTCTGTGCAGAGTAGTTGCTTGGTGAGTAGCTTTTTCAGGCAAGTGAGTGGTATAGTTTTTTGTAGTACATAACTCTTTGTGATAAAGCTACACTTTGTTTATTACTTATTTTAGTGCTAGTTGTTGTTGGCAATCCATTTGTTGTTAGGATCATGGCTAGCCGCAAAGTGACTGCTCAGGAGGTTGTTCGCATGCTCTTTGAGCCGTCTTCAGACCATGATTACGACACTGACTCTGCATCTGAGGCAGAGGAGGAAGCAGGAGATTCTGGAAGTGAGTTTTCTGTCCGAGAGTATTCTTCTGATGAGGAAGCTACTCTCAGTGCAGATGAAGGGCCTGTGTTAGAGGAGGACATTGATGTGCCAAGAGTGCAGCAGCCTGGGGCTAAAGGGTTCCCCTTAGAAGACCTGACACCTGGATTGCCCCAAACATGGAGCAGCCACAGTTACCTGCATTTACTGGTCTCCCAGGGTGTAGAGTTAATACGGAAAACTTTTTGCCTGTCCATTTCTTTCACTTGTTTATGGACGATGTATTTTTGGAAGAGATTGTGGAGCAGACAAATGTGTATGCAGAGCAATATTTGCGGGACAACGCTGCCAGACTTAAGCCTCAGTCTAGAGCTACTCAGTGGGTTTTTAGGTTTGTCTTTTTTGATGGGGTTGATCAGGAAGCCGTCACTGGCTTCTTATTGGTCTACTAGTCCCTTGATGGCAACTGCTATATTTCCTGCAACTATGACACGTAATCGGTATTTGCTTCTTCTTCGTATGCTGCATTTTGTAGACAATGCTTTAACCTTGCCACGAGATCACCCTGATTGTGACCGCCTTTTTAAGATTAGGCCTGTCCTTGATCATTTTGTGGATCGGTTTTCAGAGGTCTATGTTCCAGGCAAAGTGATAAGTGTGGACGAGTCTTTGGTCCTTTTCAAAGGGCGTTTAGTTTTTAAGCAGTACATTCCTAGTAAGAGGGCACAGTATGGGATTAAATTGTATCTGCTGTCAGAAAGCAGTACAGGATATGTGTATAATTTCCGGGTCTACACTGGTAGGGATTCCAGTATTGACCCTCCTGGTTGTCCGGCCACTTTTGGAGTTAGCGAAAAAATTGTGTGGGAACTTGCTAGACGGCTGTTTAACAAAGGTCACCATTTGTACGTAGATAATTTCTACACTGAAATGCAGTTGTTCAATGAGTTGTTTAGGGTGGACACTGTTGCTTGTGGCACAATCCGTTCTAAACGGAAAGGCTATCCAAGGGAGCTTGTCTGTAAAAAACTTGAGAGGGGACAGTGCAGTGCCTTGCGGAATAATGAGCTGCTAGCTCTGAAATTTTCAGACAGGAGGGATGTGTACATGCTATTGACCATCCATGATGAGAGTACTTCCCCTGTGGCTGTTTGGGGTCAGGTTGCGGAAGTGCGGAAACCTGCGTGCATTTTGGACTACAATAGGCACATGGGTGGTGTTGATAGAGTAGATCAGAGGTTGGAACCTTACACTGCTCTTCGTAAGTCTTATTTGTGGTATAAAAAGTTGGCCCTACATTTATTTCATTTGGCAACTTTTAATGCCTTTATTGTATACAAGGATTGTTCACCTGAGTCAAGGATGACATTTGTTAAATTTCAGGAGTCGGTGATAGAAAGCCTTATTGTGGTGGAACCGGCAAGAGTTCCTAGAGTAGAAGTGGTGAAGGATGTGGCTAGATTGAAAGATCGGCACTTTCCAGATCACATTCCTCCCACTCCCAAAAAAGACATGCCCACAAAGAAATGTAGGATATGTGCCCGGAGATCAATCCGGAGGGAGAGCCGG